>NC_090449.1:965289286-965592317 GCF_031143425.1 Pleurodeles waltl | reverse complement strand
TTTCTAATACAGTATAGAAAGGGCTCTAGAGCTAGAATAAATAGGAGTGGAGAGAGCGGACACCCTTGACGTACACCTCAACGTAATAAAAAATATCTGGACAATTTACCATTTACCAATTTTGATGCCATTGGGGAATGATAAAGCAAAGAGATAAATGAAATGAAATGAGGCCCTAAACCATGCCAGGCTAAAGCTTTTAATAGAAAAGACCAGTATAATCGATCAAACGCTTTCTCAGCATCTATGGAAATTGCTGCTAAAGAGTACAAAACAGCGGGAGCTCTGCTGAGTACATTGAAGAATGTGCTAGAGTTATCAGAAGCAAGTCTACCTTTTACAAAACCCGTTTGCTCCTTACTTGTCAGTGCAGGTTAAAGGGTATCAAGACATAGGGCTAATAATTTAGCAAAGATTTTATAATCTATATTGAGAACAGAGATTGGTCTATAACTGTTTACAGAAAGTATGATCCTTACCTTCCTTTGGAATTAAGCAAATCAAAGCTTCTTGAAATGTTCCCCCTGAACACCCAGAACCCATGAAGAACTGAAAAAACTGAAAAAGTTTGGGATATAAAATGTCAGAGAAATGTAGAACAAATTCCATTGTAAATCCATCCCGACCAGAAGTTTTATCATTTTTTAAAGATTGAAGAGCTTTAAAAATTTCTAACAAAGAAATATCTACTTCAAGTGAAGTAGCATCAATAAGTGTCTTATTAGGGTTTAGAATGTTCTTTAATAATCATCAATCTGTAAGGAGGTCGGGACTGACTCAGGAGTATAAAGTGTCTGGTAATAATTAACAATTTCAGCTAAGATATCTTCATCCTTGAAAAGGGACTCACCTGTATCTGTAACTATAGACTTCACAGTATGACGTCGCTTTTGTACTTTTAAATAATTAGCCAGAATTTTCCCCGATCTATTTTGACCTCCATAATAATGGGCACTACTACGTAGAAGAAAAGAGGAGGCATTATCCATTGAGATTTTGTTAAATTGCAATTTTGCTTGAATAAATTCCTGTAGATTAAAAATAGAGGAGGAAGAATAATATGGATGTTCTAACCATTTAATATTGAGAAGCAGAGAATGATGCTGTGCATTAAAAGTTTTCTTTTTATCAGAGACAAAATTTATTATATGACCACGACCACGAGCCGCAGCCTTAAACTAATCCCATAACAATTGTGGAGAAACATGAGAATCCTCATTAAATCAGAAAAATTCCTCCGCAAAGGCAGCAAAGGAAGTGGAAAATTTGGAATCAAGCAGCAAACAATTATTAAATCACTACCTATTGGATTTGGGATGTACCAGGAGCAAATCAAAATCTGTGATGACTGGAGTACGATCAGATATTACCATAGGTTCAATGGAGGAATTAATAAGATTTTGGGATAGTGATTTGGAAACAAAAATATGATCAAGTCTAGATAAGGAGCCATGTGGTGGAGAATAAAATGAAAAATCCCTACTATCAGGATTACAGGTTCTCCATGAATCATTTAAATTACATTGTGAGAAAAATGCCTTAAATTGTTTATGCATTTTATGGGGAGAAAATGTTATTACAGATTGCCTATCTATAAAAGGATCAATAATGTGATTGCACTCCCCTCCAAGAAGAAAAAAATCATCATTATAATGCAAACCTTGTTTAGTAATATTAGGCCAGAAAAGATAATCTGAGTTATTAGGACCATAAATATTACCAATAGTCATTATAAGCCCATTAATACCTCACAAAGAGCCATCTACCATTGGAACACGAGTCTTGTGAAATAACCTTAACTGATCATTTTTTATGGCAGAGCACAATTACAGCATTTTTCTTTGTAGATGAAGGAGAAGTAAAAACATTGCCCACCCAACTTCTTTTAAATTTCTGAGCTTCAGAATCCATCAAATGGGTCTCTTGTAAAAGAACCAAGTCTGGATTATATTTAGCTAAATGGGATAAAATTCTCTGCCTTTTAATAGGGTTAATAAATTCCTTGAAGTTCCAAGAAATAACTCTGAATTTTTACGTCACATAACCATATGTATACACGAATGGTCTTGTACCATAAATAACTGAAAGTACATATAGGGGAAAGGAAAACAAGAAAAACAAATAGAGAGAAGAGTAAAGGGAAAACAGCAAGAAAAAGATGCAAAATATTCAAGAAAAGAAGAAGAGACAGTACATGTCAAATAAAGACGACTGCAAAAACATACCTGAGATGAATGAACAATAGGGGAGGGGTGATGACTGAACACACTGAAGACGGCACAGCAAGGGAACGGAACGCATCAACTGACAAAAGTTACGAGCAACAATAATGATTATAGAACACCAGGAACCTGTGAAAAGAAAACAATACATTAACAAAGAGGGCCTGTAGTCACATCAATATAGTATAATGTATAAACTGCATATGAAGGACCATCAACTGAAAGTACATATAGGGGAAAGGAAAACAGGAAAAACAAATAGAGAGAAGAGTAAAGGGAAAACAGCAAGAAAAAGATGCAAAATATTCAAAAAAAGAAGAAGAGACAGTACATGTCAAATAAAGACGACTGCAAAAACATACCTGAGATGAATGAACAATAGGGGAGGGGTGATGACCGCACACACTGAAGACGGCACAGCAAGGGAACGGAACGCATCAACTGACAAAAGTTACGAGCAACAATAATGATTATAGAAACACCAGGAACCTGTGAAAAGAAAACAATACATTAACAAAGAGGGCCTGTAGTCACATCAATATAGTATAATGTATAAACTGCATATGAAGGACCATCAACTATATCGTAATAGTAATGAACAAGGACATAATAGATAAAGAAACGTATATAGTCAACGTGTAGAAGGACCAGCTGTTTCCATAGGGTTTGTAGAGTGTACTCTGAACAAACTTGGATGGAATAATCCAAAACGAGCTCCCAAGTCAAGAAGCTGTGGACGAAGATCCAAAAATCCTTTCCTCCTGTTTGCTGTAGCATTGGACACATCCTGTGAGATGAAGATTTTACTTCTCTGCCAAGAGATTTGTTTTTTGGCTTTTGCAGCATTAAGAATTCTCAATAGATCAGTAAATTCAAGAAAGAAAATAATCACGCCTCTTGGTTTAGATGTGGAGGAATGTGGAGGAATGCGGAGGACGATGACCAATGCAATGCTCCCTTTGGATGTTCAGTACTGTAGAAGATGGTAGGCCCACTAACTGTGGAAAGAATGAAGCAAAAAATGAAAAAGAAAAGAAAAAGCAGATTATTACATTATAATGATGAGCAAAAATTATTCAAAATGGCCACTTTCATGAGGAAAAATGCTAAACGCGCAATTAAAGAGTCAGAAAATAAGCTAGGTAACCATAAAAAACATTGAAAATGCTCACCAAAACATTCCACAGCTATCATGAACAAAACGCCATTAAAAAAAGGAAAAAAATGTATCTGGCGGTAAAAAAGTGTCCGACGAGCTCTGATGTCAGGCAGCCATCTTGGTTGGCGGCTTGCACGCTCTCCTCCTTTTAAACTTTTAACCTTACACAGTTTAGTCCAGTTACAATATCTTACTGGTTCTGTTTTGGCCTTCGCAACACTTTTTGTAACAAGTTCTGACACCTGTTTACAGTCTTATGACACTTTCTTCTTAGTGTTTGAGACAATGTTTCAACTCCTGATTTGGACTATTGTCCTGAGGAAGCATTGCATGATACTCAAAGAGATGACATGGATTCCTTGACACATTTGACTCCTTTTCATCAATTAGCAACTGAAATTATCAATGATGTACAAAAACTGGGCATCTCTTTTTCATCATGGTATGAAGTAGAAAACTGAGGCATACTGTGTGTTTCCAATATCTTGCAACGTTTGCTGAACTTTTTACTTCTTCTGGTTCTGCTAATAGAACAAAGATTGCAGAAGAGAAAGAAGAGAGTTTAAAGAAAATTATTTTATTTCTCCTGTAGTTTCATTGTCCTGATGATCAAAGGCTTCAATGACCCGAGGTCTCAAGAAGAACCTGTGCAAGTAGTCCTTTGGGTTCTTGGACTGAAAGCAAGACGGAACTCCAACATAAGACTGTCTTGTGTTTACATTGTGGTGATGATAGACATTCATTTAAGCCCATGTTAAACAACCTCACAAGAATGTTGGCAAGATTCAGTTGCTTCCAGAACAAAGGTTGGGAGATCCTTGGTTTCTTATATTCTTGTTTCTATAAATAATACAGATTTAATTTTGTTTTGCTATCAGTTCTTCTCAAGATTGAAGAAATAAAGGATGGCAATATTTCAGCTTTGTTGCTAGTTCCATCTTCATTATCTGCTGGGGCATCTTAGTTTTTTTCTACCAAAGAAAGATCAAGATATTGCACAGAGTTTGCAAATCAAGGATAGATAATATTTGCCTCTTTAAAGGAATATTTTGGAAACACTCTATGGAGTTCACCTTTTGTACACAGAGGAAAGTTGCTGTTTTGCACACCCCTTGAACATTGAGAATACTTTGTAAGGCATCTCTGGATATGCAATATGAATTCCATTTGTTCAGTTTTGGATTATTCAATATGAATACCATGTTTTCTGATGTTTTGATTCAATTTGTATTGTTGTATTTAGATGATATTCCTCTGTTTTCCAAGACCCTTCCTGATAATATTGAATACATGTATCTTGTGCTGTCAAACCTTCAACATCAATTGACCTATGTGCCTAATTAGTAGGAGTTTGACAAAGATGACCACTTAAGATAGGGTTTAGTTTGAATGCAGCAAGTCTCCCCATAGGTTTGAGGAAGGTTTAGTAATCATGAAAATACTTCCACCTACGTATGTCAAGGAGGCTTCAAGAGTCCTTGGCTTTGCATAACATTTTGTTGCCAGTTCAGTAAAGATTTTACAGTGGTAAGGATTTGCTTGAGCTGCCACGTCACATAACCTTCCTGGAGGATTAGCTTCCAGCGAGGGACATCAGCCATGGAGATACCTGGATCTGCTCAGCGGTTTGAACAAACAGGGAAGTTAGGAGGCAAACAAACAACCTATGTTGTTTTGTGGATTACTTTCAGATACGGGGAAGAAAGCAGTGCACACACAATGAAGATAACAACCTTTTTGGATCTTCACAAAACCGATCAGTGTTCCTTACAAATTAAATGGATAACCTTCGGTCAGTATTTGAACATTTCATCGAATTATCGGAAATCACCTGAGAAGAAGAGATCATTAAGCCATTGAATAACAATGGGCCATGGTGTGTGAGTTTTGCTGTTGCCCACTGTGTTTCTCAGCTTGGAGGGTTGATTTTTGGATACGAACTTGGAATCATTGCGGGGGCCCTGCTTCAGCTTCAGACAGACTTTTACCTTGGGTGTTTCGAAAAAGAGATCCTCGTAAGTGCTTTGTTAATTAGTGCTCCATTGGCATCCCTGGTTGGAGGAATCATCATTGGTCACCATGGTCTTAGAAAATCAATGCTGACTAGCAATGAAGTACTTTTAGTGGTAAACCTAATTTTAACTTTGGCAGGATCCTTTTTATAAACATACTGACAACTAAAAAAAAGAGGATTTGCTTGAGATGATCAGGCTGAAGATGCTTGATAAGGTTAAACAGTTGTTTACTGAAGGTCCAATTGTACGCCATCCTGCAACTTCTAAGAAATTTGCTGTAGAACCAGACACCTATAAATGATCAGCTGGGGCAGTGGTGAGGAAGATGATGTATATTCTAGTTTTATTTAGTGTAATGCAGTGGTTCCCAACCTGTGGTCCAGGGACCCCTGGGGGTCCCGAAGCCTCTTCAAGGGGTCCGCGACTGCTTAGAAAATTCAATAATATTAACAGATTAGGTTGTAAGCTTTCATTAATGACTCAGTGGGGGGTCCCCAGATTCCAATAATGGTTCAGTGGGGGTCTGCGGGTTCCAGTAATGATAAAGTAGGGGACCACAGAAGTCAAAAGGTTGGGATCCACTGGTGTAATGCATTGTTTCATTCTGCATGAAATTCTTCAGTGCTGGACAGATGCCTTTTTACCTTACACCTCTTTGGATGGGCTGTGGAGAACATCTATAATGTGAAAAGGTTGAAGGAGTCTAGGGGGCTTGAGTAACCTGCAGTGTAAGAGTAATTAAGAAACTTAATTTACTTTTTTTGCATAATTTTTCTAATTAAGCACTTAAGTTAAATTTCACCTTCATCCTGAGCCATGTCTGGTCAGCCCATCATTCAGCCCCAGCATTTGGAAATGAACTGTATCTCATCCAGCCAGATATATTGTTCTCAATGCAAGAGTTACAACCAGAAGCTATGATGAAGGGTCATTGTTTAGTGATCTCTGGTCATAGAAGAGTTAAATCTACGATGGATTTGGTTTTATTACCCCTTTGACCATCTGTTGTTCATCCTGAGGTTCAGAAATATGCTCCAACTTGCCCAACTTTTGCCCAAAATAAACTCCTACTTTCTAAGTCTTTTGGATAACTTGCAACATATCCCTGTCCTAAAGTTTCTACTGGTTTCATAACAGACCATCTTCAGAAGAATACCTAGTGATAGTTGTCACAGTGGATAACTTTTCAAAGATGGCTTATTTTTCTTCCTTGCCAAAATTTAAAACGGCAGAGTAATTGGCACAGTCCAAAGCCTCTGTACTTATGTCACTCAGAGATGTTTTCCACTAGCTGCTTGTGGCACTGAGTGGGAATGGTAGCAGTGGGCTAGATACAAGATGTGAAAATGGGCTTCTTCTTCAGCTACAAAGTAGATGACAGAAACTTCAGATAGGGGTCATGAACGAATCCTATTAGTTGCCTTTCCCAAGTGAAATTCCCAATTCAAAATAAAGGACCCTTTTCTGTGATGTCAG
The DNA here is from genome assembly GCF_031143425.1 of Pleurodeles waltl. NCBI lineage: Eukaryota > Metazoa > Chordata > Amphibia > Caudata > Salamandridae > Pleurodeles > Pleurodeles waltl. Next base: position 965,585,445 of record NC_090449.1, on the reverse strand, counting down.
ACCCTTTTTTGATCCAGTTATAACATGGCTCTTACCGGTGAAGGGTGCATCGCAATGCATCCATTTCCTATTTGTCATCACAACCTGGGCCCCTTTAAATTGTATTCTTGACGTTGCTCATCAGGATTGTTCTACCAGATTTTGCCTCTGAACCTTCCAACCTCTTTTGTCCTTCCTAATGTCAAGCTGAGTTTTGTGCTATGTTAACCTGTTCATAATTGGGCTTCACCCTCAATCAAGACATATAAGATTTCCAAGGAGGTGTATCCCCATATGAGATTGTCCTCCTAAATGTGACCATCTTATACAGACCCTTGACAATTTTCACATATATAATTCTGCGCATAGATGAACGAAGGCTACAGGAAGGAGTTTTCCTAGCTTTAAGCAATCCAGAAGAGACTCTTCCATCTGTCCATGCATCAGTCAATCTTCACACGTGCATATTTTATAGAAAATAAATAATCTAAATGTGACTCCCAATGTTTTGAAAATTATAAAGGCAAAGTAAAACAACATTAGAAGATAACCATATAAAGCAATGCACTCTGGATTTGAATAACATCCCAAAATGGTTTAGACTCCCTCTCTCACACTTTCACTTTATAAAGGACCTGCAAATTGATCACTTCAAAAATCATTCCTTTACCCCTCTATGGAACATGCTCAGTAGTCTTTCTGAGGAATCAATTTCCTCTATTGTACATCCATCTCGTCAAGCCAATCTCAATGACCGTGTCTCATCACTTTCTTATTTATGAGCTCCCAGATCACATAGAATTCCTGCATTACAAAACACACGGGTGGATATTTACCCCCGCTGACTCATAACAATCATAGACAGCCACCATATCATGCTTTATTCCAACGGCCTTGACATGGTACTGTGCTTGTTCGAATAGAAAAAAAACAGAATTTTGCATTAAAAATATGTCTGTTTTCAATTAAGCTGAGGCTAGAAAAAAAGTGAGCAGAGCTAAATACAACTAAACTACTATTTCTCAAAGCAATGCTACCACAAGTCATCATGGCATACCCAATTACACAGCACCCAATCAAAATGTTAGCTTTAGGTCCATATTTTCTTCAAGGTCACCACTCCCTAGTGACATTAAGAATACAGCAACATGTCAAAAAATCAAAATGTAAACGGGCTAATTTCAGTTGAAAGATAGGGGTGTTACTATATGGCACTATATAAGAATAACATTATTTGAGACTTGCAAATTATCCAAAACTAGATGTTACTTCCTAAACAGAATTATTTAGTCACTCAGAATTTGAAAGATTCTTGTCCATCTTGACGCAGGAACAATCACTAAGCCTATATAAGCCCCCACGGGAGCTTTAAAAAGTGATCCTGATAGTTGATAATGGCCCATACTCACAGAAGCAACATGATTTTCAGGTCTGAAATCATTCTGTTTCAGACCCTGGAAACTGTTGTCCCATATCATATCTAAATTGTCTTGGAAAACCTTTAGGAGACTGGTTCTAGGGAGGATACAAGAACGGGCAATGACTATAGGATTGTTTAATGCACACAATTGATTGTGTAGGTGCACATGGATTATAGACTAAGCATTTAACTTTATTCCATAATCATGACTTGTAAATTTTAAGAAAGAAACTATTTATCTGGCATACTTTGATCTAAAGAGTCCACTAGAGGTCAATTACAGACCCTGATTAATTCTGGTTATGTAAAAATGTGGGTTTAATTTGTGCCTGGTTGAGCTTCATTAATCAATACATATAAATATAACTAAATACGCTGTGACCAGAATGGAAATGCAACTATTGACTTTAGCATTGTAAAAGGTGTACCGCAAGGTTAAGCTTTATAAATGTTTCCTTTACTGGTCTTGATTCTATCCTAAAAGCAAAGAAGTATGACACCTTGATTAGAAGTTCAGCTAGTCCCCTTTTAACTATGTACAGATGATGTATGTACGCACAACAAAATGGCCTGGCCTGGCAGTAATTAAAAAACTGCAATCATTCAAAACTCTTTATTTATGTCCAGCAGTCCAATCACCTGGTGGGTGTAACTTGCATAATTTGCTGTAGCGTAACTACGCAAAATTACAGCAAGATTATGCAACATTATGCAGAATTGCGTGAGGAGCATAACCCTGCATTTGACATTCTTTCTTAGTGCATTATGCACCCTTGCACCCAGACTGGACAAGAAATGTAGTAATTTCTCATTAGAAGAGTAATGCCAAATTACCAAAATGACTCTGATTATTCTGGAACAATTGAAGTTTCGCCCAGGCATACCTTTGACTCAAATAAAGCTTGAGAAAGACGTTCTCCTTGAATGGAAAAGCCATGACCCAGATGAAGGATTTTTATTATCTAGGCCTCCAGGTTTCTGTATCTGGTAAATGTCCAAGTCAGATAGGACAATAAACAGAGAAACGTGTTAGTTGGCTAAATCTTTGGTTTGAGGTCCTTTAACCAGTTGTTTTGCGAGCTTGCTCTTTTTGTGCTATACCAGGTGCGTCAATAGGCAGGAATATAGGTCACAGTGAAATAAAATGCCTTTAATGTTGCATAAAAAGCAAGGCATTTTTAAATGTGTAAAATCGAGAACAATTGAAACCTTTTTTTCAGGATATGATTTTGAGCTATCCCTTACAGAGTAGAATGCAAATACACCCTGAAACCTATTTCGAAAGCGGAATCTGGTTCCCTCCTATGGTTTAATAATATAAAAAGAATATCAAATAGCCTGGATTTCTTGGCTTTACCATGACACAAAATACTAGAGATTGGTATGCCACCAAGGCAGGTTAAAGTGAATCTATAAAGTCTTCAAATCTGGATTCTCCTTCATTGACATATAGAAGAAACACCTTTCTCGCTCATAAAAAAGATAGGTGGGTGAGGTGGATATGGTGTGCTCTCCCTCATACTCGCTCACTTTATGCCAAGTTAGGACTAGGAGTACTACCATTTGGTGAGGTAACCAGCAAATGGACTAATGCTAGATCTCAATACGGAGTTTGCATATGTAAGGACAGAAGATAGAAAACAATTTTCACTTTATTGATTGTGCCCTCTTTATGTCAATGGCAGGAGAAAGTTACTCCTACTTTTTATTTAGCACCTTTAATGTAAGAAGGGCAAATTATGCTTCAGTGCTTTGCTGTTGCACTAAAATACCCCATCGCTTCTTTACTGTGTATGTTTTTATATACTACCTGCTAGATCAGGTGGAAATCCCATAACCTGTAATTTTGTGTGATTATTAACATATTTGTTCCTGGTACAACATATGTAAATGCTTAGTATTTAGGCCCTTTCTACTTTTTAACTTCCATTTTAATTGTGCTGTGAAGTACTGTAATGCTATGTGTGTTTATGAGTTTTTAATCCAAAGAAACCAATACACACTACTTCCTTCCACTAGCTTTTCTTTCTCAGTGTATCCTAAGACCTGCTCTCGCCCACAGAACTTAATTAGGTAAATATTGCATTAAACATCATATAGTGAGCCAATGCATTTAAGTAAAATTATCACCTAATGTAATTTAGGACACCATCTCAATTTCTCAAGAAACAATACACTGAATTTCATTTAGCACCCTAATAAGTCACCAAATTATTGTATGTGTTGGTGACAACATAGCTCTCCTAACAAATTCACTAAAACTTCAGTGACTTATGTTCTTCTGAAAAGGATTTTATCCAAATCAATGGAGTACCCTGCTGCTCAGAAATATTGTAAACAGTAAATAATAGTTGATGATCTATGGGTAGCCAAGAGCTATCTCCGTTCTACTAATATTTGACATTTATCTCCAGTACAATTTCCAAAACGATTGCGCCATTTGAGCCTTTTGCATCCAGTGCACATGGAAAACATGCATGAAAGAAAGAATGTAACTGTAAAATTCTATTTTCAAGTTATTTTATGCAACCAACATAAGACACTGATTTTTGGGTCAAGGAGGCCAGAAGAGGGACACGATTTCCAGCTCGTGATTTCTATGGCAAATTTATTGCAGTGAATGGAACTCAGTTCATTAACTTTTTTCTAATGAATAAATGATTTGACAGACAAATCAGTTTTCACTAGGGTCAAAGTGACAGAATCAAGAGATTTTTTTTTATTCAAACAATTCTCGTTTTCTAGTCATTGCTGTGAACATGCTCATATCTCAGCCCAGAGATGTTCCCATTAGTAACTATTAACTCCTAAAATGTGCATTACAGATAAACCCCATTGACACATTATCCATATGATGTGGCATGATGTTTGATAGAAAAATAGCAGGCGATCTAATGATAGCGATTGTACGCAGAAAAAGAAAACCCAATATTGATAGCACACAAAAGAAGAGAGACAATTTAAATACTGATAGAATGTATACACATGGACTCAAGTTTACACCTAAGAGGAGAGTGAATTATCCAAATTTCAACAAGGAAGACACATTGCAAATACATAAACATGTCTCTCAAAGAACTCTGAGATTTAGATACTTTCTAGAAAGGGGTGACATTTGCTGTGTCAATGAAAAGGATCAGTTATCAAAAATCTGTCAAGTCCTATCACCAACAAAGCACTTTAAAATACATTATCATTGCTTACACCCTGATTTTGTAAGCACCACAGCATCTCAACCACATTAAATTACTTCTGTATGAACATCAATATATGACACTAAAAATGGCTACAAATCCACTGGGCTATTGAATACCTTCAGTAATAACTGTGAGGGTAACAATTCACGTTGTGTACTCTCCACTGTTAATGGTCAGAGATGGGGTACAGAGCTGGTGCTGTCTGAACATGAATGTGGCTGGGTAAATGTATGAGTTGTCTCAGCCATACTAGGATGGGTCAAGGAGACACAGACTACATTCAGCTAAACACAACGTGATAATACCAAAAAGCAGCAAAACATGTGGTTGGTAGATGAAATGACAAAAGACACAAAGATTACCCCACAAGCATCTTGGCAAGCTGGTGGTAAGTCAAAAAATATCTGTTCAGCAGAAGGAGTGTATGTTAAATCTGAAAAAGGAAACATAAAAGGCTAGCTGTCAAATATTTCTTTCTTCAGAAGGAGCACATGTTAACCCTCTTGAAATTAAACGCAAAATGCATTCTTTAAGATTTGAAAAACTAGCATGCAGTTAAGGTATGAGGGAAGTGAGAAAGGGCCAGATATCAATGGAAGTTATTCAAGGGTTGTAACAGTATGGGCAAAATTCAACAATGTTAAGGAGTGAGTCCCCATAGGTAACAGGGCGGAGACAGGGAACTCCTTTACAAACTGAATTATTAGAAGGAAGTAATATAAGCCTAAACAAGTAAAAAGAGATGCAGTTGACGATTAGTGGAGATTTATTGTGGCTTGCACTGAGAAAGCAGAATCCAAACTATGAAAGCGCCAAGATGTTTTTCTTCTTTGGACTGCTTATTATTGAACCTCTGCTGTGAGTGAGTCTCCATAATTTACAATGAGTGTGAGTGCACATCCATTGTAAACTTTTGCTAAAAAATGATTTAAGCTGACTTTGCTAGTGCTTACCTTTTAATATTAGATCAGTTACTGCATATAGCTGGGGAAAGGGCCATATGCCAATTACAGATGTAGGTACTCACAGGCATGTGTACTGGTGTGGAGCATGGGACAGGGTCTGACTGTCTGACACAGCTTTATATCCACATGTAGCAAGGTCATAAATGGGAACCAGATTACATTGCTATGGCCTACTAGCGCCTTGTAGGTCTGTTCGGATTCCAAAAAGAAATGTTACAAATGTGTGGTGTGTAATCTGTTTTTACACTTTGTGTTAAGTTTGCCTTTAATATGATTTTTGATTTGCATGAGAAATCAAAGTCATTGATGTATCTTTTCCCATAAATGTCTGAGTCACTGTCATATCCAGAGACAGATTTACTCTGTATGAATTGGTTTTAGACTTATGAAATTAATCACATTTTCTTGAGCTAGCCTTATTGATATTTATTATATGTATTGGTACTTTGAGTCAGTTATCCTGCTGGCTAGCTGGTAGTTCAAATCTTCCCCTAGTAGAATAGCCCCTCTGCTGACATAAAAGATATGCTGATTAGCAGCACCTCCCTGGAAAGCACAGGCATGCTCTTCCTACAGGGGTCACAGAGAGGGCCAGGGGACCTCTGGCTCCAATCACCTGAGGGGGATGTCTTTGACATTTAGAGGGAATATACCAAACCTGGATGTGTTGAGCATGGATAAAAGAGAGAGAGCTCTGTCTCAGTTTCTTTTCAAGCCACCATTTTTGTTCTCAGGATGCTGTGCAGTAGGGTTGGACAGGTCAGTTGGCTGATCCACAGAAGTGTCAGTTAGGGATAGAGGAGCAATGTGGCATATCTGCATTGGGTGGTGACTCCCAGATTCTAGAACTCTGTACCTCCAATTTTAAAACTCTGGATAGTAAAAAACAGTTAAGAAGCAGGAGTACCATAGACAGAAGAGGAAAGGTCATCAGAGAGCAAGACTCCCAGTCTGGTGTAAAGAAGACACCTGAAAAATTCTTGCAAAATCCTAAGGACTGGACGCGATGCAAAAGACAATTGCCACCATTGTGTTCAAAATGTTCTAGGAGCTAGTTGAGACCAGATGGTTAGACAAATATAGTACCAATCAAAACAAATATTGGATGAGATATGAGAGATAGATTCAGTTCAGCTTTGCTTTTTATATAAATAGTGACAGGAGATATGGAGATTAAGGCCCTCATTATGACTCTGGCAGTCTTTTTGTACAGGTAGACTACCAGTCTTCCACCCACCATATTATGAGTATTGCAGGATTTCTGCCACATTTTGAGCAGAAATCCTGCAGTAGTCGTGCTGGCGGGTGAAGGCACAGGGGCGGTTCCACCACCGGCCCTGCTGAAGGACTCCGCCCACTGTATTATGCGCAATAATAAGGCGTGGCAATGTCCTGATGGTGGGGAGCTGCCGGAGTTCGAAGTGCCCGTTCCCATTCCCTGCCGGACAACCTCTTCCCAGGACGAGGTAAGTTGATCGGCCAACAGAGGAGGTGGGGTGGGAGGGTGGGGGTGTTGTGTGTGCATGTGTTGTCTGTGTGTGTGCATGTATGTGTGTATGCTTGGTTGTATGTGTGTATGAAAGTGAGTGCGTGTATGAATGTAAGTGTGTATGTGTGTATGATTGTAAGTGTTTATGCGTGTGTGTGTGTGTGAGTAGAAGTGTTGTGGTGAATGCGTGTATGGATGCGTGTAAGTGAATGCATGTATGACAGTGTTGGTGAATGAGTGTATGCAGGGTGCATGTGGGTGTCTATGTGCGTGTGCATGTATGCGTGGAGGGACGCTGTACCTGGAGGGGGTGTGGGAGGAGGGGGTGCTGTACATGGAGGGGGGAGGGGCACACTCTACATGGCGGTGGCTGGAGGGTGGGGGGAGGGGAGCGCTGTATCTGGAGTGGGGTTGGAGGGAGGGGGGTTGTGGGGTTTTGTGCTTGCTTGGGGGATGGGGGAGTCATCTACCGGTGACAGGGAAGAAATTCCATGTCACTGGTAGTCTTTCCACCAGGGTTTTCATGGCGGTGCTACTGCTGGGAAAACCCTTGGGGAAAGGCGGCTCCTAATACCGCTGGCGGTCTTCTGTGGACCACTGTGTCAGAGATGCTCGTCTCCGTCCCAGCGGGTCTGACCGCCCTGGCGATATGAGTGGGGATGTGGCAAGTTGGAAGAAGCTAACCCGCTACACTCATAATATGGCAGTCTTCACCATCAGCCTGTTGGCAGTGAAACTGCCACCTTTGCCCTGGCAGCCAGAAGACCGCCAGGGTCACAATGAGGACCTAAATAAGAGACCACCTTAAACTACAAATTTTAATGTTAAAACAATGCATCACAAAAAGTATTGAATTTAAATTGCCTTTTATTAGTGGTCCACAAGAGTAATAGAGTGGTCACTTAAAAACCAGCGGTGTGCAAAATTTAGGTAATTTGCTTTTGCTAATTATGCAAAATGATGGCAAAATTACATGAATATTCCCAGAAATACAGTTTGGTACTACATTGTTCTGGGAAATGCATTCTTACACCAATCCATAACACAAGGACACATTTGGTGCTAAAAAAATTGTGTAGAAAGAAAAGCAACCCAAACAACTGGCACTCATGTTTTGTTGGTCCTGTGGACTCACTCTAAATACTTACAGCGAATGACGCGTTTCGTGATCATTTTTTACTGCAAATGGTATGCAATGTGGAGGCAGGGCATAATGACACAATGATTTTCACATAACGAGCTTAAGACCAAAACCCTGAATTAGCTCAATTCACACCAACATAATTCAAGTTTCTGCCCAGCTTATTAAAAACTACCCTTGCTTGGAGGCTTCTTATTTGAATACTCATTTCAAAAGTATCCTCGAGCTAGGCCTCATCTCAGACTGTAGGAGAGGGAATGTTTGTGGCAATAAATTAAAAGGGGTCAAAGTGTGATGCTAAGGGCTTTTGCCATCCATCAGTGATTCATCAGCATGGACCAATATAACACCATTGGGGTGTACTCTGTCATTCACAATGCTGTAGGTCTAGCCTTAGTAGCAGTTCAGATTTATGCCTACGGAGGTGGGCCCTTGCATTGTGTATTAATAGATTTCAGTAAAATATTTGATGGCATGCCTCATAGCAGGCTAATGGTCCAAAATGCATGCAATGACACCCCAACAAAGCTTGGTGTATGTCCTGTCACTACACATTAACACCTGGGTACCAAAGAAACCACATAAAAATAGAGTAACAGCTGCCAGGGTATACTGCCATTATGGATCTTGGCAGAGTTGTGTTTTGACTCCCTAATTATTCAATATGTTCATAAATGATTTATTTTTAAAATTTAAGGTGACACCTGTTAATCCCCCTCAGATAGTGCTTATCATTATTCAAACATTGTTTGTTGCTGATGAGTTATTAGTAGTAGACAGTGGTTGGGTTTCAAAGGCTTCTCAAGATTCTCCTGAGATATACAAAAGAGAATCTACTGGGAATTTATAAGACAAAAATCAAACACTCAATTTAAGCACCTTAAAAGATAAAGAATACTGGTATATGGGAAATTGAAGATTTGAGGCAGCGATAGAATACAGAACATTGGGCATAATATTGCACTAGAAAATGATATGTAACCCATTTTTCAAACATTAGGTACTTACAATGAATGTTTAGTAGCTTCTTAAGGTTAAAAGGAGGAGACTATTTACAACATTATCAATGGTTTAATTATGCAAAAGGTATGCAAGTAGCAATCTAAAGTGTAGGGTTCCACTTGGTGGCACCTTTTGGACCTGAATTATGGAACTCAAATAGAAGTGTTTTGACTGAGTTGACATAATGCCCATTAGAGGCAGTCAATTGAGACGGACCTTGTGAGAATTGTCAGAAAGTCCCAAGACAGTCAGAATTACAGGGTTTGAGTTGTGACAACAGGGGCCTTTCACTTCTGGTGTACTGGGGCCCTTGCAGTGCAAGCCCTGTGCTATGGACAAAGTGTCCCTATTAGCACTTACACAGGGATATACTGTGAGCCAGAAACTAAATGAATATTTAGAAAACTGTGCCATATTGACCATAATGTTTGGCCACCCAAAGATTGACTGCTCCCAGAAACATAAAGTGCTCTAGAAGCCTGTTTGGAGCAGACAAACCTAGGGGCAACATAAATAAAAGGGCTCAATGGTGGATTTGCACCATGTCCAATTAAAAGGACCAAGTACGAGATGAATAAACATTAAGAGTAACGATTTCCTAATTGCAATTATCTCTGAATCAGAATTAGGAAATCAATATTCCTAATGTGTGAATTTTTGAATTCCCAAATAGTGATTCCTAGTAGGTCGCAAATTAACCTACCTCATGAATGTTAATGAGGTAGGGTGCAATTTGCGAACCATTAGGAATTGCCGCCAACACAGGGATTGTGGCCTGCTGGGATCAACAGACCAAGAAGTCCATTGTTCATTTTCAGTAAAATATGCTTTTCCAATGTAGCCGGTAGTCTTTAAAGGAAAATGGGATGCATTTAAAAAACTGAAAAAGAAACGTTTAAGCATAATTTTGGACCACAGTCTTCTCTTAAAAAGATGTGTTTAACATTCTCAAAGGGGACCCCTTCCCATTTGCTAATGGGTAACCACCACTTTTAAACAGGTGATAAAGTATTGCTGTCTTATGAGCGGAGTTCGGTCACAAAAAATATTAAGACATACCATACCAATTCAGTACTTAGAAGGAATTTTCTAAACATGGCCCTTCTAAATACTGAATCGCAAATGGAAATTGCAGTTAAGAATTATATAGTATGACTACAGTCTTAAACTTTTTTCCAGCAGAATAGTCTTCCCAAATGTTAATTTTAATTTTTGTTCCACAATGTAAGTTAACAAAAACAAATCCTTAGATTTGTCACTTATTTCACTGAAAACATGCATTTGAAGTAATAGTTGCCAGTTGCAAAATGTGCAAACAGATAGTTTGTTGGGTTTGTTCCAACAAAGTAAAAGTGGAAATATGTTTTTTTGCTCAGAAATAAACTTGCTACATCTTCATTTGATGTATTTAACATATTAAACAGTAGTTTGCATCTGCAGGACATTTTCAGTTCAAACTCTTTTTTCACACATTTTTCTCCTCGATCTTTTTCTAAAAAGAATGCTAATGTAAAAAAATGTGCGTAGATCTCCGCCGAACTTCATTGTATGTGAATCTAAAGTTTGTTAATTCGAACTCTCCTGTAAAATGTGTATCATTTTCTAAAAAATGGTGAGTATTTAAAATAATCTCAGAAAAATATATACAATAATATTTATACTAAGATCCCGATCAAGCTTGCCCTTCTAAACATAAAAAACTAAACTAAGTTAATGTCATCCAGAAAACTGACTAATTCGTAATCCTTTTCCAAAATTTTAAGATTTTAAAATATATTATCAAAATATTTAACTAGTGGTGACAGCAATTGTTCATTGCGGCTTTTCCAGACAGTTCATTACAGAATCCTGGCGTCCAAAAATATTGGTTTTAAGAAAGTGTGCAGTTTTGTTAAAGGTGCAGGAGAATTACAAATGATATATCAGACTCTGCTTTGGCCCTTTAGAAGACGCGATTTTCCAGACATAGAGTGAAAAAAAGCCCAGTTAACATGCAGTAAAATCAAATTTTTAAAAAAGATCCGAAAACATATGCATTATGTGTTGCACAATTTTTTTTTATTCAGATTGCTTTATTTACTTTTAAAGTGCAAATGTATTATAGAAGAAGATATTTCCTGAAATAAAGTCTAATTCAAATAAAGACATGAACGTCAATTCACCAAAAGACCAGGGGTAGCGAAATTGACATCACACGTCATTTGACTTTTACATTCGCTCACACATACACGCTTACACGAACACATCCAATTACACATACGCACACACTTTCACATAAACACACACTCACCTGCATGCATGCACACAACATACATTTAAAAAGATTTTTCACTTACCTCAACTGCTAGGGAGAGTCCTATTCCATCTGATGGTACTCCATTTTTATTATATTAATAGTATGTTCTTATTCACTATTAGTGTAATGAAAATTGATGATAAAGGGAGATTACCACAGAACTTACACCTCTGAGGCCAGGGTTCGCAAACGCAGCGCCCGGGGTCACATGGGGCGACCCCTAAATGACATCTATGGGTAAAGAGTCCTTCACTTGGACTGTCTAAGGACTGTTTATGTTTTGTTCACTGCGGGCTGGAAAGATGTGAGCAAATATAATTCCATCTAAAGAGACTATTGGCATCTCTAGCCTTAAAGTAATATTTAATTAAACTACATTTAGCCACACACAATGTAGGTTTTCATTGTACTCTTGGCTTAATTTGAGCCACTAGCTGCACGTGGGGACCACCAGCACAAAAAGGGGAAAGAAAGAACAGAAAAAGAGAGAAGGTGTGATAAAGATATAAAGTGAAACCCTGCAAGAGTGAGAGAAAGGGTAGGGGCTGTTTAATGGTGAATTAAAGAGGAATGAGTTGGGATTAAGACTACAACCACCTTGGTATTCAGCACACCTACATTCAAGAGCATCACTGTAAACTTCTGAGCCCTATGGTGTGCATGAGCCCCTAACTCCAACTTAGGTCCGCCATAGGATTTATTTATTTTTATGCAAAGGCGGCGCTAAAGTGGCTTTTTCTACGTGCCATATTTACAAAGTGGCACAATGCAAGCATTGCACCACTTTGTAAACCCTCGTGCCACATTTTGTCTGCGCCAGGCATAATGTTTGCAAAGTGGCATTCCGGTGCTAGAAGGCGAGCAAAAAGATGTCACTGTGCCATTTTTGGCATCATTTTTAACGCCTGCTCAGAGCAGGAGTTAAAATGACGGTCCCATAGAAACCAATGAGCCTCCTTGCACTTTGCTACACTAGCATCAACATTTTTGATGCTGGTGTAGCAAAGCACCACGATAAAATCACAAATTTTGACACTTTTGTACTAACGACCGCCATGGTGCACCCTAATATAATGCCATGGTGTTGTTAGGTTAGGTGCCGGTAGGGGAGCACAGAAAAAGTGGAGCATCAGGGCCTTATTCTTTTACAAGTTAAACACTAAAGAAAGTGTTAGAAATGGGGTGTTTGGTTGGCAGTCAGGTTACTCTCTGTCCAAGCAAGAACCCTCACTCTAGTCAGAGTAAGTCACACACAATGCAAATGATCCTGTGCCCACCCTCTGGTAGCTTGGCACAAGCAGTCAGGTTTAACTTAGAAGGCAATGTGTAAAGTATTTGTGCAATAAATCATACAATAATACCATATAGCACCACAAAAATACACCACACAGTGTTTAGAGAAATATAGAATATTTATCTGGATATTTGTAGATCAACACAATAAAAGATGCAATAAGAATTTGTAGAAATATCACTGAAAAGTGATATAAAGTGTCTTAAGTCTTTAAAAAGCAAACAAAGTCTCTTTCAAGCACAAAGTACCTGGTTTGGAGTGGAAAATCTCCGCAGAGGGCCGCAGAGGAGGAGATGCGTGGAAAAATGGTGTTTGTGTCAGTTTCGCCCCTTCACACACGGACTTGCATCGTTATTTTTCTCGCAGGGAGACGTGCGTCGTTCTCTGGAAGAAAAATGGTGTGTGCGTCGGTTTCGCCCCTTCACACACGGACCTGCGTCGTTATTTTTCACTCAGGGAAGACGTGCATCGTTTTCCGGCACGCGGGCCGACTCCTTCTATGGTTCGCCGAATTACCAGATGTCCCAGGGTCTGTGCGTGGATTCCTCGGCTTGTTATCCGGCTGCGCGTCGTTCTGGGAGGCTGTGCATGGAATTTTCTTTCTCACGGCAGGCGTCACGTCGATTTCCTCTCTGAAAGTCGGGCAGCGTTGTCCATGCGAGGCCGTGCGTCGAAGTTCCGGTCGGACCGTAGGCGTCGCGTCGAGCAGCGTCGGCGTGCGGTGATTTTCTCACCGCGGAGCAAGCTGTGCGTCTAATTTTTCGGTGCACGAGGAGTCCAAATGAAAAAGAGAAATCTTTTTGGTCCTGAGACTTCAGGGAACAGGAGGCAAGCTCTATCCAAGCCCTTGGAGAGCACTTTTGCAGCCATACAAGAGTTCAGCAAGGCAGCAGGCCAACAGCAAGGCAGCAGTCCTTTGTAGAAAGCAGACAGGTGAGTCCTGTGAGCAGCCAGGCAGTTCTTCTTGGCAGGATGCAGGTTCTGGTTCAGTTTTCTTCTCCAGCAAATGTCTGAGGTGGTAGGGCAGAGGCCCTGTTTTATACCCAAATGTGGCTTTGAAGTGGGGGAGACTTCAAAGAGTGGCTTTCAGTTCAATCCTGTTTGCCAGGGTCCCAGTAGGGGGTGTGGCAGTCCTTTGTGTCAGAGCAGGCCCTCCAGCCTCCCAGCCCAGGAAGACCCATTCAAAATGCAGATGTATGCAAGTGAGGCTGAGTACCCTGTGTTTGGGGTGTGTCTGAGTGAATGCACAAGGAGCTGTCAACTAAATCTAGCCAGACGTGGATTGTAAGGCACAGAAAGATTTAAGTGCAGAGAAATGCTCACTTTCTAAAAGTGGCATTTCTAAAATAGTAATATTAAATCCAACTTCGCCAGTCAGCAGGATTTTGTATTACCATTCTGGCCATACTAAATATGACCTTCCTACTCCCTTCAGATCAGCAGCTGCCACTTCAACAATGTATGAGGGCAGCCCCAATGTTAGCCTATGACGGGAGCTGGCTTCACAGTAGTATAAAAACGAATTTAGGAGTTTTACACTACCAGGACATGTAAACTACACAGGTACATGTCCTGCCTTTTACCCACACAGCACCCTGCTCTAGAGGTTACCTAGGGCACACATTTGAGGTGACTTATGTGTAGAAAAGGGAGAGCTTTAGGCATGGCAAGTACTTTTAAATGCCAAGTCGAAGTGCCAGTGAAACTGCACACACATGCCTTGCCATGGCTGGCCTGGGACAAGGTAAAGGGGCTACTTGGGTGGGTGGCGCAACCAGTGCTGCAGGCCCACTAGTAGCATTTAATCTGCAGGCCCTAGGCACATAGAGTGCACATTACTAGAGACTTATCAGTACATTAAATAGTCCAATTGGGTATGATCCAAAGTTACCATGTTTAAAGGGAGAGAGCATATGCACTTTAGCACTGGTTAGCAGTGGTAAAGTGCACAGAGTCTAAAAGCCAGCAAAAACGGAGTCCAAAAAGTGGAGGGAGGCAGGCAAAAAGTTAGGGGTGACCACCCTAAGGCATGTCAGGTCTAACAGACAGCCATTTGAATTTCAAAGCTTATTATCTGACTAGTGGAACTATGCAACTCTTCAGAAGCTCCAGAATCTGCGAAGTCGGAATGATTCAAACTCAAGGCCTGTCTTTGGCGTGCTAAAAGTGTGGAAAAAGAGGTGAACTGAAAGCGGTGAACTATGCAACTTGATGTCTGTACTGGTTAATTCTATGAAATGTTATTTTCATGGTTTCTTGTGTTATTTCTTTATATAATGATATTAACATTAAAATCGATCTCTGTTTCATGAACTCTGTTTTAACCTTTCTTTATTTCTGCACGAAGAAAGAGAGCCCATTACTTAGATGTGTGGTTTGGCTTAAGAAGATATTGAGTGGTGAGTTTATAATTGTGCCGTATCCTTCCTGCCAAGGGCCAAGCCATGTCATTTTTTTTCAATGTCCTACATCTCACATTGGTAGCAGAGCAGTAGTTTCGATTGTGAAGGTGAAAGAACTATGTTTTTGCTGCTAGTGTTTTGAATTTTATACTACAATCTAACAGAACATATTTATGTAAACCTAGGATTTCATTCATGTGTGCGAGATTAAAACCGTGAATAAATGGAATACAATATTTAAGAGAATGGCAAACGGCATTATTGAACAGGTGTGTTTGTTAAGATGATGCAAAACAGGTACCCGATAATATAAAAGGATATTTGGTAGAGTGCATTCAAAAGTATGACTTTTTCTGACGCACTGTTTATATATGAAATATTTTGCGCTTCAGTTGGAGCTGAAGGCCGCTTCTGCCAGTTTAGACGTTAGTGGCATGGGGAGCCACTAAAAATTAGCAGATACCACATCTGCCAACCCCCATTGCATCTTGATTGAGCCCTGCAACCAGCGCCTGGATACCCTCACGGGTGATTCGCTGCATTTTACAAATACTGATTGATTGCTTGATTGATTGCAAAGCATATGACATAAGCTACAGTATAATTAAAAGTTAAGGTTATTATACTGGCTTAATAGCTTCCCTCATCTCTTTAAGAGGGTACTATAGCCTGAAACAATACGGCCTTTATCTCTCGTTGAAATATTTAAATACAAGTATTGCCATTACGTTGACTAAAGAACTGATTAATTTCAAGAGTATTGTTTCATTTAAGTTCTCTGAGCACTATCTCTAATCCATCAGTCCTTCATCTGATAAGAACCTACTTCGATTTGGCAATTTGTTTCCAACATTTTCACCAACATTATACTAAATTTCACTGCTCCAACAAACCCAATGACCACAAATTTTCCCTGTAATTCCAGTTTGTAAAGCCAGGACATTCCCAGAAATATTTGATTCCTAGATCCAAGGAATCTGCACTGCCTTTAAGCAAGGTTCTTTCTACCCAAAATTTGAAAAACCTTCATCATTAGGTTATTGTTTTAGAACCAGTACTGGGCTATTATTATCTCTGTCACTGTGGCTTTTTAACTAACACGTTAGCCTCTTTAAAATAGGATACAGTGTTAATCCTACTTAATGCCACTTAGATAATTCTGGGTCTAATCAGTTTTTTATACCAGTATTATGATCCGGTTGCCTTCACACCAGTGATTATTGAATGCATGAATATTGGCCACACATTATTGAGTCATGCAACTTACAAGACAGCCCCAGTGGTATTTCAGCTTTGAATTCAGACACAGGCACCAATAATGCACCTTCACATTCATAGCCACTTGTTTAATTTTTAAGCTCCGTTCTTCTGTAGAAGCAATGTGACACCTCCATTTTTGGGCAATCAAGAGACAGACAACTAAGTTCACTGATAACGAAGCAGAAATCACATTAGCCCTCCCCCAGACTTGTCATTAATTACCAGCATGGATATTATAGCAAAAATTCATTATTGGTTCACTATTGATTATGTGCTTGAATATTTGTGAGATATATATGTGTATATATATATATATATATATATATATATATATAATAATAATATAATTAGTACTGATAACAATTTTGGGTTTGGCATAAGGTGGTGCTGATCTACAACTTGTAAGGTATTTGTTTCACCTGAGCCCATTCTGCCTCACAGATGAGCCAGCTCATGTCTTACACCCCGGTGTTCTGGATCTTTGCACGGTCAGCGACCAGGCTGGTATTCATACTAGAGGAGGCCAATGACATGAAAGCCTTACCAGGTCCTCAAAGAAAAATAGTGTCAAAAAATTCGAAAGCAGATGAGCCTGGTTCAGAAAGTGCTTTCGAGAAAGCTGAGTAAAACTGCAAGTATTTATAAAATCCTATTTTGAGTGACATCCTAAACACCTCTATATTTGAGCCAAGTGATCTTCTGGTCGATGTTTCTAATTTTCTGTGAGTAAATATTTGTAGCCATATAGTTAAATTAAGTTGGATCTGAATTTAAATATCAACCAATAAAAATTGTTTTGCAGGTCATATTGGACTCTAGCTAAGTTGAAGTGGATGTTCGATGCGCTGCTCAGTTGTCACATCTTCTGGAATTGTTTTGTGTTCCATATATGATTGGAGTTATCAAATGTGCCAGGCAAATGGCTGGCAGGAGCGTTGTGGTGTGGAACAAAATGACTATTTAGGAAGTGCCACAGCTCTATTGATCATTCCTTATACTGACCACTGGATTGCTGATTAAAATCGACTTTGAAGACATGACGTTCAGAAATATATTTTGAGCGAATCTGGAATGATATGAAGTTAAAAAAGAGTGTCGTTTGCTGCTCTGCACAAGGGCTCAGTGTTTAACTTCAGTTTTGTTCCGTTTTGCTTTTGTCTTCCATTTTCTTGTCTTATCACTTTTTTCCATAAATAGACTTACATTTTATATGCCCTATGACAAATACAGTATGTACACTTTTATTTTGTGATCTGAGCCGTATATTTGTTGTTAAGGTTTTTAGGAACAGAAATCGAAGACATTTCAAACCTCCAAACAGGTATCAACTGCAACGATTCAGCCTTACAATTCAGGCTTCTCTCTCTACAGATCTCGCACAGACAAGACGCGAGCACTCAGCAATAACTTAAATGAACACAGAACAAGAACTCAATATAACCTCTGAGTCAAGTCAGACGTTTATCTTACCTAGCCCTGGAACAACATTGCATCCCAGCAGTGATGCCATATCTTTACATTCTTGTTCTCTGCACAGGAGCAAAAAGTTGATTCTTTATTTTCTCCGATACTTAGATTAACGTTTTTGGACCCAGAAATGCTATTTAAAGAGTAGAGCTAAGATCTCCAAAACCAACCTACAGCTGCCTTCGCTGGGCACCATATCCGTGTTTGCTACAGGTGATTTGATGAAAGTGCTAGAGTGTTAGATGCAGGTGCAGAGGTCCTCAGAGGCTACTAACACAAAGTTAGAGTGCCTTATTCTTTGGAAATAATCCTACCTCTGACACAACAAAGGCATTCCCTACCTCTTAGGAGAACAAAAATGCAGACACGAGTTGCCGGTTTTGCTCGAATATCCAGCATGTGCCCTGGCACTCAAGGGAAGGTAGAGTCAGCCACAGCAGATCTCCTTACCATCTCCTTCCAGGTGTTCAGAAGCTGGAATGTCTGCCCTACACAACCCATCTTTGAGATTAAAGTGTATTGTGAACAGGAAAATGTATGTCTCACCCAAGTACGTCGTATATATTTCATAGCTGTGTTTCTTTCATCACACTGGTTTCTAATTTTGTGAATGTAGACAATCAGCAGACAAAGTATAAACTAGTTAGCAACCCATGCATATGGTTCCAATTAAGATAACTTAAATACCATATTTAGGAGATCTTTAACTACACGCTTATTGCTTTCCCAACATAAAGTGCCTGACTGCCATGGCTGAAAGGTTTCACATAAATGGAACTATATTTTTTAAGAAACTTCGCCTCTTTGTCTTTTATTCTCGTGGTTGAAAAAAATCATTATGGGAAGCAGCCTTGATTAGACAAAAGTGAGCTGTATAAAAGGGGTTGTGTTTTTGTGTACTGTGCCATTACTGTATTTCATACTGTGTGTTTTCATATTGTGACTGCCTTTAATTTCGCTCGATTTTTTGAGCCTTTTGCCCCTTGTGCGCTCCCCCTGCTCTCCGATCCCTGCCGCTGCCTCCCTGCGGCCCCGCCCCCCTCGCGCCCCCATTCGCCGCTCCCTCCCGCCTCCCAGCTGCTCCTCCCTCCCCCTCCCTTCTTAATGGCTGGCGCTGCGCGTCGCGAGTGAGCGACCTCTGACCTGTTTCAGGTCCTGAGCTCGCCCCCCACGACCGCAGCACCAACCTGCTGCCTCCTGCCTCTGTCCCCCGACCACGCTGCTGTTTGCGTGTTCGAGGCCCTCCTCCACCCGAGGCATCCTCCTGCGCCTCATCCCTGGGGTCTAGTGGGCTCTGACTAGCTTCACTTGACCCGTGTGCCGCTTTCCGCCGTCCCGTAAGTTGTTTTTCTCATTTTTCTGCGCCTCGCCTCTGGCGCTTCTGCCCCCGTTGTGCCCCTCTGATTGCTGTTTCCCCGATCGTGTACTGTGCCATTACTGTATTTCATACTGTGTGTTTTCATATTGTGACTGCCTTTAATTTCGCTCGATTTTTTGAGCCTTTTGCCCCTTGTGCGCTCCCCCTGCTCTCTGATCCCTGCCGCTGCCTCCCTGCGGCCCGCCCCCCTCGCGCCCCCATTCGCCGCTCCCTCCCGCCTCCCAGCTGCTCCTCCCTCCCCCCTCCCTTCTTAATGGCTGGCGCTGCGCGTCGCGAGTGAGCGACCTCTGACCTGTTTCAGGTCCTGAGCTCGCCCCCCACGACCGCAGCACCAACCTGCTGCCTCCTGCCTCTGTCCCCCGACCACACTGCTGTTTGCGTGTTCGAGGCCCTCCTCCACCCGCAGGCATCCTCCTGCGCCTCATCCCTGGGGTCTAGTGGGCTCTGACTAGCTTCACTTGACCCGTGTGCCGCTTTCCGCCGTCCAGTAAGTTGTTTTTCTCATTTTTCTGCGCCTCGCCTCCGGCGCTTCTGCCCCCGTTGTGCCCCTCTGATTGCTGTTTCCCCGATCGTGTACTGTGCCATTACTGTATTTCATACTGTGTGTTTTCATATTGTGACTGCCTTTAATTTCGCTCGATTTTTTTAGCCTTTTGCCCCTTGTGCGCTCCCCCTGCTCTCCGATCCCTGCCGCTGCCTCCCTGCGGCCCCGCCCCCCTCACGCCCCCATTCGCCGCTCCCTCCCGCCTCCCGCCTCCCAGCTGCTCCTCCCTCCCCCCTACCTTCTTAATGGCTGGCGCTGCGCATCCGCACAGCGGGCGCGCCGCTGGCGCGCCAGAGGCAAGCCCGTCTGCGCCCGTCCGCGCCTGGACCGCGCCCAGCGCCACCCCCCCTGGTCCTCGCGCCCCCCGCATCCCCTGCGTCCGCTACTCAACCAACGAACTCCGCGCACTCAACCCCGGCCCCTCCGCAGAGTGCTTCCTTGCAACCCCGAAGCACACAAAAGGACCTTTCTCCTGCCGCACCTGCAACTTCTCCTGCGACAGAAAGGCGAAGCCAACAACAAGAACTTCCAACACCAACCACCTGAACTGCATCCTCATCAACACACGCTCCGCACGAAAACACGCCATCGAACTCTGGGACTTACTTGACACCACCGCCCCTGACGTGGCCTTCCTGACCGAAACCTGGTGGAACGACTCCTCGGCCCCGGACATCGCAATCGCCATACCGGAGGGATACAAAATCACCAGAAGAGATCGAACCAATGGAATCGGCGGCGGAATAGCCTTCGGCCACAAATCCACCCTCAAAATCCACACCCACACGGACGACACCCTCAAGACAGCCGAACACCTCCACTTCCAGATCCACACGGACCCCAACACGACCCTCAGAGGAACCCTCATATACCGCCCTCCAGGACCAAGAGCCCCCTTCAGCGACACCGTCGCCGACCTCGCGAGCACCCACGCCCTCGCTTCCCCAGACTACATCCTCCTGGGAGATCTAAACTACCATCTGGAAAATAACAACGACGTCAACACCGCATCACTGACCTCAAACCTCCTCAACCTCGGACTCCGTCAACTGGTCAACACTCCCACCCACATCGCCGGACACACTCTTGACCCCCTCTTCACCTCAAGCAACCACATCTCTTTCAGCCACACCTCCGAACTCCACTGGACCGACCATCACTGCGTCCACTTTTCCTATACGAAAATCACCGAACACCACCGCATCCCTCTACCTCCTCACCGCCGTTGGGGAAAAATCACCCAAGACCAACTAACCAGCACCCTCATCAAAAACCCACCACCCGACTCAACCGACCCGAGCTCTGCCGCCATCAACCTCCATCAATGGATCCTCGACTGCGCCAACACCTTAGCCCCACTCAAGAAACCCACCGCCAACCAAGGAAAGAAAAAACCAGCCTGGTTCACAGATGAATTGACCGCCTCCAAAAGCCTCTGCCAGAAGCTCAAGAAGAAGTGGATCTTAGAGCGCACACCCGACAACCTCGCCTCCCTCAAAGACGCCAACCGTGAACACCACCAACGGATCTGAGTCGCCATGCGCGCCCACTTCACTGAACGCATCAACAACAATGCCCACGACTGCAAAGAACTCTTCGGCATCGTGAAAGAACTCTCAAACCCCAACGCCAACTCCAACGACATCCCGCCCTCCCAGAAACTCTGCGACGACCTCTCCACCTTCTTCCACCAGAAAATCACTACCATTCACGACAGCTTCAACACCACTCCGCCGCCAGACCCCACCCCTGACATCTCCACAGACGCCTGCCGCCTCACCGCCTGGACCCACGTGGACGACACCGAAACAATAACAACCATGAACACCATCCACTCAGGCTCTCCCACGGACCCATGCCCACATCACGTGTTCAACAAAGCCAACGCCATCATCGCCCCCAAACTCCGCAAGATCATCAACCTCTCCTTCGACTCCGCCACCTTCCCAGACAGCTGGAAACACGCAGAAATCCAACCCCTCCTCAAGAAACCCAAGGCTGACCCCAACGACCTCAAAAACTTCCGACCGATCTCTCTCCTCCCTTTTCCAGCAAAAGTCATCGAGAAGATCGTCAACACACAGCTCGCCCACTTCCTCGAAGACAACTCCATCCTAGACCCCTCTCAATCCGGTTTCAGACGAAACCACAGCACCGAGACTGCACTCCTCGCCGCCACAGATGACACCAGAACTCAAATGGACAACAGCGAA
Organism: Pleurodeles waltl; assembly: GCF_031143425.1. Taxonomy (NCBI): domain Eukaryota; kingdom Metazoa; phylum Chordata; class Amphibia; order Caudata; family Salamandridae; genus Pleurodeles; species Pleurodeles waltl. The sequence continues at coordinate 965,563,398 of NC_090449.1, read as the reverse complement.
ACCTCGGCCCTCATCCTCCTCGACCTATCAGCCGCTTTTGACACAGTCTGCCACCGCACCCTACTAACCCGCCTCCATGAAGCCGGCATCCAAGATAAAGCCCTCAACTGGATCTCATCCTTCCTCTCCGACAGAACCCAGAGAGTCCGACTCTCCCCTTTCCGCTCCAAAGCCACCAACCTCATCTGCGGCGTCCCCCAAGGCTCCTCCCTCAGCCCTACGTTGTTCAACGTCTACATGGCCCCCCTCGCTAAACTGGCCCGCCAACATCACCTCAGCATCATCTCCTACGCCGACGACACCCAGCTCGTCCTCTCCCTGACCAAAGACCCACTCACCGCCAAAACCAACCTCCACGAGGGACTAAAAGCCATTGCCGAGTGGATGAACGACAGCCGCCTGAAGCTCAACTCCGACAAGACGGAAGTCCTCATCCTCGGGCGCACCCCTTCGGCCTGGAACGACTCCTGGTGGCCCACCGACTTCGGACCCCCACCCACCCCAGCCAGCCACGCAAGAAACCTCGGCTTCATCCTGGACTCCGCCCTCACCATGTCCAAACAGGTCAGCGCCGTCTCCTCTTCCTGCTTCAACACCCTTCGAATGCTACGCAGAATTTTCAAGTGGATCCCAACAGGAACCAGAAAGACGGTGACCCAAGCCCTCGTCAGTAGCAGACTTGACTACGGCAACGCACTCTACACAGGCATCCCAACAAAAGACATCAAACGACTCCAGCGTATCCAAAATGCATCCGCCCGCCTGATCCTCGACATACCCCGCCGATGTCACATCTCCCCTCACCTGAAGGACCTCCACTGGCTCCCCGTGGACAAGAGGATCACCTTTAAACTCCTCACCCACGCTCACAAGGCTCTACACAACACTGGACCTACCTACCTCAACTCCAGACTCAACTTTTACACCCCCACTCGTCAACTCCGCTCTGCCAATCTCGCCCTCGCCATCGTCCCCAGGATCCAGCGCAAGACCTCCGGCGGCAGATCCTTCTCCTTCCTCGCCGCCAAGACCTGGAACTCTCTCCCCACCTCTCTACGCCAGACCCAGGACCTCCTCACCTTCAGGAGACTCCTCGAAACCTGGCTCTTCGACCGCTAACAGCGCACCCCCCCCCCCAGCGCCTCGAAACCCTGACGGGTACATAGTGCGCTTTACAAATGAAATGATTGATTGATTGATTGATTTTTCTGTACCTCTTAGTTATATGCAACGGGGATGAGGCAAGTTTACCCCTGCTCATGGACAATCAATTTAGAATGTATTTTTCATAAAGATTGTTCAGTTCTCAGCGGCTTGCATGTAGTGTCATCTGTAGACATTCACGAGGGAAGTGAAAACAATGTGTAGTCAAGTCGCATTCAGCAAACTTATATTTATACTTGTTTTGCGTCACATTTGCGTCATTGTTTGAAGCAAAAGCGGCGCAAACTTACAAAACATAGGCCCATATTTATACTTTTTTAGCGCTGCATTTGCGGTTTGAAACTTAGGAATCTTCTAGTAAACGTTGATGTAGGAAAGTACCATCTTGCCTGGCATGTTGCCCCGATTTTTACTGTATGAATGTTTGTTTTTGCCTATGTGTCACTGGGATCCTTCCAGGCAGGACCCGAGTGCTCCTAATGTATGCCCTGTATGTGTTCCCTGTGTGGTGCCTAACTGTATCACTGAGGCTCTGCTAACCAGAACCTCAGAGTTTATGCTCTCTCTCTGCTTTAAAATTGTCACTGCAGGCTAGTGACTAATTTTACCAATTCTCATTGGCACACTGGAACACCCTTATAATTCCCTTGTATATGGTACCTAGGTACCCAGAGTATTGGGGTTCCAGGAGATCCCTATGGGCTGCAGCATTTCTTTTGCCACCCATAGGGAGCTCAGACAATTCTTACACAGGACTGCCACTGCAGCCTGAGTGAAATAACGTCCACGTTATTTCACAGCCATTTTCACTGCACATAAGTAACTTATAAGTCACCTATATGTCTAACCCTTACTTGGTGAAGGTTAAGTGGCAAGTTACTTAGTGTGTGGGCACCCGGGCACTAGCCAAGGTGCTCCCACATTGTTCAGGGCAAATTCCCCGGACTTTGTGAGTGCGGGGACACCATTACACGCGTGCACTACATATAGGTCACTACCTATATGGAGCGTCACAATGGTAACTCCGAACATGACCATGTAACATGTCTAGGATCATGGAATTGTCACCCCAATACCGTTCTGGTATTGGGGGGACAATTCCATGCCTCCCCGGGTCTCTAGCACAGAACCCGGGTACTGCCAAACTGCCTTTCTGGGGTCTCCACTGCAGCTGCTGCAAACCCCTCAGACAGGTTTCTGCTGCCCTGGGGCCTGGGTAGCCTGGTCCCAGGAAGGCAGAACAAAGAATTTCCTCGGAGAGAGGGTGTTACACCCTCTTCCTTTGGAAATAGGTGTGAAGGGCTGGGGAGGAGTAGCCTCCCCCAGCGTCCGGAAATGCTTTGATGGGCACAGATGGTGCCCATCTCTGCATAAGCCAGTCTACACCGGTTCAGGGATCCCCCAGCCCTGCTCTGGCGTGAAACTGGACAAAGGAAAGGGGAGTGACCACTCCCCTGACCAACACCTCCCAGGCGAGGTGCCCAGAGCTCCTCCAGTGTGTCTCAGACCTCTGCCATCTTGGATTCAGAGGTGTTGGGGCACAATGGACAGCTCTGAGTGGCCAGTGCCAGCAGGTGACGTCAGAGAGCCCTCTTGATAGGTGCTTACCTCTCGTAGTAGCCAAGCCTCCTTTCTCAGTAGCCAAACCTCCTTTTTGGGCTATTTAGGTTCTCTTCTCTGGGCTATTCCTCAGATAACGAATGCAAGAGCTCACCAGAGTTCCTCTGCACTTCCCTCTTCGACTTCTGCCAAGGATCGACTGCTGAATGCTCCAGGACGCCTGCAAAACCGCAACAAAGTAGCAAGACGACTACCAGCAAGATTGTAGCGCATCATCCTGCTGGCTTTCTTGACTGTTTCCTGGTGGTGCATGCTCTGAGGGCTGTCTGCCTTCACCCTGCAACGGAAGCCAAGAAGAAATCTCCTGTGGGTCGACGGAATTTTACGCCTGCTATCGCAGGCACCAAACTTCTGCATCACCGGTCCTCTGATGCCGCTCTCATCCTGACTAGCGTGGTCCCTGGAACACAGGAGCTCAGTCCCAGTGTCTCCTATAGTCCAGTGGCCCTCCTGTCCAAATTTGGTGGAGGTAAGTCATTGCCTCCCCACGCCAGACAGCAAACCTGTGTACTGCGTGATTTGCAGCTGCTCCGGCTTCTGTGCACTTTTCCAGGACTTCTTTTGTGCACAGCCTAGCCTGGGTCCTCAGCACTCTGTCCTGCATTGCTCAACTCGCTGAGTTGGACTCCGACATTGTGGGACCCTCCTTTGTGACTCTGAGTCGACCGCTATCCTCAGGTCTTCTAAGTGCCTGTTCCAGTACTTCTGTGGGTGCTGCCTGCTTCTGTGGGGGCTCTCTGAGTTGCTGAGTGCCCCCTCTGTCTCCTCCTCCAAGAGGCGACATCCTGGTCCTTCCTGGGCCCCAGCAGCCCCCAAACTCCTCAACCGCAACTCTTGCAGCTAGCAAGGCTTGTTTGCGGTATTTCTGCGTGGAAACACTCCTGCATCCTCCTGGCACCTTCAGTTGTTGCAGAATTTTCAGCTTCTTCCACCCGGAGGCAGCCCTTTTGCACCTTCATCCGGGGTTTAGTGGGCTCCTGCCCCCCCTGGACACTTGCATGACTCTTGGACTTGGTACCCTTCTTTTACAGGTCCTCAGGTCCAGGAATCCATCTTCAGTGCTTTGGTAGCAGTTGTGGTTCTTGCAGAATCCCCTATCTCGACTATACTGTCTTTCTGGGGTAGTAGGGTAACTTTACTCCTACATTTCAGGGTCTTGGGGTGGGGTATTTTGGACACCCTTACTGTTTTCTCACAGTCCCAGATACCCTCTACAATTTCCCATAGGCCTGGGGTCCATTCATGATTCGCATTCCACTTTTGGAGTATATGGTTTGTGTTGCCCGTAGGCCTATGTCTACCTATTGCATTCTATTGTGATTCTACATTGTTTGCAGTACTTTTCGAACTGTTACTTACCTAATTTTGGTTTGTGTACATATAATTTGTGTATATTACTTACCTCCTAAGTGAGGGTATCCTCTGAGATACTTTTGGCATATTGTCACTAAAATAAAGTACCTTTATTTTTAGTAACTATGAGTATTGTGTTTTCTTATGATATTATACTATATGATATAAGTGGTATAGTAGGAGCTTTGCATGTCTCCTAGTTCAGCCTACGCTGCTTTGCCATAGCTACCTCTAACAGCCTAAGCTGCTAGAAACAACTCTATTCTACTAATTAGGGATAACTGGACCTGGCACAAGGTGTAAGTACCACAAGGTACCCACTATAAGCCAGGCCAGCCTCCTATAGCTGATTATTGCTTATTTGAAGAATTTTGTTCCATCAGCTTCATTATGCATAATCCAAACGTTTCCATATTTTATCCCAAAATTCAATGTGCATGTTTCTTTTTGATATTGTATTGGTTGAATTAGTGTTGATGAATACGTTTGTGGAGTAAAGCCTGTGGGCATGCTGGCTGCTTGGAATAACATTTGGATTCGTCAGACTATAAAATGAAGTAAATAAAGTATTTAATGGTGAATTACTGAAAAATGTATTTTGATATCCACATTTAAAAAACATAGACACTGCAGGTACATTTTGGCTTGCAAATGTATGTGGACTTATGTGGACTACCTGTGTTTGCGTGCCTTCATTTGGAAACGAAATGCATAGTTCTAAATTGCAGTGTGCTTTTGTGAGGCTGTATTTGAATATGCAGTTTACATAGAGATGCTAATTTGTCATTCGTGCAAATGAGATGATCGTGAAACAAGCTTAAACAAAGAAACAGTACAGAACATTAAAAAAGGGAATGCCCACGTTAAAGTTCGTACCATTCTAGTATTGGACTGTTCTCCCAGTCTTCTTCCACTCTCAGGAAATGTGTCAAAGCGCTACATTAGCTTTCAGTTGGGCATCCGGCATGCTAACCAACATTTTGTGGTACAATTCAGATGGATACCTTAGCTGTCTCTAAATGTCAAATAATGCAGAGAACTGTTTTGGTAATGGATTTAGGTAGTCCAGATTACGTGACATTGCAGTATGGGGGGAACGAGCGGAGGACAGTTATTTGATTCTGCAGGTAGGATTTTGACAATTTCTATAACATTTAACCTTGCAGTATTTACAAGAAATTGTAACTTCACCTACTTCCATCTTCGGGCGCATTTTCTACCAATTTGCTCTTTTATTCCGCAACTCCCATTTTACCGTACTTAACTCCCAGGATAAAAAGCAAATACACTTTTCCGAAGTTTGTCAAGTTCCCTTGTAAACTTCGTGAAGAGAGTGAACAGGATGTATTGTAATTGAACACAAATTTAGGGTGAACATGAAACAGGCACATCTATCCAGCAGGTAATAAATACTCAAATACTTACATTAGATTGAACATAAGCTTCATTGTTGAAAACGGTGTACGTGCTCAATGTCTAAAACATGCTAAGGTTGGTGTGTCCAAAACCGGCATATTTAATGTACTTGAGAGTCCCTAATAAAATACACCATGTGCCTAGGGCCTGGAAATCAAAAGCTACTAGTGGGCCTGCAGCACTGATTGTGCCACCCACTACAGTAGCCTTTCAAACATGTCTCAGGCCTGCCGTGGTAGTGTGTGTGTACAATTTTAATCATCTGCCATTTCAAGTGCACCTGCTTGCCAGGTCCAAAACATTCCTTTGTATTACATATAACTTATATGTCAAGGTAGGCCTCGGTTAGCCCCGAAGGACAGGGTGCAGTGTATTTGAACAGTTGTATATGTACTTTTAGGTTTAACATGTCCAGGTAGTGAAAAACTGCCAAATTCGTTTTTTGTGCCTCCTGCAAGTGTAATTTTCAATTGGGAAGTGAGAGCAATATGGAAAATGGTGTCTCTGGACTTCCCAATTTAAAATCACAATTTTTGGTGAAGTTGGATTTTAATTTGCAAGTCTGAAAATGCCACATTTACAAAGTTCGGATTTTCTTAGTTTGACCATTCTGTGCCTTTGCCTGTCTCTGAAAAGAACATCTGGGGTGGGTGACAGCTGGGCTTTATGCATTCCCTCTAGACAGTCACATACAAAGAGAGTTGGGGTGTGACATTTTCATCCTGATGGGCCATCATTAAACTGATGGGCCATTAACTGGCTTGATGAGGGGGCAGAGCTTAATGTTGCTTCACTTACATCTGAATAGGGTTGTTCCTCTCCCCACACAAAGGGCCGCATAACCCCCTATAAAGTGTCAGGAGGCAGGAAAGGAAGGGCAGGGACCGTGTGATCTTTAAATGCCTCTTTGTAGTCTCTCCCACTTCAAAGCCACATTTGGGTAGAAAAACTGGACCCCAAACCCAACCAAATCAGAACTCTATTTAAATCAAGGCCATTCTGCCAGGAAGAAGGACTGCTGTGCTGTCAGGAGGGACTGCCACTCTGCAACCGCATTGCTGTGTTGGCCTACTGCTTGCTGCATGCTGTGCTGTAGGAGGGAGTGCCACTTTGCTACTTGCTTTGCTTTGAAGGCCTGTTACCTACTGCGTCTTGCTTGAAGTGAGAACAGGAATTGTTCTCTACATCCTTACACCTGTTGTGTAGCCATTTTAGCTATAGCTCCTTCCATGTTATTTTAACACACTAGGCCAAGCCGCGGTGCACTCTAACCTAGATATATATTATTCTGCTTTATTTTATTATTTTACAATAGCCACTTTTATGGTCTTGATTTATTTTCTGTTTATCTAACTGTTTTTGCCTAGGCCAGCACTCAAACAAGACATTCTTGCTCACTCTGTGCTTCTTCCAAGGCTACAGCACGGTACATTGCCGGTGAACGTGGTATAAATTTAGTCTCTGACATTCGTAGAAAACACACATCCTTACATAGTGACATTTTCTCAGAACATCAGCTGTGTTATTATAAAAACACTCAACTGTCCTTTACACGTTAGAGGGAAATTCCAGCCAGGGAACCACAACTGTATGCTGATTGCCGAATGCTTCGCTACAGATCCTAACACAGACTACAGGCCTTTGCTCAGGTATGGGGGATGATGTCTTCCCTGGGGAACCTGAAGGGCAGAATTAGAGCTTAACACGCTGTGCTCTATCATAGCCTAGGTAGGGGTTAGTCTTACTGTAGTAACAATAGGATAGCATTATTTTTATGATTCAGTCTCATCGTCACAATTTTAATACTGTCATGCTGTGTCTTCCTGATTATTGCAGCTCATGCTTTGCTATCTAAGATGCAGTTGTTTTATTAAAATAATTATTGAAACATATACTGCCTTTGTTTGTCATTTTATATATGAGACTAAGGTAACTGAGAGAAACGGATGAGACCTGAGTGACCACAGCTTCCCTGAGAAACCAATTATGTCATGCGCTCGGCTGCCCAGTCTTCCCTGCCCTCATGTAGGGATGATGCACTGCTAGTTGGCTGGAGAAAAACCCGGATGGGAGTGACAGGTGTCACCTGCAGTGGGGCAGACTCAGTCTCCCACGCCGTGGGTGATTCTGCTGCTCAAAATCCAGAAGTCTCATTAGAATAATGAGAGCCTACGGGGCTTTCCCCTTGTTTGTCTGCAGTTTCAGGGTCAACAAAGGCAGCCTACAACTCTCTTAGTTCTGCTGGACTTTGCCATCTGTGAATCCTACCCTTGCCTGACGTGTCCCCTCCAGTCCTTGGCATCAGAAGTGGGTTCTGCAGCTGATTTCTGCAAAAACCAACTCATCATGCCCTCAACGTCAACGCTTTGCTCCTTCGAAGGTACTCTTTCAGCGGACTCTGTGTGGGTACTGTAGCTGACCTACCCTCCATCGGGATTGACCTGAACTTTGGATTTGGACCACTCCCTCATGACCTCAAGTAATCTTTTGACCACTAGTTACTTTTAAGCACTGTTTTCACATTTAGGCCCTCATTCTGACCTTGGCGGTCTTTTCGCAAGACCGCCGAGTTACCGCCGCGGTGAAGACCGCCGACCGCGGCGGTATGCCGCTGTGCGCATTCTGACCGCTGGGAGCGTTCCGCCGGAAAACCGCCAGCAGCCACACTGGCGGTCGGCGGGAAAGTGGAGACTGGTCAACCTCCACCGCCACGCCAGCAGAACACCGCCCACAGAATTACGACCCACATTTCTGTGTGGCGGTCTTCTGTTGGCGCTCTTCTGTTGGCGGTCACCTCCCCATGGCTCCCGTCGCCTCCCGGAGGACCAACGCACAAGGTAAGTTGACCGTCCGTGAGGGGAGGGGGTGGGGGGGTGTTGTGTGATGTGGGCGTGCATGGGGGTGTGCGTGTGAGTGTGTAGAGGGGGTGTGTGAGTGCGTGTATGCGGGCGGGGGTGCTGCTGTGTCTATGGGTAATGTGTGCTGTTCGGCAGGTGTGCATGTCTGCATGTATGTGTGCGGGTATGTGTCCCCGTTGTGTATGTGTGTGTAGGGGGTGTGTATATGTGCATGTTGGGGGGGTGTGCATGTCGGGGTGCATGTATGTGCATGTCGGGGTGGGGGTGGGGAGGGGGTTCGTACCACCTCTGGGGGGTGGCAGGGGGGTGGAGGGTGTGGGGGGAGGACTCGGGTGGGTAGTGGGGGGTGGGGGAGACCCCTATCAGTGCCAGGGAAGGAATTCCCTGGCCCCGATAGTGCTTACCGCCATGGTTCGCACGGCGGTTCCCGCCCGCAAGAAACCGCGGCGGTAGGCAGGGTCATAATACCCTTGGCGGTCTTGGGACGACCGCCGGGCCGGAGTGCGCAAACTCCAGCCCCGCGGTCATGACCGCCGTGGCGGTCGGAGTGGAGAAGTGGCGGTCGGTCGCGGCGGGGACCGCCGCGGTCAGAATGCCATTTTTAATACCGCCGGTCTGTTCGCGGTCCGACCGCCGTCTCTCCGCCGACCGCCAGGGTCAGAATGAGGGCCTTAATCTTTAAAAATTCACATCTCCACTTCAACTTTTTAGATTGTTGTCATCTTGTTTAAATATTCTCCATTTTTCTAAACTGATGTTTAGTCTTTTTGTGGTATCTTTCACTGTGTTACTCTCATTTAAGTGTTGTACAAATACTTTACACAATGCCTCTTAAGTTAAGCCTGGCTGCTCTGCACAAAGCTACCAGAGGGTGAGCAGAGATTAGTTTAGGGTGAATAGCTGACTTACCCTGACTAGGATTGTGGTCCCTACTTGGACAGGATGCATATCTTTTTTACAGTTTTTACAGTTTACATATCTCTGCCAACTAGAGGCCCAGCTTCAAAATATTGGTAATCAGCGGTGAGGATAGGACTTGTATTTGAGCAGTGCCTTACAGTAATTTGGTGTGCACTACCATCCACAACTAAGACTATTATGTGTTTCTCCTTTTTCCCTCAATTGGTCATTTTTCTAAATTTGACCCCTGCTTCATCTTCATCAACTTGGGACTCTTTTTGTTTGGTTGTTGAACCTGTGAGGCCTTTTCAGCATGGAAGTACATTTCTTGCACCTACCATGCTACATTATGAAGGAGCTGAGAGATTTTTGCAAGGAAATGGTGGTGCCTGTGAAGAAGAAGTCACCAAAACAGAAGCTGTAGACAGCCCTGTTTAGTTATGAGGAAACATGCTTGCAAGCGAAATATACAGATGGAACCTCTTTGATGGTTCAGAGACCTAAAAGGGCAGTGGCCCTGAGAAGGAAGCAGAGAAAATAAGTTTGCAGAGGCACCAGAGACAGGGGAACCCACAACGAGGGAGTCCCCTGCTTGATCCCCTGCAGGAAGTCAGACCTCCTTCCAAACCATGTCTCCTGAGAAGCTCATGGACAGACAGGCTGAGAGGGACCTGAGGTTGCACCTGGTCCAACTAGCTGCAGAAGAGAGAAGAGCTGAGGCTGACAAAGCCCTGGTGGAGGAGAGGATGGCTGAGGCTGAAAGGGCCTTAACCAGGGAAAAACGTGCCATGGAGGTAGCTGAGGCTGAGACAACCATGGAAGAAAGGAAGATCTTGCTAGCTCATGAACTGAGTCTAAAGGAACTGGACCTAAAAGCAAAGCAAGTAGAGTCCAGTGGTGGCAACAACAGTACCACATCCAATGCTGAAGGAAAGGTACATACACCCAGAGATTTGATTCATACCATCAGGGAGAGGGATGACCTAGACATTAGGTTTGAGGTATATAAGGTCACTCGAGTAGCACATAGGATCCCTGAGGAGAACTGGGGGAGTATCCTATGTTTGTATATTCCTGGTAAAGGGGGTGATGCCCTAGTGGCCCTAGATGGTAAAGACAGGCTGAGATGTCCCACCATGGAGGAGACCCTTGTCAAGAGAAATGGCTTCACTGCAGAAGAGTGAAGGTTGAGATTCAGGGGCAGTAGGAAACTGTTGTACCCATCTTGGGGGGATTTTGCCGGGTCAGTTTTGCAGGGCACTGGAAGCTTGGCTGAAGTTTAGTATGGTAAATACATTTTAGGAGCTATACAATTTTATTACTAGACAGCACATGTTCAGTCACTGTTTTCCAGTGCTACGCCAACAGCTAGTGGATTGTAAGTTCTCTGACCCCAGCAAACCTGCAAAGGAGACATACCTCTGATTGAGTTCCAGAGTGTCTGGGATGGCACTGGGGAGTGATCCTAAGGAGGGTGGCTCAGGTTTTCCTCATCAGAGTGAGCAAACGCAAGGGGACCTGGTCTGTTCCAGGTGTCCATTCACTGAAGGGAGCTCCACAATTTCAGGAGATCTGGATGGAGCGGCGGCCACAAGCACCCTACCAGTTCTGTTTTCTGGGGTTACCAATCCACAGCAGAGGGCACAGAGGCCCAGGTGGAGGGGCAGGAGGTGGAACAGTCCAAAGTGGGAGAACCAGTGAGTCAGTGGTTGCCATCTCTGAGGCCAGAGTGCCCTAAGACTGACCCTGGTGAAGCCATGTCTGGCTTGGGGGACACCGTGCACTATCACAAGGACAGACAGCTGGGAACTTGCTCCAGGCAGACTCTTGCATAACACATGCAGAGTGTGTTTCCCTTGTGGGGGGTTGCTGTACTCCCCTGGAAGTCCTGGATTGCCAAGCACATATTCAGCCTAAGGATACAGACCATGAGCTGAAGGACCAATGTCAGGATGCCAACCCTGAACTGGTGGGAGTGAGAGTGGAGAAAGGATGCAAGGCACCTGGGCTACTCCCCCCACTCTGAGAAACATCAGAGAGCCCTGTATGGCCTGTGGCCTTGCTCCAACAGCTTTCCATGGCCTCTGTTGGTGGTTATCCTTGTGGACAGAGTTTTGTCTAGGTTGGGTACAGAAGTCAGAACTAAGGGGCGGAATGGGACACATCTTTTAGTTGGCCATGGTAGCACTGTCTGCCTACTGGGATGCATCCGTGAGCAAGTTAAGGTTAGATGCTGCACATATGGGGTTCACAGATGAGGAGAAGGGTTCTCTATGGGTCCATTCAGTAGGGCTATTGAATATAGACAGAGGGATCCAGCCGGGGTCAGAAAAGCTTAGAACTGACTAGTGCTCCTGCAGCAGTGGGCCATTGTCCATGTTCTTTTGCTCTAAGCAGGAACTCCCATCAAGGTGTTGAGTGGTCTACCCTTGCTTTAGGCTGGAGGGTGGTTGTGTTGGAAATGGCCCTTTCTGCATGGTCACTCCCAGACTTTTTGCCGTCCTCCTCCTAATTTTCTGCCCATTTTTTTGTTGCCTTTAGGACATGTGCTTTCTGCTTAGAACATGGTAACATTGGTGTGTTCACAATTGGAATATTTAAATTAAGCCCCTAGTAGAGTGCACCATATGTGACCATGGCCTGTAAATTAAATGCTACTACTGAGCCTGCAGTACTGATTATGCCACCCACTACAGTAGCCTTTCAAACATGTCTGAAGCCTGCCACTGCAGAATCTGTTTCTGCAGTTTTAAACTGCCATGTCAACCTGGCGTGTGCACCCATTTGCCAGGTCCAAAACCTTCCTTTTTATTACATATAAGGCACCCCTAAGGTAGGCCTTGGTTAGTCCGAGGAGCAGGGTGCAGTGATTTAAAATGTTGGATATGTACTTTTAAGTTTAGAGTGTCCAGATCGTGAAAAACTGATAAATGTGTTTTTCACTACAGCAAGGCCTATCTCTCCCATTGATTAACATGATGGTACCTTGAAACATCCTTTAAGTGTAACCTTCAAATGGGAAGAGGCATGCCACTCCCTCCCAGAGCTGCGTTTGCCCCTGAGGACCAAAGCCTCTGGGGCCCTCTGCTGTGAACAGTGGTTGCCTGGTGCCCACCCAGGGCACCTACCATAGACTCATTGGGGGCTCCTGGGAGACCCACAAAGAACGCAGTCCCAGCCAGTTCCCTGCAGGCAGTGTGAGCCAGCATTGCTCCCGCCCACAGAGAGCAGCTCTAATGCAATATTTACGTCTGTTGCGCTGCTCACATCAACAAGGGTAGGGAAACTTGCCTTCTGGGATTAGACTTGATGCTTGTTTTTTATATATATACACATTCACTGAAAAAACAAAGTTTACAAGGACATAATATTTAGGAAATAGAATTTAAAAAAGACATAGAAATTCACTTTAAAAAAACCAAAGGTTACAGGTATGTTATAGTTAGGCTCACATTTTAAATGTATCAAACCATATCATTTCACCTGTTATAGTTAGAGTTATCTGAAGTCAATATAATCCGTGCCCGAAGGTAACTATAACTTGTGCTTAACATTTTTTTTAGGAGGGGTGCTACATGGCCCTCCTTCACCAGGCTGATCCCCTGGGGCCAGGCCTAAATATTTTATTTTTTTAGAAGTGGAGGGCCATGTGCCCCCCTCCCTCCGAAGGGCTGATCTGGGGACCCTATCACTGGGGCCCAGCCATGTGATCTGGGTGCCACCCAAGGCACCTAGTCACAATGTTGGGGACTGTGGGGGAGACTGTAGGCCCCCACGGTCCCAGATGGTTGTATCTCCACAGGCAGGGAGACAGAGGAAACCTATGCTCTCAGCAAGGGAGAGCTGTTTGACAGCTCTCCCTCTCATCCAGAACAGTGTTTGCTGTGTCCTGGGGGTGTGCACCCTGGGACATAGCAGGAGTGGGTCCTGAGAGGTGGTGGTCCCCAGGGCCCTCAGTGGATCCACGAGGGGTACCACGTGGCCCCTTTCCAAGGAAAAGAGCCCTTGAGATGTGGTGGTCCCTGGGGCTGTGGGAGCCCAAAACAGACCCCCTTTCTATTTTTTAGTGTTTGCCTCTGGGAGGTGGTGTTCCCCAAGGCTGCTGGGGAGGGGGTGCTGCCCCTGCATAGAATTAGATTTTAAACCAGGATAGGTGGTGATCCCTGGGGCTGCATTGTCCATGCCCCCCAACATAGAATTAAATTGAACCCCAGTGAGGTGGTGGTCCGCAGGGAAGCGGGGGCCGGTGCGCCCCCCTTACAATTCATGAAAGCCCTGGGGAGGTGGTGGTCCCCGGAGCTCCGGAGGGGCCAGGTGACCCCCCCACATTTAAATTAACACTTCCCCCGAGACTTGGCCCACCGGGGGACTTCAGAATTACAAATCCCGGTCTCAACTAGGTAGTTACAGTTAGGTCCATGTTTCGCCTTTTGAGTAATCTTCATGAAACATTTTCAAGAAAATACGACACTCACTTCATTGTTTCAGGGTGATCCGTCAAGCGGGGGCCCAAAAAAAGGGGGGGTCCTCATAAATTTTTCCACAGGGATCTTGAACAGCAATAGTACCCGAACCACTGGTTTGAATTACACCAAATTTGGCACAGAGGTAGCTCTTGGATCAGAAAGAACCCTTTTTGTTATTTGGTGAAAGTCCATTCAGTAGTTTTAGATAAATTAAAGAAAATCCAAATTTGCATATATAGGGACACAGAGGCTTCACAAACCCTCCCAAACTCGTACTGAGATCTTATTGGCTGTCAACACTTCAGCAAGGAAGTAATGGCAGCCATTTTGGGACTCAGCTTCAGCCGATTCCCAGAAAAAAAGTTGAAAACAATCAAAAGGCGCTAAGGTATGGACACCCTGACCCATTAACGCTGGTGCTGGGGTCCCAGAGGGACTGCCCCACAGCTGAAAAACATTTTTTAAAATATTCGCTGCAAGTCATGGCAGATCCACGGATCTGGTGACATTTTCTTTTTAAAACACAAAGATGGTCTCCGGCGTTTGTTTCTGCTAGGCCTCCGGGAGGGCCAAGTTCCAGGGGCTTTGCCATCACCACCTCCCCGGGGCTTTTAGCAAATGAAATCCAGGGATGCACCCAGCCCCTGCAGTCCTGGGGATCACCACCTCCTAAGGGCTTTAAACAAACAGAGTGCAGGGGCGCTGTGTTGCTCCCCTCTAGCCCCGGGGACCACCACCTCCCAGGGACTCTAAACAAATATAATGTGGTGTGGCCGCATGGCCTCCCTGCAGCTCAGGGGGCCCTCCCACAGATGGGTGGGTGACGCCCAACAGCCCCAGGGACCACCACCTCTCCAGGGCAAACATGACATGAAAAAAAAGAAAGGAGGTCTGTTTTGGAGCCACCTCCCATAGCCTAAATTCACAGTTGGAGGGTGGCATGTGCTCCCCCTCATGAAGCCAAAAATGGCCTTAGGGTCTGCTAAGCCACATAGCTGTTTGATTTTGCTAGGTGGGAGCTGACAGTCTCACCAAGCAAAAGCAAACAAAGTCCGCTTTCTGACAGCAGGAGCCGTCAATCAGCTCCTTCTATCAGAAAGTGGAGTTTTCTCTGTTTCTCTGCATGCAAATATGTGTGTAAGGAAACACATGTGAACATTGTTTTCACAAGCAGGGAGCTGCTTTTTGATGCATCTCCCTGCTTGTGGGAGCAGTGGCGGCTCCTGCTGGACGTGGGGAGCTGGCGAGGACCATGGGGCCTTGCGGGTCCCCGCGGTCCTGTCACTCTCTCTCTCTCTTTCATCCCATAATGGGATGGAAGGGAGAGAGAGATTGTCATTGAAATGGACTATCAATGAAATGACTTAAAAGAGTTAGACTAGCAAGATGTGTGCTTATGTTTGATGCAGATGGGAACAAAGTCACTTCTGGCCTAATGTTCAGGGTCTTGTGCTGTAACTGAGTAGGTAGAATGTTCAAATCCTGGTATCACTTGGCAGTGTGTTTGTTTATTGACTAGTCTTTTGACTGTTGAACCTTATTAGTGATGGAACATTCACGTTTCTTTTCTATAACATGCATGGGTTGTATGTCATAGGCATGTCTGGAAACAGCAGCGTAAGGAGTCACCTGTGATGTAATGGTTAAAGTCACAGATCCTCACACTGAAAGTTGAGTGTTTTACTCCAGGGGTGTCTGTAGTCTTTTCCCTTCTTTAATTTAATTTAAACTTCAAAAGTTAAAGAACCATACTGAAAGGTGATCTCACTCATTTTAAATGACAAGTACACTTTTCTTTTTAATTTGACCTAAAATAACTCATTCTTTTTATATCATTCATCAAAGCCTAAATTTCTGTCTGTCTGTAACTTGGATGGTTAGGGTGGTTGGCTGTAGGACCTGGCCACAGGCTAGCCCCTGCGACCAACCTCACTGCACATGGCCAAAGGCTGTGCATGACACAGGGTTGGGTGGTTATACAAGGTTGGTCACTGGACCTTGGTGCAGGCCAGAACGTGCAGCCAACCACCACTGCACATGGCCAAAACTCACTGAAAAAAAAAAAGGTTACAGGGACATTTTAGTTAGGTTCTTAATTTACTTGTACAAAAACATAAAAATTCACCACTTATAGTTATAGTTATCTCAAGTAGCTATAACGTGTGACCTAAGGTCACAACTCAAGCCATTGCCTTGCACTGCTAATTACTCCACAAATTACGGCACTCATGACATCTTTGATAACAGCATTGATAATATCAATGCAATATTTGCAGTAAATGTTTGGATGAAATACCTGTGCATGGCGCTGACAAGAGTTATAGTTACTGTTAGACATGACAGCCTTAGGGTGGTCACCCCTAACTTTTTGCCTGCCTCCCTCCACTTTTTAGATACTGTTTTGCTGGTTTTAACACTCTGCACACTTTTCCACTGCTAACCAGGGCTAAAGTGCATATGCTCTCGCCCTTTCAAACATGGTAACATTGGATCATACCCAATTGGATTATTTAATTTACTTATAAGTCTCTAGTACAGTGCACTATATGTGACCAGGGCCTGTAGATTAAAAGCTACTAGTAGGCCTCCAGCACTGATTGTGCCACCCATGTAAGTAACTCCTTAACCTTGTTTCAGGCCTGCCATTGCAAGGCCTGTGTGTGTACTTGCCAAACCTAAAACTCCCCTTTTTCTACATATAAGTCACCCCTAAGGCATGCCCTAGATAACCCATAGGGCAGGGTGCTGTGTAGGCAAAAGGCAGGACATGCACCTATGTAGTTTACATGTTCTGGTAGTGTAAAACTGACAAATTAGTTTTTACACTGCTGTAAGGCCTGCTCCCTTCATAGGCTAACATTGGGGCTACCCTCATATATTGTTTGAGTGGTAGCTGCTGATTTGAAAGGAGTAGGAAGGTCATATTTAGTATGACCAGAATGACGATACAAAATCCTGCTGACTGGTGAAGTTGGATTTAATACTACTGTTTTAGGAATGCAACTTTTAGCATTTTTCTGCACTTAAATCTTTCTGTGTCTTACAATCCACGTCTGGCTGGGTTTGCAACGAGAAGACTGACGCAGCACCAGCGTAGCGACTGGAAATTCGATGCACGTCCCACTGGATCGATGCACAGCCGAGCCAGAATGACACAGCCCGACTTCCAGAGACGAATCGACACAGCGGCTGCCAGGCGGTAGAAATTTCCATGCAACGCCTACCGGATCAACGCAGCCCCTGTGACTTCATCCTGTCAGTGCCGAAAATCCACACATCGTCCCCGGGGTGTCCGAAAACCCCGCAACTCAAAAAGGATCCACAACCGAGCACCGGAAATCGACTCACAGCCATCCCTGCGTGAAAAATTAACGACGCATCGCTGTGTGCGGGCAGAGAAATCAACACACACCCCCTTGTTTTCCATGCATCTCCCCCTCTGTGGTTCTTTTCAGAGATTTTGAACCCGAACCAGGTACTTAGGGCCGTATTTATACTTTTTGGCGCACAACTGCGCCAACGCAGTTGTGCGTCAAAAAATGTAACGCCGGCTAACGCCATTCCAAAGTGCCATGCGGGCGCCGTATTTATGGAATTACGTTAGCCGGCGGAGCTGACTGGTGTGCGTCAAAAAAAATGACCCACACCAGGCAGCGCCGGCGTAGGGGAAAATGGAGCTTGGACGTCAAAGAATGGGGCAAGTCGTCTGAGGCAAAAAATCTGCCTCAACCCGATTAGCGCCATTTTTTTTTACTCCCACCCTCCATTGACATGACTCCTGTCTTAGCAAAGACAGGAGTCATGCCCCCTTGCCCAATGGCCATGCCCAGGGGACTTATGTCCCCTGGGCATGGTCATTGGGCATAGTGGCATGTAGGGGGGCACAAATCAGGCCACAAATCTATGCCACAAAAAAAAATACTTACCTGAACTTACCTTAAGTTCCCTGGGATGGGTCCCTCCATCCTTGGGCGTCCTCCTGGGGTGGGCAAGGGTGGCAGGGGGTGTCCCTGGGGGCATGGGAGGGCACCTCTGGGCTCCTTCCGAGCCCACAGGTCCCTTAACGCCTGCCCTGGCCAGGCGTTAAAAAATGACGCAAAAGCGGCTGGACGTCATTTTTTTTTACCCGCCCACTCCCGGGCGTCATTTTTGCCCAGGAGTATAAATACGGTGCACATGCCTCGGAGTCATTTTTTAGAAGGGAACGCCTACCTTGCATATCATTAACGCAAGGAAGGTGTCCACACTAAAAAATGACGCAAACTCCAAGATCTTTGGCGCTAGACGGGTCTAACGCCAAAGTATAAATATGGAGTTAGTTTTGCGTCGGATTTGCGTAAAAAAAAGACGCAAATCCGGTGCAAACAGAGTATAAATATGCCCCTTAGTGTTTGAAAGAGACATTTATTGCTTTCAAAAGACTAAAGACACGTTATATCACTTTTACAGTGATATCTCAACATATACTTATTGCATTTCACTCATTTTGACCTGCATCTTATCAGATACATATTACATATTTTCCAAACACTGTGTGGTGTATTTGTGTGGTGCTATACTGTGTTATTGAATGATTTATTGCACAAATCCTTTACCCATTGCCTTCTAAGTTAAGCCTCACTGCTCAGTGCCAAGCTACCAGATGGTGGTCACAGGATAATTTGGATTGTGTGTGACTTTCCCTGACTAGAGTGAGGGTCCTTGTTTGGACAAAGGGTAACCAGACTGCCAACCAAAGATCTAATTTCTAACAGTTACCTTAGGGCACAAGCTACAGTTACTTTAACTATAACTATAACTGGTCGATTTCTATGTTTTTTGTACAAATACATTTGGAACCTAACTCTACCGTCCCTGTAACCTTTGTTTTTTCAGTGAATGAAGATAGATAGATAGATAGATAGATAGATAGATAGATAGATAGATAGATAGATAGATAGATAGATAGATAGATATTTTGTGTTGGTCTGCAAACATGTAGGATAACCAACCACAAGAATGTTCATTAGAGCACTGCAGATTTGCTTTTAAGGCACAGGAAGGTCGCTTTTGTAGTTAATTTGGAGGCTGCATTGGTGTTGTGGTTCTGTCCATTGCATAAGATATTTTGTCATAATCATTAGTTTACATGTTTTGTTTAAAATATTACCGTCTCTGTAAATCACTAAATGGGTCTGTAAAAAAATCTGATCGTGGTTTTAAGGTAAATTAAATTCACCATGAAAATACAATTGTATGAGATTTCAACATCGTCTCCAATTTTTTCAACTCGGCAGTTTTTACATTTGACATGGCTTTTATCCTATATATTTTATGCAGTATAATAAACAAAATATTTGTTGACCTTGAGCTCTACAATTCCCCTGTTATCCAGGTACTTGAGCTGTGCTAAATGTGTCATATTATGGCATACACAGAGAAAGACCAATTTACTGACTTGTGAAACCCAGCAGTAGACGTTCACGCAGGTGCAACAATCCTTAGTCAGACACTTCTCATGCAACTGTGCCCTTTAAAGGTTATTCCACTTTGCAGTTTATGTGTGTTAATGAAGCTAATATTGAGTTTTCCAGCTGAGGGAAATGTACTATGGGGTAGCTATAGTTACAGTACTTCATCAGTGATTGTTCTTGGCATCGTTTCCTTCCAGTTTGGGCTCAGTCAGATTACTGCAAAACTTAATCATCAGAAACCCTTCTCAGATTTCCTGAGAACTATTTGTGTCTTGTTACAATTTATTCATGATAGATTCTACCTGCAGGTTAAGCGTAAGTTTCAATTGAAAAAAACATTATTTAATGTTCTCGTCTCTGAAATGAGATAACAATCTTAGATCGTCACCTTATTGAGTTTAGGTGGTGCTTGGTGGTAAAAAATTAAATGGCTGCGTTAGTTGAGAACCAAACAGCCAGGCACAATTGGAAAAAAACTGAGGGCCTGATTTATACTTTTTTAGCGCCGCATTTGTGCAAAAACAGCACAAACTTACAAAATATAATTGAATTTTGTAAGTTTGCGCCCCTTTTGTGTCAAAAAATGAGGCAAATGCGACGCTAAAAAAGTAAAAATCAGGCCCTGAGTTTGTGTGGCCTATTTCTTTTCAATGTGACTGTTTCAAGAAGGAGACAAGTACTTTGGACCCAATTCATAAAGGTGTTTCCAGCCCTAAATGTACATTTTTGGCATCATAATTCCTCCATTTGCGCTTGCCAGGAAACCACTAAAGGATTCCTGGTATTAATGCAGATATCTCCACCATGAGTACTGCGAAATCACGAATGTAAATTCCACTTAGGGTGTGGAAAGACTGGGACAGAACATGGGCCCGGTCATGAAAATAAAAGAGGCTTCCATTAGAGACAAAGAAAGTTTAAATAGTGTCCCACGTTTGCAAATCTGGGACCTTTTTAACTTATAAAGACTGAGGGCCCAATTCACAAAGGTACATTCAGAACTGAAGCCTAAGATTAGACCTGAAGTCAAAGTTTAGACATGAAGTCTAAATTTAGATCTGAAGCCTAAGGGGCATATTTACAAGAAAGTGACGTATCTGCATTAATGCGCCACTTTTTTTGCGCCCCCCCTGCACCCCTCCCAATGGCACCATTGGTGTGCCGTATTTACAATATGGCACACCATGGCACACAATACCACAATGGCATCAACATTTTTGGCACTATTGTGGCGCTTTGCTGCACTAGCGCCAAAAATGTTGACGCTAATCAAGCAAAGCACAAGGAGGCCCATAGGAGATTATGGTGCATCATTTTAACGCCTGCCCTGAGCAGGCATTAAAAATGATGCCAAAAATGGTTCAGTGAAAACTAATACATTTCACTGCACCATTTTTTGGGCCTCCCTGTGTGGGAACACCCTCATTGCCTACATTATGCCTGGCTCAGGCATAATGTGGCTCAAGGGTTTACAAAGTAGTGCAATGTGTGCATTGCACTACTTTGTAAATATGGTGCAGGCAAATTGCCTCCTTAACACCACATTTGTGTAAAACAAATATGCTAGTGTGGTGCAAGGAGGGGCGAGGGGCTTGTAAATATGCCTCAATGGCCCTGATTTATACTTTTTCACGCAATACTGCGCTAACGCAGTGTTGCGTGAAAAAGTATACTACCGGCTAGTGTCATCCCAAGACACCGGCCAGGTGTGATATTTATGGTATGACAGTAGCCAGTGGTAAGGCCCAGTTAACATCATAAAAAGGAGGCTAGCTGGGTGGGGGAGGCATGGGGGAACAGGAGGTTGTGCGTCAAAGGATGACGCTAGTTTGGGCAGAGACATAAAAATGCCTCTAACCAGACTACAGCCATCCTTTGAGGCACAACAACCATGGACATGTCTCCTGTCTTGATAAAGACAGGAGTCATGCCTGCCACCCCAATGGTCACGCCCAGGGGACATATGGACCCTGGGCATCGCCATTAGGCCCAGTGCCATGTAGGAAGGGCCTAAGTTAGGCCCCCAATGGCACTTTTGAATAAAAATAAAAATACTTACCTGTACTTACCTTACTCACCAGAGAATGCCCCCCCCATCCTCTGGCGTACCTCTGGTGTGGGGGGGGTATAGCTGGGGCTAGGGAAGGGCACATGTGGGCCCATTCCATGGTCTCTGACCATTGAAATAGACCCACAGGTCTCTTAATGCCTGCCCTGACCCAGGCGTTAAATGACGGTGCTACTTAAGCTTAGCGCCAATATTTAAGGCCCCCTTTCCCTGTGCTTGATTTTAGCATGGGGGGGTAGATATGGTGCTAAGGTAATCTCATAATTTTTTGCCCCGGGAACGACAACCTTGCATCTCATTGACACAAGGTAGTTTTCGACTAGCATAAAATGACTTTAACTCCAAAAGTTTGGCGCTAAATGGGTCTAGCACCAAAGTGTAAATTTGGAGTTTGGTTTGCACCGAATTTACTTAAAAAATAAAAAAATTATGCAAATTCGGTGCAAAGCAGATATAAATATGGGCCTAAGTTTGGTCTAAGGGCCCAATTCAGAAAGGTAAACTTAGACTTCAGGTCTAAGTTTACCCTTGTAAATTGGGATCACACTGTATAGTGTCCCAGAAAATGACCTGTCAGAACAGCCCTTTACTCATTGCCATATCTTCCTATAGGCCTGTCCAACCTTTGGAAAATGATACTCTAAGGCATGATTTGCCTTGTGAGTTTGGGAACACCTAGAGACAGCTGTTGGCATTCCTAAACTCTGATCCAACCCGTTCCCACTCAAAAAATAGTCTGACTTTTACTAAATGGATTAACTCCTATTGATAGATGAAGTGGGGAATGGATTAACCCCAGATTCACCAAGATCTCCACGCTCAAGCACTGCAAGCCTGGTCTGCATTCATACCTACCGGAGATCAAGGCAAGGTTGCTTGACCTTTTCAGTTAAAGCAGCTCAGTTATGGTATGAGCTTCCACACTCATTGAGGGCCTCATCTGAGCTGTTGCAACTCAGAAAGGCTTTGAAGGCCTATCTCTTATCAAAGTAATTCTAACTGCTTTCAGAAGTGTGGCATGTGCACTCTTAGCAAGATAGTACGTGGTACTCTAGCACTGGGATATCAGTGTTGGTGACAGTTTTGAGCTTTATAAATTTTATAAATACATACATAAATAAATACACTTAGTGGGTTGTACAGGTAGGGTTTTCAGCATGGAAAAAATGTTTTCAATGTGGACAAAAAAAGTGTACCTGTATAGTACTGGATGAGATGGTGGAAACCCCCTCAAACAACCTCCACAATCCTTGTCAGGGTGAACCAAAAAGGTCACTAAATTAAGTTGGGCTTCACTCTGGTAGCTTGGCACAAAAGCATGTAGGCTTAACCTAGAAGCAATGTGTAAAGTATTTATGCAGCATACAAACAGTAATAAAGTGAAAAACCAACAAAAGCAAAACCCCAAACAAATCTAGGAAAATAGAGTACATTTTAATAAATAAAATTATAAAAGAATGACGAAACTCCAATGAGTAGAATAGGCTATATTGAGTTAAAAAAAAATAAGTAAACCAAGAAGCAGAAAGCACCCCTATCTGGTCACACTAGGTCAGAAGAAAGTCACAAGTTCAGGCCAACCACGATGGAGTGCAGGCCAGATGCAGGGACCAGGTTAGTCCTGCTTAACAGTTATCTGTTTAGTAATTGCATAAGTTAGTAAGCAGAATGCAGTGGGTCTGTATGTAAAGAATGAGGGTGCTTAATACACAATTTATTTATTTGCTGTTTATTATTTGTTAGTTTACGACTGTGTAATATAGGAATGTTGCCATCAATACATGGCAGGATTGTTTATTTCCATAAGGGTTCCACGTCTTTTGTTTGTTTCTGTTTTTACGTAGGTGATAGATCACGTGATTTTAATTAGTGTCAAGCCACATTAAAGGCTGCAAAGCATTTCTCTTCCGATCACGTGGAGGAGGCGGAGAGAGGCTTCAAAGGGAAGGAAATGTATTTCCTTCCCTTTGAAGTCTCTCTCAGCGTTTCAAAAGCCGGATTGTAAAGCAATCCGGCTTTTGAAACGCCTACTAGACACCAGGGATTTATTTAGAAAATGGAAATTGGCATAAGGAAGCGACCCCTTGGGCAAGGGTCGCTCCCGGGGGGGCTTTTTTTTTTAAGGCCTTTTCTGCCACCCCTGGGGGCAGATCGGCCTATTATTAGGCCCATCTGCCCCCAGTGGGGACAGAAATCTCTAGGCACCAGGGATCATTTTTTTTTTGGTTTTGTTTTTTTTAAAAAAAATTTTTTTTTTGGGTGGGGAGCAACCCCTTAGGCAAGGGTCGCTCCCCTAGGGGGGCAAACTACATTTAGGCCATTTCTGCCCCCCTTGGAGGCAGATTGGCCTATTTTTATGAGACCAATCTGCCCCCAAGGGGGACAGAAACCACTAGACACCAGGGAGTTTCTTTTTTTTATTTGGAAATTGGCTTTAGGGAGCGACCCCTTGCGGAAGGGTCGCTACCAGGGGGGCATTATTTTTTAAGGCCTTTTCTGCCCCAAGGCACTAGGGGATTTTTTTTTTCACCAATGTCACGCAGGGGGAGTGACCCCGTAGGCAAGGGTCGCTCCCGGAGGGGCTTGGGGGGGGAATTTATTTTAGGCCATTTTGGCCCCCCCCGGGGGCAGATCAGCCTATTGTTATTAGGCCAATCTGCCCCCTGGGGGGGCAGAAACCTCTAGGCGCCAGGGCTAATTTTTTATTTGTGTTTTTTTTTTGTTTGTTTGTTTTTTTAGAGATGGGGAGCGACCGTTAGGCAAGGGTCACTCCCCTGGGGGGCAAATTGTATTTAGACCATTTCTGCCCCCCTTGGGGGCAAATCAGCCGATTTTAACAACTACCACGGGCATCTTTTTTTTTTGCACCAATGTCACGCAAGTTGAGCGACCCTGTAGGCAAGGGTCGCTCGCCAGGGGGTTTGGGGGATGCATATTTATCTTAGGCCATTTCTGCCCCCCCCTGGGGCCGGCTGAGCTAGAGGCCAAAATCCACAGGAAGGCACTTTGTAAAAAACACCTCTGTTTTCTGTGAAAAAATGTGATGTGTCCACGTTGTGTTATGGGCCATTTCCTTTCGTGGGCGCTAAGCCTACCCACACAAGTGAGGTATCACTTGGGGTAACGCTGGGTGGAAGGAAATTTGTGGCTCCTCTCAGATTCCAGAACTTTCTGTCACCGAAATGTGAGGAAAATTTGTTTTTTAGCCAAATTTTGAGGTTTCTGGGTAACAGAACCTGGTCAGAGCCCCACAAGTCACCCCATCTTGGATTCCAATAGGTCTCTAGTTTAAAAAAATGCACAGGTTTGGTAGGTTTCCCTAGGTGCCACCTGAGCTAGAGGCCAAAATCTACAGGTAGGCACTTTGCAAAAAACACCTCTATTTTCTGTAAATAAAAATGTGATGTGTCCACGTTGTGTTTTGGGGCATTTCGTGTCGCGGACGCTAGGCCTACCCACACAAGTGAGGTATAATTTTTATCTGGAGACTTGGGGGAACTTTCTGTCACCGAAATGTGAGGAAAACTTGTTTTTTTAGCCAAAGTTTGAGGTTTGCAAAGGATTCTGGGTAACAGAACCTGGTCAGAGCCCCACAAGTCACCCCATCTTGGATTCCCCTAGGTCTCTAGTTTTAAAAAATGCACAGGTTTGGTAGGTTTCCCTAAGTGCCGGCTGAGCTAGAGCCCAAAACCTACAGGTAGGCACTTTCCAAAAAATACCTCTGTTTTTTGTCAAAAAATGTGATGTGTCCACGTTGTGTTTTGGGGCATTTCCTGTTGCGGGCGCTAGGCCTACTCACACAAGTGAGGTAGCATTTTTATCGGGAGACTTGGGGGAACACTGGGTGGAAGGAAATTTGTGGCTCAGATTCCAGAACTTTCTGTCACCGAAATGTATGGAAAATGTGTTTTTTTAGCCAAATTTTGAGGTTTGCAAAGGAGTCTGGGTAACAGAACCTGGTCAGAGCCCCACAAGTCACCCCATCTTGGATTCCCCTAGGTCTCTAGTTTTAAAAAATGCCCACGTTGTGTTTTGGGGAATTTCGTGTCGCGGGAGCTAGGCCTACACACACAAGTGAGGTATCATTTTTATTGGGAGACTTGGGGGAACATAGAATAGCAAAACAAGTGTTATTGCCCCTTGTCTTTCTCTAAATTTTTTCCTTACAAATATAAGAGAGTGTGTAAAATAGACGTCTATTTGAGAAATGCCCTGTAATTCACATGCTAGTATGGGCACCCCGGAATTCAGAGATGTGCAAATAACCACTGCTCCTCAACAACTTATCTTGTGCCCATTTTGGAAATACAAAGGTTTTCTTGATAGCTATTTTTCACTCTTTATATTTCAGCAAATGAATTGCTGTAAAACCGGTATAGAATGAAAACCCACTGCACGGTGCAGCTCATTTATTGGCTCTGGGTACCTAGGGTTCTTGATGAACCTACAAGCCCTATATATCCCCGCAACCAGAGGAGTCCAGCAGACTTAACGGTATATTGCTTTAAAAAATCTGACATTGCAGGAAAAAGTTACAGAGTAAAACGTAGAGAAAAATTGCTGTTTTTTTCACCTCAATTTCAATACTTTTTTTTTTAGTTGTTATTTTCCGTAGGAACCCCTTGTAGGATCTACACAAATTACCCCTTGCTGAATTCAGAATTTTGTCTACTTTTCAGAAAGGTTTAGGTTTCTGAGATCCAGCATTGGTTTCATGCCCATTTCTGTCACTGACTAGAAGGAGGCTGAAACCACAAAAAATCATAAAAATGGGGTATGTCCTAGTAAAATGCCAAAATTGTGTTGAAAAATTGGGTTTTCTGATTCAAGTCTGCCTGTTCCTGAAAGCTGGGAAGCTGGTGATTTTAGCACTGCAAACCCTTTGTTGATGCCATTTTCAGGGAAAAAAACACAAGCCTTCTTCAGCAGCCCCTTTTTCCGATTGTTTTGAAAAAAACTAAATTTTCACTGTATTTTGGCTAATTTCTTGGCCTCCTTCAGGGGAACCCACAAAGTCTGGGTACCTCTAGAATCCCTAGGATGTTGGAAAAAAAGGACGCAAATTTGGCTTTCCTAGCTTATGTGGACAAAAAGCTATGAGGGCTTAAGCATGAACTGCCCCAAATAGCCAAAAAAAGGCCTGGCACAGGAGGGGGAAAAGGCCTGGCAGCGAAGGGGTTAACACCATTTTAACATCCCAAAAATTCATAACAAGATTTAGGAGTTCTCTTCAGATGAATTCCTTTTAATACTCTGTAAATCAAATGACTTTTTCCAATGGATGAATCATGTAGCAGTGAGTGACCCGCTGCAACCACTGTCCTGTATATTTAACAGTCCTCTATGAAAATCCTTTTGAAAATAATGCTACCAGAACATTAGTGACCTCTGTCTCATCAGCTTCCATGGGATCCTAATCCCTTTCCATGGACCAACAAAGACAGACATTCCATGCCCCTTTATAGCTCTTCTTTGTTTCCAGGAACTCATGATTTATTGAGCAATTCTGAAGCCTCCCCAGAAAGACCCTGGAATCTTCCTTATACCCTGATCTCTTCTAGACTAGAAGGTAGAACATTCCTTTGAATGACTGAATCAACAGAGGCTCTTCTGCCACCAACTCCAACACTGACAGAAACCAAATGTGTTTTTCCCAAAACGGAGATACCAAAACAATCTGACCCTTCTGTCTCCTCATTTGTATTAATACCCTCTGCATCATGGAAATGGTAGGAAAGATTATCCTTTCAGATCCTTCAATTCTGAAAGAACATATCCACTTCCATAGCTCCTGAATCTCGGTGCTAGCACAAATACTACTCCCTTTAAAAAGTTAAACAAGATGAGAATAAATCCACTTCTATTGGACCTAAACATGACTCTATCCTTTGAAAAAGTCTCTTCCCAACAACCATTTGCTCGCTGAAATCTCTCAATTTGCGAGTAGTCCAATCCTCACTGAATTGTCCTTTCCTGGCAAGTACAGGGCCAGCATGTATTTTGTTCTTCTGACAAAACTTGCATAACTCCTTCACAATTTCTGACAGTTTCTTTGATTTGTCTTCTCCCAACTTTTCTATATGTTACTGCTGTCACATTGTCCGCTTTCAATAAAACATAACTTCCCTGTATTTTAACTTTGAAACTGCGCAGAGCAAAAAAGCTTGTAGTCAACTCCAAAGAATTTCTATGTTATATATTTTCCTTCCCACTCCATTTCCCACCAGTTTCCTGACCTAGACACATTGCTTCCCAACCAAAATTGATTGCTTCTGACTCCACCACAAAATTAGGAACTGTCCCAAAAGCTGCTCAAACTTTCCAAGCATCTAAGTTTTCCAACCACAAGAACAATTGGGACCTCACTTTCTCTATCGTCCCCATCTTGTCTGCATCCTACAGACTTAGTCATAACCATTTGCTTTTAAGAACTGCAAAGCCCTGCAATGCAGCTGACTTGAAAAAAACACCTTATTGAAGAAGCAGAAGTCCAATTACATGAGCAACATCTCTCAAAGTTACCTTCTCCCTTCTCATTAATTGACGTACCTCTTTCTTTATCATACAGATCTACCTCTCTGCAACTCTAATTGAACTTTCACTGTATTATTACAAAACAAAAAAAATCCATTGTTTGAGCGTGTTGAAGAATCAATTTCTCCTGTTTAGCAAGAAACCTCAATCTTTCCAGTAACTCTTTCACCACAGACACATGTTTCCAACATCTCCATACTCTGATTCATGTCTAACTGTTGTCCAAATATATAAGCATCTTTACATCCTGTTTTTGTGAAAAGACTTCCTCTGGTTTTAAATGTATGTGAAGCACCACAGAGTCAAACACAAGCCCAAACTGACCTTCCCACCTGAACTGAGGAAAACATTGACTTTCCTTGTCTATTGGAACTGTAAAAATGGCATTGTTTAGATCTAACTTCAACATCCAATCCAACTCCTGTAAAATGTTTCTCAACATGTGAAGTCCTTCCATTTTAAATAAATGAAGGTTACATAGCGACTCTGACCTCGTAAATTTATCACTGGTCTCCAACCCTTGTCTTTCTTCTTTACCAAAAAAGGGTATTTACATGGTTTCAATTTCTACTATTTTTGCAATAGCTTCTTTATCTAATAAAATACAGTTTTGCTACAATTTGTTTTCTGAGTCATGTTGAAAACCAACTACCTTGGTTGTTTTCCCTGAAAAGGTTCCTTGTCGAATTCTATCACATATCCTTGCATTGGAGGAATCACCCAAACTGTTCTGTGTGATTAATTTACACTGCTCTGAGAAGTTTTGTAACCTTCCTTCCACATTCCCTGGATAAAACAAGTAAAAAGCCTCATAGTCACCTTGCCAACTTGTAGTTTGTTGACCTCTCCCCCTTGAGGTACTCGCTCCTTCTCCTCTACCTCCCTGAGTGTAAAAACCTCCTCCTGACTAACTACTTCTTCTCTACACCCCCCTTCCTTGATTATATTATGCTCTGTAATTCACCCGGCCAAAAGTTTGTTTTCTTCTTCTGGCCCTACCATGTACATTTTCTCCACTGAGAACTTTCTCATTGATGCTTGCAGTTTGTCCAAGGCTGTAAAAGTGGAAACATATTTGCCCAGGGAGTTTACCATCCCTTCTTCAAACAACAATCTTTAGCTTCTTGTGAGGATTCCTTTCATGCTAACCCTTCCAACGTTGACTTATGCTTGTCTAGAACGCCTTTCTCCTTTCCGCAATTAGACCTGCGTTGCTGTTCCCAAAAAAACAGACAGTCCTCTGTCTTCAACCTCATAGGAGTTCTATATTTATGTAAGTACCGTTGACATAAGCGTCCTCTACCAAATCAAATATATGTGCCAACGAACCCAAAACATCTAGTTATCTATCCTTGCATTGTTTCAAGACACGCTCTGGATCATTCCTTGGATCTCTTCCAAATTTAAATAGACCGGTTATTAACTCTGGATCTAGATTCTACCCTCATTAAAACTTCATCTCTTCTCTCAAGTGGCTCCCTCATTCTACACATCTTTACTTGGCCAACAATCGAAGCATCTTGGATGTCTTATTTCCTTAGGGTCAAATACTTTCTCACCTAATGGGTCCTTTACTGATTGTTCTGAGTCTATCTCCAAACCATCTAAAACTAAAAATTTCATTTCCCAATAAAGTTTTGGCCTCCTAACCAAAAATATAATTCATCCCACTCTCTGGTCCTTTCATCCAGATTTGTATGTTTCAATACCCCATAATTGGCAGGGATATCTTATCTTGTTCAGGTGCCGCTAAGGACACCCTTTCTATGCGCAAAGGGGCATGTGTGTGCTCTATTGCACTTTAAAAAAAGCATCTTGGGGTGCTTTATTTAAATTGCACATGGTTACCATTGACTTGATGTTTATGGTAATTGCATTTCCTAAACACCCAATTTGCATTTAGGAAATGCTGTGTATTTCTGACTAGGAATCGCAAATAGGAAATCCCTGTTTGCCATTTCCTATGCAGAGGATCACATATTGTGATCTCTACTGGGTAGAAAACGTAATTTATGATTCCCTAAAGGGCTTTGTACATCTGAAAGCCCATTTTGCATTTCTTAATGTCCCAAAATAGTGATTTGGACCAGTAACAAACGCTAAATGGCTTTGTACATCTGGCCCCTATGTTTACTACATTTCATATTATGAGTCAAGTAATGCTCTACTTTGGATCTTTGAAGTGTTTGCTGCCTAGAAGTAGTTAATAAAAGTTAATGCATAATGCTAGCCTCCTGTCTCCAAACGAAGAAATGTGGCTTCAACCTGGTAGGACACTGAATGCACTACATTAGTTAGACCCTAGCAATAGTCAAGAACAATGTCATCTGTAATGTTCACAAGTGCATTTGCAGGTACTGCAGACACTCTTATTGCTCTCCCCATGATTATCTCATGACAGGATAATCCAGAGTTTCTCTCAGGAACAGTATCATGACTCATCAGCACAACAGACAGCGTACCTTGCCACTTCAGAGATGCTGGTGCATACACCTTGGCCAATCTAGCTTTCAACATTACATTCACTTGCTCCACAATGCGAGAAGCCTTTGGCCAATAACTGAAATGTAGCCCGATCTCCTCTTGTAATGCTGTACACAACATTTTCAAGACCTCATTATTGAACTGATTCTCTCGGTCTGACTCCAACAAAGTTAAGAAACCAAAATTAGGGATCAACTCCCTTAACAACAGCTTGGCTACTGTGAGACTGTCATTTCGTCTAATGGGAGAAGATGCATACATTCACCAGGGCATATCTAAGCCCATTGTACACAGGCAATTCGGTGAAGTCCATTTGCATTCTGTTTAATAGCCCTCCTGATCTTCCTATATGGCTCAATGTTACTAGAGTTCTTTTTCCCTGCATTCATCTTTTGACACACAACACATCTGTGGCACAACTCTTCAGTCATAAATCTAAATTGTGGGTTAAACCATTGTTGTATGAATAACCTGACCATGGCATCCCTTCCAATATGTGCAGGTCCATGGAAATGTCTTGCCATTGGGAACAGCATACATTCTGGTAACCCTGGTCTCCCATCTACAGAAACCCATATGTCATCATCTCTCTTCACACAACCTGCTGTCATCCAACACTGCTGTTCTGAATCCGCCACTTCCTCCTGCACTATCCTCACTTCCTCTGATGTATCAATTGTTGACAACACAAGGTTATACTTGGTCTCACCTTCAGACTCAATTACATATTCATCATTGAATGTATGTGGTCCATGAGCACAGTATTGTGCAACCTCATAGGCATAGTGGTTGCCCACTGTCACACATTCATCACCACTGTGGTGAGGAGGGCACTTTACAACTGTAATTTTGGTAGGCAGCTTTAGTGCTTCAAGGAATCTCATTGCATGTTCCCCATTATAAACAGGGGATCCATATGATAGCTTAAATCCTCCCTGTGACCATAGCAATTTAAAGCCATGAACAACACCAAAACCATACCGACTATCTGCAAATATTGTCACTCTCTGCTCTCTGTTAGCAGTAGCCCCTTCCTCCAGGTCAGGGGACACACCCTGAACCTGGCCTTCCAATCCAGGGTCTGTACCCTTAGATTGCACTGGGGCCAGGGGTGAGGCTCTTTCTCCCCTGCCCCTACTCTCAGGGTTCTGCACCCCCCTCAGGGAGAGTACCCCTTGAAATCACACCAGGAGGGGTGATTGGGCAACCCGCCCACCCCTTCAGGTCAGTGTTTACTCCCTGCTCCTGATCCTCCAGTCCAGGGTCTGTATCCACAGACTGGACCACTGCCTGGCAACCCAGGACTTCCTGGGGGGCATACCTACCCCCCACCAGGTCAGAGTTTACCCTCTGAACCAGGTCATCCAACCCAGAGTCACCACCCTGCGGTTGAACCACTGCCTGGCGCACCAGGACTTCCTTGGGAGCACACTTACCCCCCATCAGGTCAGAGTTTACCTCCTGAACCTGATCATTCAACCCAGAGTCACCACCCTGCGGTTGAACAATTGCCTGGCACACCAGGACTTCCAGGGGGGCACACTTACCCCCCTCAAGGGACACACTGTCCCGAAGAGCCACACAAGAGTCTGGCTGGCGCAGGTCTCCTGACCTCTGCCCATCTGACAGAGTCTGGATTCCCCCCAACCCAGAAATGGTCTCACCAAGGTCATTCCTGGGGGGCTCTGCTCTCAGAGCTGACCCCTGACCCTCCAGGTTCTCCACTGGGGTCCACAACCCCCTCTCAACCCTCTGTCTGGACTTCTGCACCCTCTCACTAGGAGTGGTAGTGCCAGACACCAGAACCGGTGGGACACAGGCTATAGCCGCCCCCCCCCCTAAGTTCTCCTGACACTGTGGGGTCTCCCTCAACAGATGGCCCTACGGTACAGGCTAGGCTTCCCTCTTGGAGTTCCCTCATGGAACCCTCCAGGACCTGGGACCGGATCTTGGGCACGTTGGGCCTCAGCTTATCCCCATTCCCTCTCCTCTGAGACTGGACATGGGGTCCCTCACCCATCCCACTACACTGGGACCTACCTGGGACACTACAATCCGTCCCTACCTCACCTGGGTGGGAACTACCTAGACCACTCCTCTCAGGAGCACTCCCAAATGCCTCTTCAGACTCTCTGGTACTCACCCAGAAGTCTGCCTCCATTGTAAGCTCCCTGGGGTCAGAGAGCTCACACTCCACCTGGTGTTGGTGTAGCTCTGGAAAATAAGGACTAGACATATGCTCTCCAGCAATTACATCACTCAGCCCCTCACATGAATTAACCAAAGTACCCTTCACCCAACCATCCAGTGACCCTGCTTTGAAAAAGCGCCCCATATCACCCTCCTGAGACTGGTGAGACAGTACCTGACTGTCCCTGACACTCAACCCACACTCTTCTGGGATGTCTTCACACTCCATAACCAGGATGTCTACCTGGGGGGAACCCCTCTCCCTGTTACTCTCACCTAGAGTCAGTAGAGTGTCCTTCCCACTAGTAGGAATATGACTCCCCGTGCCAGTTCCCCAATCCACCTCAGGGACCCTGTGCGCCACTGGAGCTATCTCATACTCCTGAACCTCCTGGTGTGTGTTAACTCCCTCCTTCAAGTAGGGCACCACATCTCTGGGCATGTGCACTTCTTCAGCAGCACTGGATATAAAATTGTTGCTGCCACCATTCCAGCTGGACTCAGCCCTCATGACTTCCAGCTCTTTCAATTTAAGCTTGTAAGCACAAATCATCCTCCTTTCCTCAAGGACTGCTCTTCTTTCATCTCTTCCTTTCTCCAGATTGATCTTCTGTAGCTCCAATTGGTATGCCCTCTCTGCCTGCCTGTCCTGCAATTCTTCAGGCGTCAGACCTTTGGAGGATATACTGCTACCTGCCCTAGAGACTCTTTCCCTGGGAATAACTGGTCCCCCCACTATACCATTATGTACTGATTGCCCTCCCTCCTCATCCTCCTCCTCATCCTCATCCTCAGTGTGCCCTCCAGTGCTTCTGGTTGTCACCCAGGCCCTCAGCGCCTTTTTCAGCTCATCCTTCTTGGAAGAGCTCTTAATGGGACAACCAAAAGTTTTACAAAACTGCTTTAGCTGAGCCTTGTTATAACTATCCAATTGCTTCCAGTCAAAAACAGCTTCAACTGATGCATCTCCAAGTTGAGACATGATGAAAGGTTAAAAGAGTGCAAAGTTCCAAATGCAGAAACAAGTTCCCAAATGAAGTTCAAAGTCAATCAAAGATCAGCGAAGAAAAACAAAGTGGACGTAGGGAAAAATCCACAAAAAGAGAAAAAGCAAAAAATCTCCAGACAAGCAGTATGTGGTCACATAGTGGTCTGCACTCAAAATAATAGTGTACACTTAATCACTGTATGTCAAGTACAAATACAAGTCCAAATCCCAACCGCTGATCACCAATGTTAGAAATGGGGTCTTTGGTTGACAGTCAGGTTACCCCCTGTTCAAGCAAGGACCCTCACTCTAGTCAGGGTAAAAGAGAATCACCCTCAGCTAACCCCTGCTTACCCCCTTGGTAGCTTGGCAGAGCAGTAGGCTTAACTTCAGAGTGCTAGGTGTAAAGTATTTGTACCAACACACACAGTAACTTAATGAAAACACTACAAAATGAAACAACACCAGTTTAGAAAAATAGGAAATATTTATCTAAACAAAACAAGACTAAAACGACAAAAATCCAACATACACAAGTCAAGTTATGAATTTTTAAAGATTAAACTCAAAAATAGCGCTTAGAAACAAAAATGCTTCGATGAGATGTTAACACGGCGTCGTGACGGAGTCATTCTCAACAAGCCGACACCAGCGGCGCCTGACACGGAGTCGTGTAGACCCCCAAGTACAGTACCTTTGGTGAAGAGTGAAAACAAGCCGATGCGCGAAGTCGGGGATCGCGGCATCTGTGCAAAACGTTGAATCCGTGCACTTCGAGCGGCGTCGGTCACGACGTTGTGCGGTGACTTCCACGGAGTCGCGGACTTCATTGTGGCTGCTGCGGCGTTGGGCCTGCGAAGAGCGTCGCGTTCCAGCGAAGGTCACGGCGTCGGTTGCAGGCGGCGTCACCGGATTCAGCAGCGGCGCCGGTCCGAAGTCGTCCAAAGTCGATTTCCTTGGATTTCCACCAGCTTTCCTTTCAAGGGCCCAGGGACTGGATAGGGCACCACTTGTCAGAGCAGGAGTCTCTCCAGAGACTCCAGGTGCTGGCAGAGAGAAGTCTTTACTGTCCCTGAGACTTCGAACAACAGGAGGCAAGCTCTAGATCAAGCCCTTGGAGATTTCTTCACAAGATGGAAGGCACACAAAGTCCAGTCTTTGCCCTCTTACTCTGGCAGAAGCAGCACTGCAGGAAAGCTCCACAAAGCACAGTCACAGGCAGGGCAGACCTTCTTCCTCAGCTGTTCAGCTCTTCTCCAGGCAGAGGTTCCTCTTGGTTCCAGAAGTGTTTCTAAAGTCTGTAGATTTGGGTGCCCTTCTGATACCCATTTTAGTCTTTGAAGTCACCTTTCTTCAAAGGGGACTCACACCTACTTGTGAAATCCTGCCTTGCCCAGGCAAGGCCTCAGACATACACCAGGGGGTTGGAGTCTGTATTGTTAGAGGCAGGCACAGTCCTTTCAGATGAGAGTGACCACTCCACCCCTCCCTCCTAGCAGAGATGGCTAATTAGGAAATGCAGGCTACACCCCAGCTCCCTTTGTGTCACTGTCTAGTGGGAGGTGAAAAACAACCTAACTGTCAAACTGACCCAGACAGGGAATCCACAAACAAGGCAGAGTCACAAAATGGTTTAAGCAAGAAAATGCTCACTTTCTAAAAGTGTCATTTTCAAACACACAATCTCATAACCAACTTTACTAAAAGATGTATTTTTAAATTGTGAGTTCAGGGACCCCAAACTCCACATGTCCATCTACTCTCTAAGGGAATCTACACTTTAATCATATTTAAAGGTAGCCCCCATATTATCCTATGAGAGAGACAGGCCTTGCAACAGTGAAAAACAAAATTGGCAGTATTTCACTGTCAGGACATATAAACCACATTACTATGGCCCTCATTCTGACCTTGGCGGGCGGCGGAGGCCGCCCGCCAAAGTCCCGCCGTCAGATTACCGTTCCGCGGTCGAAAGACCGCGGCGGTAATTCTGACTTTTCCGCTGGGCTGGCGGGCGGTCGCCTTCAGACCGCCCGCCAGCCCAGCGGGAAAGAGGCTTCCACGATGAAGCCGGCTCGGAATCGAGCCGGCGGAGTGGAAGCTGTGCGACGGGTGCAGTTGCACCCGTCGCGTATTTCACTGTCTGCGCAGCAGACAGTGAAATACATGTAGGGGCCCTCTTACGGGGGCCCCTGCAATGCCCATGCCAGTGGCATGGGCACTGCAGGGGCCCCCAGGGGCCCCGCGACCCCCCCTACCGCCATCCGGATCCCGGCGGTCCGACCGCCGGGATCTGGATGGCGGTAGGGGGGGTCGGAATCCCCGCGGCGGTGCAGCAAGCTGCGCCGCCGCGGAGGATTCAATGGGGCGGCGGTACACTGGCGGGACCCCGCCAGTGGTGCCGGTCCGACCGCGGCTTTACCGCCGCGGTCGGAATCCCCATTGGAGCACCGCCGGCCTGTCGGCGGTGCTCCCGCGGTCCTCCGCCCTGGCGGTCAAAGACCGCCAGGGTCAGAATGACCACCTATATGTCCTACCTTATCCATACACTGCACCCTGCCCTTGGGGATACCGAGGGCCTACCATAGGGGTGCCTTACATGTAAGAAAAGGGAAGGTTTAGGCCTGGCAAGTGGGTACACTTGCCAAGTCAAATTTACAGTGTAAAAATACACACACAGACACTGCAGTGGCAGGTCTGAGACATGATTACATGGTTACTTGTGTGGGTGGCACAACCAGTGCTGCAGGCCCACTAGTAGCATTGGATTTACCGGCCCTGGCACCTCTTGTGCACCTTACTAGGGACTTACTAGTAAATCAAATATGCCATTCATGGATAAACCAATCAACCATACAATTTACACAGAGAACATATGCACTTTAGCACTGGTTAGCAGTGGTAAAGTGCTCAGAGTTCAAAAGCCAACAGCAATTGGTCAGAAAAGATAGGAGGCAGGAGGCAAAAAGATTGGGGATGACCCTGCATAAGCAGAAAAGTCCAACACTGGGCATGGGTAGAGAATCAAGATTCTTTTTGTGGATCTGAAGAACTCTCTTTATACCCTTGTGGGACTCAGCACCATGCCAAAACACATTTCTGAAACAGGAAAGTGATGAATGAGTGCCTTCATGCAAGGGAACAGAGATAATAACCTTACACAATTCAATGACAGTGAACCACTCAGCCTCACATGGAATTTGAAAAAAAAATCATGACTGGATTTGGAACCATGGGACAATAGGGAACAACAATACTATTAATCTTTCTCAGGTCCTCTATTTACCACTTGTCTTCCTCAAGCTCGTAATGGGTGAATACGATAGACTCCCCTCTATCTCCTACAAAGTGCTTTGGTGTATCATTGGTTCAATCACTGGAGTAATCCCATCAATTGTTTCAGGGGTCAGATTATACTGGAGGGTTCTTGGGTACTCAACATTGGGTTTTACTTTTATGCGGACAGGCTCAACTCCTTTTGTGAGGCCAATATCTTTTACTGAAAAGTCCCAGACCTCAGGCTTCACCGTAGCTTTAAGATCTGGTCGCTCAGATATCATTACGTGGATACAATTCAAACTCTGGTCCTTGACTACACAGTTGAAAGTCTACATCTTCAGCATGGGTCTGTAACTCTACTCCTTTTGAGGTACAATAGATAGTGCAGTTTGATTTGCATAATAAATCATGTCCTAGTTAGCACACAGGACTGGAATCACACACTTGTGATTCTCCTCAAAGGAATCTGTTTATACAGGTACTTCTTTTGTTGCAGGTTTTATCATTTAGTTATTTACGCCAGCTTGGATTCTTTTTCCAGAGAGTGGTACATTAGGAACTTCCACTGTTCTAACAGTAGAGTGGGTAGCATCAGCATCGACCAAGAATGATACGGGGTGGCCATTCACCTCACCTTCTACAAATGGACCACTCTGGTTTACCTCTAAGACTGTGCAAACTAGGCAATCTTCCTCCCCCTCAGGCACTGTCATTGTGACTGATCAGAGCTGTAGCCCTCAAGCATCTCAAACATAGGAAGTTGATGAAAGGAATTCCGATTAAAATTTGAGACGTGATTTTAATTATAGTATAATTAAATTGAGGACCGTTTACATTTTGCTGTGGCATTGAAACTTGTGGAACATGTATCGCTGGAGCATGGGGCATGTTAGAATTTTACATTTTCAGTGATTGCACAGGGTTATTACTCTAGGGCTGTGTAAACCCTACATTCTGAACCTGGATCACATTCATCACACTGTTAGGATTAAGACAACATTCTCACTTCCAATGCCCCGACTTCCAATGCAATAATTCCAAAAATACAATAATGACAAGGATTCAGGCCCTACAGAGTTGCCACATTGTTAGTAATGGGGTCTCTGGTTGGTAGTCAGTTTGCACGCTGACCAAGCAGGGACCCTCACTCTAGTCAGGGTAAGGGAGGTACATACTCAGATAACCCCCTCTCACCCACTTGGCAGCTTGTCACAAGCTGTCAGGCTTATCTTAAAGGCAATGTGTAAAGTACTTGTACCAACACAGACAGCAATACAGTGAAAACACTTCAAAATGGACACCACACCAGTTTAGAAATATAGCCAATATTTATCTAACTCAAATTAGACAAAAACAACAAAAATCCAGCATACACAAGTAAAGTTCAGAATTTTTAAAATAATAGATTCTTTCTCCATGGAAAGCAATGGAAGCGTTGTTGTTACACAAAGTACCAGGTTTGTGTAAAAAATAAAGCCACATAGGCGAACGTGCGTCAGAAAAGTCAGTGATGCTTTGGTTCCATACTCACGAGTGAGGCCATGCATCGTTTCTTCTTCGGTCGGGTAGGCAATGCATAATTTTTCTCTCCTGTAAAGGAGGGATGCGTAGATTTACGGACAAGGCACCTCGGATCAATGCAGGGTCACGTTGATTTGGATGCCCAGTGATGATGCATGAGAAATCCAGCTGCACGGTGATAGGGTTTGAGTCGACTTTAGCAGCCACGCATGGTGTTGCACCGAAATTTTCTTTGCATGGTGTCCTGTGCATGGATTTCAGTGATTGTTCTACCAACCTCACCTTTCAAAAGCACAGGGACTGGATAGGGCACCTCTTGGCAGGGCAGGAGTTTCATCAGAGAGTCCAGATGCTGGCAGAGGAAGTCTTTGATGGTCCTGAGGCTTCAAAGCAGGAGGCAAGCCCAGTCCAAGCTCTTGGAGACACTGCACAAGCAGGAATATACGACAAAGTCCTGTCTCTGTCCGCTTTAGGCAGAAGAAGCAACTGCAGGCCAACCCAGCAAAGCACAGTCACAGGCAAAGGGGCAGTACTCCTTCTCCAGCTCTTCAGCTCTTCCCCTTGGAATCTGAAAACAGTCTGACACATAGAGGGAATACACAAGTAGGCAGAGTCTCATAATGGTTTAAGCAAGAAAATGCCTACTTTCTAAACATGGCTTTTTCAACCTAACAATCTAAAAAACAATTTCACTGAAAGATGTATTTTTAAATTGTGAATTCAGAGGGTTGTCAAAGGGAAACTGTACTTAAAGGATATTTAAAGGCAGTCCCCATGTTTACCTTTGAGAGAGATAGGCCTTGCAACTGGCAAAACTGAATTTGGCAGTATTTCACAATTAGGACATGTCAACACATCAATACATGTCCCACCTTTAACATACACTGCACCCTGCTCATGAGGCTACCTAGGGCCTACCTTAGGGTTGCCTTACATGTTTAAAAAGGGAAGGTTTGGGCCTGGCAAGTGGGTACATTTGCCAGGTAACACTGGCAGTTTAAAACTGCACACACATACACTGCAGTGACAGGTCTGAGCCATGTTTACAGAGCTACTCAGGTGGGTGGAACAATCAGTGCGGCAAGCCCACTAGTAGCATTTGATTTAAAGGCCCTGGGTACTTTACTAGGGACTTACTAGTAAATCAAATATGCCAATCATGGAAAAAGCCAATTACATGTACAATTTACGTAGGGAGCACTTGCACGTTAGCACTGGTCAGCAGTGGTAAAGTGCCTGGAGTACCAAAAACATCAAAAACAAAGTCTATCACACAGTCAAAACATGGGAAGCAGAGGCAAAAAAGATAGGGGAGACCATGCCAAGGATGCCAGATCTAACATGTGTCCCCGCTAGCTGAAAGTGGGGAGAACTACCCAACCTCATGGAGTTCTCATCACTAAGGCAGAAGAATCTGGACAGACCATCAGCATTTGCAAATTCGGTTCAAGGGCGGTGTTCCACCGTAAAGTCCATTGCCTGTAGGGAGATAGACCACCTCAACTGTTTTGGGTTCTCAACTCTCATCTACATCAACCATCGGAGGGCCCTGTGGTCTGTCTGAACCCAGAAGTGAGTACCATACAAGTAGAGTCTTTGCTTCTTCGGCGCCCAGACCACAGTAAAAGCTTCATTCTCAATTGCACTCCACCTATGTTCACTGGAAGTAACCTCCTACTAATGAAGGCTACATGGACTGGGCCCTCTTCATATAGCTGTACTAGCACCGCTCCCACACCACGGTCTGAAGCATCTTTCTGTACGACAAATCCTTTAGGGAAGTCAGGTGCCTTCATCATGGATGCCATGCACATGGTTGCTTTCAGGGCATCAAAAGCTGCCTGGCAAGCCTAGGTCCATATCACCTTTTTTGGTTGCTTCTTGGAGGTTTACTCAGTCAGGGGAGCAACAATAGTGCCATACCCCTTGACAAACCTCCTCTAGTATCCTGTGAGACCTAAAAAGGCTCTCACCTCAGTCTGGGTCTTGAGGGGCTCCCAAGCCAAAATGGTGTCAATCTTCTGTTGCAGGGGTGCCATCTGGCCATTCCCCACCTGTTGTCACAAGTACACCACAGAATCCTGCCCTATTTGGCTCGTCCTCACCTTAATAGTGAGGGTGAGGCCTGCCTTCTGCAGAGCCTCCAACACTTTGCAGAGGTGCTGCAAGTGTTCCTCCCACCTGAAGCTGAACACAGCAATATCATCCAGATAGGCAGCACTGAAATACACCAATCTACCAAACGTCTGGTCGACCAGCCTCTGAAAGGTGGCAGGGGAATTTTTATCCAAAAGGGCATCACCACAAACTAGTAGTGCCCATCTGGGGCCAAAACTGCAGGCCTCTCATTAGCCTCCTCAGTGAGAGCAATCTGCCTAAATCCAGAGGTCAGATCAAAAATACTTAGATATTTGGCAGCCCCTAACCGATCAATGAGTTCATCAGCTCAGGTGGTGGAGTGTGCATCAGTCTTTGTGACTGAATTGAGTCCACGGTAGTCCACACAGAAACTGAATGCTGGAGTGGCACCAGGAGCAGCAGCTTTTGGGACCAAGACCACAGTGCTGGCCCAAAGCCTACTGGAAAACTCAATAACCCCAAGAGTTGACATTTTAAATACCTCATCTTTAATGCTGGCTCTAACCTTGTAAGTCACCCTGTAAATTGTATTTTTCACAGATGGACTGTCCGCAGTGTCCACATCATGTATGCACAAGTGCGTGACCTCTGCGTTAAAGGAAAAGAGAGAAGCAAACTGTCCCAATACTTGGCGACAATCCCTCTGTTGTTCTAGAGTCAGTGAGGGGGAGAGGTTCACACCCTCCACTGAACTATCTTTCTCTTTGGCAGACAGGAGGTCAGGAAGAGGCTTACTCTCTTCCTCCACCCCATCATCTGTTTCCAAGAGCACAGTCACTTCTGTCCTTTCAATGTGAGGCGGTTCACATCTAGGACCCTCAAAGGGTTCCTCAGAGTATGCAAGTTCACCAGATAGGTAACATCACTCTTGCGCTCCACCACCTCAAAAGGCCCAGTCCACTTATCTTGGAGAGCCCGAGGGTCCATTGGGACTATCACCCACACTTTTTGTCCAGGATGAAACTCAACCACAGTGGCATTCTGGTCATACCACTGTCTCATATCTTCCTGGCTTGCGTCTAGGTTTTCTTGGGCGAGCGTTCCGAAGCTGGAAGACTGGTTTCTAAAAGCAAGCATGTAACTGAATACATCTTCGGGGTGCTTACTTGAGGACTTCTCCAAGCCTTCCCTAACCAGACTCAAAGGTTCCCTCACAGGGTGGCCATACAATAACTCAAAAGGGGTAATCCAAGACCCTTTTGTGGCACCTCCCTGTAGGCGAACAGAAGGCATGGCAAGAGGATGTCACACTTACCCCCCAATGGCTCCGACAGGCCCTTAATCATGTTCTTCATCATGCTGTTGAATCCACTTCCTTGGGGTTGGTAAGGAGTGGTAAACTTGTAAGTTACCGCACACTCCTTCTATAGAGATTTCATATATGTGGATATGAAGTTGGTACCCCTATCAGATACTCCCTCCTTGGGGAACCTCATGGGAGTAACACCTCCTATCAATGCACTTCCCACCACAGGGACAGTAATCAATCTCAAAGGAATGGCTTCTGGGTACCTGGTGTCATGGTCCACCAAGACCAGGAAAATCATGTTGCCCATGGCTGTTTTGGGATCCAGACGCCCCACAATGTCAATACCAACCCTTTCAAAGGGAGTGCTGACAACAGGAAAAGGTTGGAGGGAGCCTTATAGTTCCCCTCACTCTTTTTGCACTTGCCCAACAAGTTTGGCAAGGCCTACAGTGTGCATCTGAGTGCCTGCGCATTTGGGGCCAGTAATATTGGGTGACAAGCCTCTCAAAGGTCTTGTCCTAGCCCAAAATGTCCAGCTAAAGGCACATCATGAGCCAGACCCAAAAGGAAGGCTCTAAAACACTGGGGTACCACCAGCACATGGGCTGCCCCAGGCTCAGCAACCATAGGCTCACCATATAGGAGGCTATCCTCCTAGTAGATCAACCTGGTCTGCAGCCTGCTGCCGCAAGCCCTCCAGAGTAGGGCATACTCTCTGTGCCTCACAGAGTGCTCGTTCCTGCAGCCATTAACTGAACTGAGGGACCTCCCCTAATTCAGCCACATGTTCCCCTGTAGGCTCTGGGTCATCCCCTTCAAGTTCACCCTCCTCCCGGTCCGTGGGAACTTCTGTTGTAGGTTTACCATTCCTCTTGCCCTTCCTCCTTCTGGCAGACACCTGGGCCACTCTTTTAGGCTCCAGGGCCTCCTGAGCATCCTGACAGGCTGCCATTGACCGGGTGGACACACACACACCCACCCAGGCAAACCTAACATCTCCAAGTGAGACCTGTGTTCTACCTCCTTCATAGGGAAATCCTCCAGGTCATTGCCAAGCAGACAATCAATAGGCATGGTTGGAATCACAGCTAACCTCAAGGAACCTGAGACCACCCCCTTCAAAAGGAACCTGTGCCACGCTGCACAGGTGCTTTGAGTTGTCTAAAGCAACTACTTGCTGAAGTGCATGGGGAACTACCGGCCCCTCTGACACCAGGTGACTTCTAACAGTAGTCACATTGGCTCCTGTGTCTCTCAAAGCCTCTACCCTCTGTCCATTGATAGTCACCCACTGCCTGTACTTCTTAGTGTTTACAGGCATG
Organism: Pleurodeles waltl; assembly: GCF_031143425.1. Taxonomy (NCBI): domain Eukaryota; kingdom Metazoa; phylum Chordata; class Amphibia; order Caudata; family Salamandridae; genus Pleurodeles; species Pleurodeles waltl. The sequence goes on along the minus strand of NC_090449.1, from coordinate 965,520,394 downwards.
AGGGTCCTCTGGACCATCTCACTGTCCCCTAGTGAGACAAGGATCATTTCAGCTGGCACCCACCCACATGGAACCAACTCCTCCCCAAGAGCTACACTGGCCAAACCCTGTGACTGAGAACCAGTGGGTGCCTGTGTCCCCTTGGAACATTTGGAATCCCCCCTCATGTGACCCACCTGATCACATGCATAGCACTTGCAGGACCCCTCTCTGCAGGTTTCCCTGTAGAAACACATGGATTCTTTTCACTGGGGGGCTGGGAATCCTTACCCTGGGAACTAGGAAAGGGCCCTTTAGAGAAATCCCCCTGTTTACCCTCCCCCCCCCCACTGCTTCTGATGGGGTCCTTGCTCACCCTTGGGGTAGTCTCACTCACACCTCCTTTGGACCCTGGTGCTCTCCCTTCAGTCTGCTTCCTGCACAAGCTTCCTGGGGTCCGTCAGCCTACTGTCAATCAGGTGCTGGCACAGCGCTGGAAAACAAAGACTGTACAAGTGCTCCCAAACAATTAAGTTGTAAAGCCCCTCAAAAGTTGTTATCTTACAGCCCTTCAACCAACCATCCAGTGACCTGCAGAAAGAGTCTACACACTCCATCCAAGTTTCGGATTCCTTCTTCTTATAGAACCTAAACTTGTCCTTGTACTGCTCAGGCATGAGACCATACCTTGTGAGTAGGGCATCCTTCATGATAGTGTAAGTGAGTCCTTAAGTATCCCCTAAGGATGTGTCCTTCTACCTCGCAGACCCGCTCCCCAGTGTGCTTCAGGGACCATGTTCATGTGGACAGCAAACTCATACCCTTTGAACCATAGATATATGGCATCCTCCCTCTTCTAATCCTTTACCAGATCTTTAGGAATGTGTATCCTCCTCTCAGGCTGCTCTGAGGTACTGCTGCCACCATCTCTACTAGACTGGCTCCTCTGATCCAGCTCGTTTAAACTGAGTTCATGAGTCAAGAGCATCTTTTTCTCTTCAATGGACAGCCTTCTCTCTTCCATCTCCATCTTAAGCTTCTCTAGCTTAAACTGGTGCACCCTCTCTGCCTGCCTGTCCTGCAACTCCTCAGGATCAGATCCTTGGCTGATACACTGCAACCTGCCCTGGAGATGCTCCCCAAAGGAAGAACAGGTACATCCTGGAATAATCTTCACCTCCTCACCCTCATCCTCCTCCCCTGTGTGCCTCTCGACCTCCTTGGCTGCCACCCAGGCCTTCAATGCTTTTTGTAGCTCCTCCTTCCTGGCTGAGCTCTTGATTGGGCAGGCCAGATCCTTAGAAAAACTGCTTCAGTTGAGCCATTGTGTATTCCTCCAGTTTCTCCAACTCAAAAACAGCCTTTGTCGCCACAGCTGGTGCAGCCCCAGTTTGAGACATGTTGGTAAGTACTCAAAATGAAAAGTTCTAAAAGTAGTTCAGAGAGTTCCCAAGAGAAGTTCAAAATCCAAAAATGGAAGTAGAAAAAGTCCGAAAAGAGAAAAAGCAAAAACAAGTAGCATGTGGTCATGCAATGGTCTGCACTGAAAACAGTAGTGTACACTTAATCATTGTATGTCAAGTACAAAAACAATTTCTATCCTCGCCGATCACCAGTGTTAGTAATGGGGTCTCTGGTTGGCAGTCAGTTTGTACTCTGTCCAAGTAGGGACCCTCACTCTAGTCAGGGTAAGGGAGTTACATACTCAGATAACCCCCTCTCAGCCCCTTGGCAGCTTGGCACAGACAGTCAGGCTTATCTCAAAGGCAATGTGTAAAGTATTTGTACCAACACAATTGTACAAAATGGACACCACACCAATTTAGAAAAATATCCAATATTTATCTAAATCAAACAAGACCAAAACCACATAAATCCAACAGACACAAGTAAAGTTATTTTTAAAATAATAGATTCTTACTCTATAGAAAACAATGCAAATGTTGTTGTTACACAAAGTACCTGGTTTGTATAAAAAAATAAAGCCTCACAGGCGAGCTTGCATCAAGTCAGTGAAGCATCGATTCCTTACTCGCTAGTGAGGCTGTGCATCACTTTTTCTACAGTCGGGTAGGCGGTCGGGTAGGCGGTGCTTCGTTTTTCTCTCCCGCAAGAGAGCAATGCATCGATTTCCAGACGGGGCACCTCAAATCCACCCAGGTTCATGTTGATTTGGACGCCCAGCAATGATGCATGAGAAATCAGGCGCACAGTGATGGCAAACCTGAGGCTTCAAAACAGGAGGCAAGCTCAGTCCAAGCCCTTGGAGTCACTTCACAAGTAGGAATATACCACAAAGTCCAGTCTTTGTCCTCTTTCAGGCAGAAGCATCAATTGCAGGCCAACCCAGCAAAGCACAATCACAGGCAAAGGGGCAGTACTTCTCCTCCAGCTCTTCTCCTTGGCGGAGGTTCCTCTTAAATCCTGAAGTAATACGAAAACCTGGGGTTTTGGGTCATCTACTTATACCCCTTTCTGCCTTTGGAATAGGCAAACTTCAAAGGAAAATCTCTGTTGTTCACAAGATCCTGCCTGGCCCAGGTCTTGCCCCGACTCATACACACCAGGGGTTGGAGACTGCATTGTGTGAGGGCAGGCACAGCCCTTTCACGTGTAAGTGACCTCTCCTCCCTCCACTCTAGCCCAGATGGACCATCATGATATGCAGGCTACACCCAAGCTCTCTTTGTGTCACTGTCTGGTGGAGATTCACAAACAGCCCAACGGTCAGTCTGACACAGACAGGGAATACCCACCAGGCAGAGTGACAGAATGGTTTAAGCAATAAAATGCCCACTTTCTGAAAGTGGCATTTTCAACCTAACAATCTAAAAACAACTTCATTAAAAGATGTATTTTTAAGTTGTGAGTTCAGAGGGGTCTCAAAGGAAAACTGCACTTTTCAGATATTTAAAGGCAGTCCCCATGTTAACCTATGAGAGGGATAGGCCTTGCAAGCGTGAAAACAGAATTTGGCAGTATTTCACTGTTAGGACATATCAAACACATCAGTTCACGTCCCATCATTAACATACACTGCAAAGTACACATGAGGCTACCCAGGGCCTACCTTAGTGATGCTTTACATGTATAAAAAGGGAAGGTTTGGGCCTGTTAAGTGCACACACTTGCCAGGTCGAATTGGCAGTTTAGAACTGCACACACAGACACTGCAGTGGCAGGTCCAAGCCATATTTACAGGGATACTCAGATGGGTGGCACAACCAGTGCTGCAGGCCCACTAGTAGCATTTGATGATTTACAGGCCCTGGGCACCTCTAATGCACTTTACTAGGGACTTACTAGTAAATCAAATTTGCCAACCATGGAAAAGCCAATTACACATATAATTTACACCGGGAGCACTTGCTCTTTAGACTGGTCAGCAGTTGTAAAGTGCACGGAGTACCAAAAAAAGCAAAAACAAAGTCCAGCGCACAGTCAAAACATGAATAGCAGATGGAAAAAAGATAGGGGAGACCACACCGAGGATGCCAGGTCTAGCACACATCAATCCCAGCATTCGGGTCAATTGGAACACCATGACCTCTACCTTGTTGTTGGGAACCATTTCCACCATGCATCACAGTCACAGGAGTTCCCTGCTGATACACTCCTAGCATACAAACAATATTCCCTACAAAAGGTTGACTCTGACTTCCTCTCTGTACTGCTTTCATCTGTGCCACCATCAATTTCTCCGTCAATCTCTCCTGCTTTATTTTCAATTCATTACTACAATATTTTGCATATCTTAAGAAATCATCAAATAATTTATTCTGCTAACATATCAAATGCTGCTGAATTATCAAGCTAATCTCAATCCTGCTTCGAGTGTCTCCATTCCACTGTGCTGCTTAAACACCTGTAACAGTCTCTCATAATAGGCATGCACCGACTCTTTAGGCTTTTGAGATGTTCTGTCAATCTTAATCCAACCAATGAATTTAGATTGTATGTTTCCTTCTTAAAAGGTTATCACCTGTTGATATTTGTTCATCACCAACGATAACAGGGCATATGATATCAGATTTATCTGAGGTTCCTTCTCAGGCCACTGTAGGACCACTTTACATTCTGCCCCCAAATCACTAAGTACCACAATGTCAATAAAGGTATTCAAATCCACCCACAAGACAATTGTCAGAAACCGCTCAACCTATTTATACCATTCCACTGCCTTTTCTCTCAGTTTTGGGAAATCATTTGTGAATGACACAAGATCACTTCTATCCAAGGCACATGGATATAACCTCTATCAGGCACTTCCTTCAATGGAAAATCTGAAGCACCCTCTCCTTCCATTAAAGACAGAGGTGGTTTCCCCTTTGTTTTTTTTTTATATTTCTTCTTTGCCCATGTACCTTCCCCTTTATCTAGCTCACTCCATTTTCATATGCTGCCAATTAATTCCTTAATTTGTATTTTATTCCTGATGTTCTCTTGCCGCATCTTTCATTCTCATCAGAACACACATTTTTCTGCAGTCACTGGGTTCTGTGTAAATCTACATCATAAGTTTAAGCCAATTCAGACAGTTTAACATAAGCTTGTCCTGCACACGTAGTAATGTCTTTACACATGAAAACAAGTTTGTTTTCTTTTTTATAGGATCTTTTTATTTTAACCAAAAGAATAGATTAGCACACCATGTAGTGTCATTGCTCTAAATAGATTCATCTCTGTAAGTTGCAGTACACATTCGACAAGTTCCCACCTTTTGCCCACCCAACTTCAACTATAAAAAATCGGGGTGCATTCTTTATGTTGGGCCCTAATTCCATTTTCAAGTGAGTGGGACAGAATCAGTCCCCTACAATAGTCATCCCATTTACCACATATTCTCTCCCATTTATTTGGACAGCCACTATTCTTATAAACCACTTTCTCAGATATCAAGCTCAAGTCCTTATAGTTCTTCCAGTCTCTCCAGTCTCTCAGGTGTGGTGCCATCTCTGTCTCCCTCCCCCAGTTGTGAACAAGTTTTTTCTTGGTAGGTATCTAATTGGGAAAGATCAAGGAGACAGATTTACACAGCTCATTGCGCTCGCAAACAGTCGGATTCGCAAAATTGGCCCAATTGCGATTGCTGCAAAGCTCTTTGGTATGTTCAAAGGCCCTATTTGTGATTCAGTAACCTGTTACCGAATCAGAATAGAGTTTGTGAGTAGGTATCAGGAAGGGGGGTGTTTGAGGCATCCCTTTCTTACACTGAATCACACTGGTATGTGTGAATGTTTTGTGACTGAAATGTGGTCGCAAAACATTTGCATTTTACTGCCTACTGCAAGTAGGCAGTAACACATTTACAAATGGGAAGGGGTCCCAAAGGAACCCCTTCCCCTTTGAGAATGTATGTAAATATATGTTTTCAGAGCAGGTAGTGTCCCACAAACCACAGCCTTCTCTTAAAAGATTAACAAAAACTTTTCATTTATATTTTTGAAATGCATCCAGTTTTCCTTTAAGAAAAATGGGATGCATTTTTTAAAACAAAAAGATTGCTTCATTTAAAAGCAATCACAGACATGGTGGTTTGGGAATTTGACACAATCCCTTCCCTGGGACTAATGTAGATGGTACTCTGGCCGTATAATGACCTGGCGTACCTTTGAGTGATGCCTCTTCCCCACCTAAAACATGTATTCTCACATCTCCCCTAATTTAATTTCATACAGACTTAAAAAACTTCATTTTCCAACAATAATGTCAACAATCACAAATAGAATTTTAATTTCAAACAGGAAATAATTTATTTTTGCTCACAATTTTCATCGAGTGTTAACAACCAATAACAGTGCAGCATTCTATGATGTAGTCAACTAGTAAGAGTGCAGTACTACCATAAACCATCCAATCTCAGTGTGGCACACTGTGATGCCTTTCTCATTCCTCACAGTGATTCACCCTCTTTTACAATTTTCACAAATGTTGCAGTACAAGCACAAAAATAAATGCAAAGCAAATTCAATAAAATTTGCCTGCTCCACTAAAGAATCAATAGTATTCAATCACATAAGAAATGGTCTGAAGTGACACTTTCTATCCTGCTCTGACTCACAATTAAATGAATCCTCGACTGGCAGGGAGTCACCCACATTGGTGCAGTATCACCCCTGCACAAAAGGATCCACCACACCATTCACATCTTACTCTCACACAATGGTATTTGTCCCTATCTCAATTGTGTAGATGACAGAACCTCATGATTAACACCACCAAACTTAGCAAACAATTACAAAACAGTGTATCCTACACTGATAACCTATTACTCTCCAGGGATCTTAGGCTACATCAAGCCTGATAACCACTTCAACTTCTTAGTATTAAGCCCTTCCATATCGACACAAAAACTTCAAAACTGCACTGCATCACACCACGCAACCTCAGCAAAATATAGGCAATTGCAACACATGACCCTATTGATATTTACTTCTCCGATGCTACATTTCATTCAGAATTCCTGGAATACTGTTGCTCAGAGCATGGGCTTCGGAGTGGGAAAAGGCTTGGCAAGTCTGGGCTCATCTATGGATGCAGTAACTCCCTTTGTTTTAATAACTAAACCATCCAACATGCTACCATCTGAGAGTGCTCAAGTGTGTGATTCACAATGTCTGGATCTTTTTAATTTGACTGAAATGCAAAGGGAATTAACAACAATAAAACAACTCAATTCTTATGAAAACCATTTGGCCCCACAATAAGGCCCAGGAATTGGTGATTGAAGTTAAGTAATTTTATTATTAATTAATAATCAGTTCAGTAAATATGCATATCAGAAGAATATTAAAAAGATACAGGATTGCAGCTGGCAAACTGATGTATCGCAGTAGGTTCCGTTTCAATAGGATAAGGTACAAAATAGTCACAGCAACAGAAATAAAGAAACTGAAAATAGGAAATAGGTATTCCATAAAGAAACTCCATTGCTCTCTCCTAAACATAAATAAGATCTGAAGATACCTAATCAAGTTTCTAAATTAAGGTATGACACTGATCTGTACCCCGCAAAGGCTAAGGGAATCTGCTCTAACTCCTGGCGGTGTAAAGAATAATTAGAGCAAACAAAAAGTTCGGCAACAATCTTATCTCCTCGCACCCCAACAGGAACCAATTGTTCACTTCTTCTGGTGTGCATTTGCAACATCACCTTCATTTCTCATCTCATAGAACTTCGGCAGTTATTGCAACCTTCAACATCCCTTTTACAATGAATAGGAGCTTTGATCTGCTCATTAGCTCTTCACGTTTCTTGGCAAGATTTCTTTTCTCAGGCCCTAGTATCAGTAAACTAATACATAAAACAAAACTTGTGCATGCAAAAGAAATAACACACTGACCTAGCAAAGTACATTTCAAAATAAGGCCTTTAGTCAGTCTAAATTTAACTAAGCATTTAATGTGCATTTTAAATACATGATTATATATGCCCACATACAGTATAGCTTTACAAAAATGCAAAATATGAATAAAGAAATATGTGTCATGTCTGCAAGTACAATTTCAAGGGCAAATATAAAACATGAATAATGAATACATGAAAGCAATTTAAGTGAACATTAGTGCTCATGTTTATAAAGCTTCAGTTTCTCAGTAGTTACGTTTCATTAATGCGTTTACATTTTCAGAAGTTAATATTATTAAGGCACACAGTAGATACAATGTCAGAAATAAATGCATAATTGAGCAATGATATGTATATAATTTCTAAAAGAACATGTCAATTGAGTACCCCCCTCCCGACCCAAATACAAAACCAGGATTATACTTATTTGGGGTAGTGCACCACCCCAAATACAGTTAAAGCTCCATCCTTGAAAAACTTTTATGAAAGTCATAAAATTGAGGATGTCTGCTGATGTGAAAGTGGAGCACAGGATTTACTGATTTAATCTGTGCAATGCACTATGCAGTTATCCCATTTCTTAATACCCAGGTGCTTAGGAATGCCACAAAGCAAATGAGCATTGAAGTTCTAAGTGTGGTACATGGGGTTCTTAAACAGGCGTAGTCTGTCTGCTTTGTATATTCAACACTGCTGGTTTGGAACCTATCACACTGGACATAGGTGAATGAAGAATCCGGAGCATGTGTCTGTGCATGCCTCACTTTAAGATTGGATGTGCATGCCCTTTTCTTTGAATATATGTCCCCTTTGCATGCACTATGAACTCAGATCAAAACGAAATCGGGCTCAAGGAGATAAACTAGAGCTCATTTTCTGTTACTTGCAGTACAAACAAATGACTCCTGAAAATTATTTGAGTCAGGCATCATTTCCGTTTTCTTTGCAGGTAATTGCAAAATCATTTCCAATTTGGTGACACTGGTCTCGTAAGCATACTGTAGACAGAATGTCATGGCACAGTCATTGACCTAATACATTTAGGGGCTGATTTTAGAGCTCCTAGCGCCTCCTTGAGCCACATTAGCATAATTTCTTTTTTACACTAATGTGGCCGAATGAGGCCAAAATAGCTGCGCCAAATTTACAAAGTGGTGCAATGCTTGCATTGCGCACTTTGTAACCCTTTGTGCTACATTTTACTTACGCCAGACATAATGTTGGCAAAGAGGGCATCCCCCTTTAGGGTGGCTGAAAAAATGGCGCAAAGAAATCTGAAAGATTTACTTTCATCATTTATTTCAGCACTTTTAACACCTGCTCAGAGCAGGCATTAAAAGGAGGCACACAATTTTTTACAATGGGCTTTGTAGGATTAGCGGCAAAAGTTTTGACACTAATCCAGCAATACTCCCAACTAGTGTCAAATATGTACAAATTTACTGAATAGTGATTCCCAGAAAAGGAATTGTTGCGAATCACAATTTGGTAATTGCTAATTGGTATGTAAGTGATGAATCACTAACAAAATTGCAATTCGCTATTTAGAGTTGGTTAAATACTGATTCGTAATTCCATTGCATCGCTAAATTGACACTTGCAAAAGCTTTTCTTAAATATATGAAACAATGTTTGGCAATAGGTAACAAGCTTGAGGCTGATTATCTAGTCGCACGAATGTAGTACATATGACTCTATGTTACGTAAATCTGTCATACATGCAAATATATAATATTGCATTTATGATTCTGACGTCATGCTTCACTTCATGAATGGATTGTCTATAAAAACGTCTATCACACTCTAGCTATTGTCTCTGTTAGAAACAACAAATGAAGACAGGGTTTTGTCACTAGCAACTGTGATCTTTCATCAATTATAAGTATGTTTTGAAATAACCCAGGACCAAGCATTATGTTCGGAGTTAAGGCCACAAAAAACCCGTAGTGTGCGCAAGCAGCAAAAAGACGCCTATAACGTGGATAAAAATCTCATCAGGTGATAGCTTTGACAGAGTATTCCAGTGTTCCTGTCACCCAGAGCTGTCATAAACACACCACTGATGAGACAATGACAATAATTAAATTCACATTGATGGGACAGAGAGGCTTGCAGTTATTTTTTCAGGAAGAGTGATTTGAACCAGTGCCAGGCAGCGCACGTGGGGGGCTGGATCGTCATCCCGCTCTTCTCTTTCACTCAATGCTGCTCTTTTTTGCTTTTCTTCATGCTTGGTGTCACTAATGGAATACTTATTTAGCCTTGCGTATCATCGCAAGGCACTTATTCTGTCTACAAAGCAACAATAGTTGCAATTAAGCTGCAACAAAACAAAAACTAAGCAATTTGATAGGATGATCTATACAGCGCGTGCTGCTTCGGAGCGGAACGCGTGCCACCTGACCGCTACATTTAGAACTAATTGAAATGATTAAGTCTCAGTCATGTTAAGTTGGATTTCATAAGGTTTGTTAAACAATTATATTTCTTGTTAGATAATTATATGTCTTAGAAAGGCAACCTAGCCATAAATAAGTCATCTAAATCTAGTTATGGTCCTTTTCAAACTCAATTTTAGGCCCTCTCCCGTTGGTTCTTTATTTATTCTCTTCCATTAAATATCTTTCATGTCTAATATCTTTCAGCTTAATCTTTATTGCATGTTCAAAGGTTCAGTTTTATCAAATCGCATGGGAAAGCAAATGTGGCAAACTATCATCTAGTCGTGCCACAATGGCTGATTTAATAAATATAATTCTCTTCAGTTAGACCCTTCTTGTGCAGCATTCTTCCCTTTAGTTAGCTTTTGTTTTTTTTTATGGAAGAAGGTTAATACGAGTTATGCCATAGCAATGTTATAAGAAAAGGAAAATTACTGGTGATATTTCCAAAAGGGAAATTACTAATGCTATTTGGGGGTGCCACATGTGATTATGAAGCACGTAAAATTGCACTGCTTTCATTATTGTGCAAATTTGTGTGTGTGCGTTGGTACCCACCATCATCCAGCCTGCATTGTTGACTGTCTCTTTTCGTACACGTGAGCCAGTTTGATCGGCAAAAGTTACTATGCTGCTAGCTCAGTAGTTCAACGGACTGCTATGATCCATTTTGGTCGTCTGTTGAAATGGACATAGCATTTTGGAAGGCCACGTTCTGCAATGCTGAACGCGAAACCCTTTTAGAAAATAAATACAGCACTATTGTTACACAACCAAACCACCACAGCAAAAATAACAGATAAACACCACTGAAGTTAACATTAATGTTCAAGTGCATACTTAATGATTTCCAAGAGCACTCCAAGATACATAGGGGTATATTTACAAGCCGCTAGTGCCACCAGAGTGTCACTTTTTTGACACTGCTGTGGTGCAGTGTGCCAGCCCAAATTTACAAGACCAAACAGAGCCACCTTGCATGGCTGTTCACGGCCTTGTAAATATGGCCCCCTTTCACGCTTTACTCTGCCATGGGTGTTGCTGTGGGTGTTCCCACTCAATGGTTGTTTATGTGCTGGAAGATGTCCCTTCCTGCACATAAACAATCATCCCTGCAATGCAAACATCCTTGCACCAGGGTGCAAGAGTGCCTGCATCGACCCTAGACTGCCAATTCTGTGCCAGCTCTAAAGAAAGTACAGGGATGTGTCATATCGCTGTAAATACGATGCATTCCTGAACTTTCCTAATGGCACAGCTGGGCATTGCAAGATGGCTTGTGGCACCGGGTTGGGTTATTATTTAGTAAATATGCCCCTTAGTATTGGTAATTCTCCAGCCCTGTAACTGGAATGTAACATGCAAAAGTGCCATCAGATAATAAACATCAAACAACAAAGCAATAGAAAGGTATTCTCTAATTAATCTCTAACACTGGTGATCGCATTTCCTGCAATCAAGTTCATTATTTTATGCCCCCTGTGCCAGTCTAGTCGAATGCCAATCTTATTCAATTTATTTTTAGCTATACCTCTTCAGGAACATTTTATTCCAAGCTGCAAAGCCACTGCTAGTCCGCAAGGTGTGAGCACAGGCAACCTCCGACCAGTTTTGGCATAGTTGGGCATTGTCCTGTGCACCCCTCTGGCACCTGTTTGGGACAGAGGCGTCCCATGTGACAGTGTTATTAGTGATTTATCTTGACCATCTCTTCCATCAGCAGCACACCATATGCCTGGTCTAAGCATTTCAACTCATTCGCAACAAAACTACAATACTCAAGTCATGGGTGAAATGGATTGCTCTGTGGTGGGCAGCATTTTGACTTTCATAATTTTGGCGTACCCACTGTTGGTCATATCTTAAGCTTTTCTCTGCTTACCTCTACAGGAGCTGAAGAGGTCAGCTGCCTGATTTCAAGGGAAAGCAGACCAGTGGTCTCATGTAAAAATAAGATTTCTCCTAGTCTTTCAGGTTTCATTTCCCTGTGAATGATACAGACAACACCAACTTTCACTTACGATGGGAGATACTTCATATAATAGAGAAGCCACACTTAGCACAGCAGGAACAACAGATGTGTGAAGGATGTGTATATATTGTGTAATGCTTTGTGTGTGTACTGGACACGGCTCCGTAGTCATTTAAAAAAGAGAAGAAATTGAACAGAAGGAAACAAGAACGTGTCTTGTTGCATTTAAACAAGGGGTATGTTCCTAGCCAGAAATCATAACTCTTAAACATGACTTGACTCTTTGCTGAAAACACTGAGTGGATAAACTACACGAGTTTTAGTTTGATTTGCTCTGGGGTAATCTACAATCACAGAAATTTCATCAGGATGCAACAGACATTCATTGAGCTAAATGTTCTTGGTCTAGAAGCTAGGGTGAATCCTAAAAGTCATCCTGCCCGCAAGTTGAAACACAAAGCTGGAGAATATCTCTCAAAGGCCATCACCAGTCTGGGAAGAAAAAGCAGGACACAAAAACACACCTTTGAAAACAAGTTATAGAAAACAATAGGACAGATACTGGTAGCCCAGAGTCGGAAGGTCAAGACAGTCTTGAGCCTCTGACAAGACTTGACTATAATGGGGCATGGGTGCCAGAATTGCAAGAGGAAAAGAACTAAAAAAGGTCAGGAATTAATTCCTACTAAACAAGAAGCAGCACCATCCGGGAAACATTGTGATGCAACAAAGTATTGAACTAGCCACTTTATAATCCCCATGATGGATTAGGGTTTCAATACACAAGCTATGCAGGAGGCAGACATGATAGATGGGTCTTAGAAAACTAAGGCCCCGGCTCCTTAGGGATTCCCCGATATTCCTCCTCACAGCCTAATATGGGGGCTAGTAAATCCCCCAGAACAAACATTCTTGTGGCTCCTGCATCATCTGCACAGAATTTCCCCCTCTGGCAATGACTGCGGTCCCAGTTAAAAAGTAAAGAGTGGCATAACACCTCAAAAGTGTGCAGCCTGTCGGCATGTGCTGAACTCAGATTTTCCACTGTAAACTGATGTGCTCAACAGACACTCTGCATGAACTGACTGGAAATTCAACAGATTGTTATGCTTGCTGTTTGACGACAAGAAAAAAGCTGCAATAGCTAGAGCAGGAACTCTCTTACGTACTCCCATGTACATGGGGGTTACGGTTTTGCAAGAGGAGTCTATTTCACTCGTGAACTAGGGGTGGGTGGAACTTGCTTTGTTTCACTGTGTGGAAATCTGCAGAGTTACATAAAAACTTTGCATGATTTGACAGAGTTCCATGAACGGTGGAAATCTGCACGCCACAGTGTTTGTGCTGATTTTTAGCACTGGGAGCTTGTTCTGTGCTGAAAAACCAGCATGAAGGGCACCACATGGCACCCCAGAGGGCGTTGCTGTTTGAGTTAATTTTGTGTTAATTTTGCTGCAGCTTGAGTAGATGTTCTACTTTAGCAACAGCTTTCACATTCCACACAGTTGTAACTGCCCATTACTATTCCTGGCGAGACAATCTCTCTGGGTGGCCTCCTAGCACCAGGAAAAAACTATGGCCTGGTGGATGAAATCCAGTAGAGAAGTTGTTGAGTTCAGTTAAAACTATTTACAAAGCAAACGACCACGGAAGACTCTTAAACCACTTCTGTAATACCATAATGACTCACAGTTTCACAAAGCGGGTTACACGCGTATTGTACCCCTCAGCACTTTACATGAAATGGCTCCAGTTAAGTAAACAATACAAAATTTTGATTAAATATGAAGGTTAGCAGTAACATTTTACCTATCATAATAAAATTGCATACTGGATGTCTGCTAATTGGCTAAACAAACTATTTCTTAGAATGTAATTGATCTGTTGGATAGTTTATTTTTATTTAAATTGGCTATATCATTATTCCGTTATTTTCACCCAGGTTAGTTTTTGTGGTTCTTTGAAAATCTAAGAACATTATTTGAAAATATAAAAAGACGGTCACTTTCAGCCCCTAAAATTAACAAAAACTGAAACACTTTCAAAATATCTTCCTGAATATCAAACAATCCATTTGCGATAGTGTGGTCTGAATTTTCAACTGCTTTAAAAGAAAATCTTACAAAGAAATGTTTTTTTTTTTTTAAGAAGTCTTATCTTTGACTTCATAAATCAAGAAAACCATGATTATGGACACAAATGTGCATTGTTTTCGTTATCTGTCCTCCATAATTAATAGCATCTGTTCTGTGAAAACAAATTAACCATATTCCTGTTACAAACACTTAGTGCTAGATCATTTTTTGAAATGCTAAATGACCATGACAAAAAAATGAAAGATCAATAAGGTGTTGATGACCACGCTGATCCTAACAATGGTGAGAGTTTCTCCAGTCGTGAGTTTTGCCTGTTGGAAGGTTTGAAGAATTTGAAGCCAGCACTTTCTCCGTCCTATGCTGTTTTCATAAGTAGAGGAAGCTCCGTTCAACGCTGATGCTGATGGATTCACGTAGACACCTATATGGATTTTCTTACAGCTTTTACTAAACTGCACCATTTTACAATTATTCAAGGTTGTCTGGTCTAAATTTTCATTAAAACACTTAATTTAAAGTATGTTAAGCACTTCAGCAATGCCACACCCATGTCATGCTCATCAGTTTGGTTGGTTTGTGGGCTTGCCTTTTAAAATTAGCTTCATATCATTAGTGAAAGGCATGCATACATTAAGCCTTTTCCAGTGTTTAGCCCTCCTCGATAGCACCGGTAAACTACTGAAAACATACAAGACTCTATGTTTTCCGTATGGCTTCTGGTCTACCTTTTTTTTTTATTTCCTAGGCTTCTGGACTACCTTTTTTTTATTAGTGTAACCAGTAAAATTGCAATTATCCATGTAACAGGCTTGATATCATGCAAATTGCTCAACTAGTGCCCAGCGTGATCGCGCTGTGTCAAACCTTGAATTTGCGAAGGAGTGCTAGGATAGACAATATAATTAATATGGTAGTCATGAAAAGCGCTCAATTACTGTCCAGCGAGATGACAAAACTGTGCATGGCAGGGGCACGACATATAGTTACCTTAGGGAACTAGTTATAGTTACTTCAGATAACTCTAACTGTAACAGGTGAACGTCTATGGGTTTGTATGTTTAAAATGTGATCCTAACTATAACATCCCTGTAACCTTTGGTTTTTTAATTGAATCTATATATATAATATATATAAATATATTCGTGCCCTAAAGTAACTATGAATTGCACCCCACCATGCACAGTTTTCCCCTAAATAATATTGCTGCAAATGTGGCATTGAAATTTCCAATGATGTTATCAAAGATGTCATGAGTGATGTAATATTCAGGGTGAGTAGCAGTGCATGGCGAAGGGGAGAGTTACAGTTACCTTAGGGCATGAGTTATAGTTACGTGAGCTATCCATAAATATAACTGTTGAATTTCTATGGTTTTGTGTGAGTAAATCCAGATCCTAACTATAACATCCCTATAGTCTTTGTTTTTATAAGTGAATTTCAGTTTTTCTTTTTATTCTATCTCCTAACTATAATGTCCCAGTAAACTTCTATAGTTGTTTTAATGTAAACTAATTTTAATCCAACCACCACCACGTACATCCTTCGGCCTGGGGTTGACCTCAGGGCCTGGTCTGCGACCAGGCCTTGTAGCCAAACCGCAAAAATGATCACCGCCTTTAGCCATGCAAAGCGGGGTTGACTGCATGGCCTGGTCTGCAGCCATACCCCTATAGCCATCCAACCCTGATCCATGCATGCACAGTGAGGGTTGGCCATAGGGCCTCTAGCCAACCCAGCCCCACATGCATAAGTCTCTGAATGGGTCTGTGACTGTGTGAAGGAGTACCTCAGTGGGGCAGTCAGTGGGTGCATGTGTTTCTGAGTAGATCTGTGAGTGGGTGTATGGGTGTCTGAGTAGGTGTTAGTGGGTGCATGAGTGCCTGAGTGGGTCTATGAGAGCATGTGAAAGTCTTTGAGTGGGTCTATGAGTGGGTGGGTGAGTGTTTGAGTGAATCTGTGAGTTTGTGTGTGAATGTCTGTGGGTCTTAATGTGTCTGTGAGTAGGTGCATGAGTCTGTGAATGGGTGTGTGAGTCTCTGAGTGGGTCAGTGAGTGTGTGTGAGTCTCTCAGTGGGTCTGTGAGTGGGTGATTAAGTGCTTGAATGGATCTGTGAGTGGGTGCCTGAGTGCCTGAGTATGTCTGTCTTTGGGTGTGTAAGTCTCTCAGTGGGTCTGCGAGTGGGTGAGTGAGTATGTGAGTGGGTGTGTGAGTGTCTGCATGAGTTTGTGAGTGGGTCTGTCAGTGGGTGGGTGGTAAAAAAATGTGGGGGACACACAGGAGTAGGTCCTCATGTCATCTCCCCCGTGACAGTTCCCCTGTCCATCTTGCTTGCAGACCACTACCCTCCACTGCCTTTGGTTTTGTGCCTCCTCTGCTTGTTGTATGCTCGTTTTTCTGCCTCTTGTCTGCTCGCTCCTGCCCTCTATGTTCCATCTTTCTGCTCATTCTGCCTGTTATTTTGCCTCTTTCTGCTCACGCCTGACATTTATTCTCCCTCTTAATGCTTGTTTCTAACCTGTATTTTGCCTCTTGCTGCACGTTTCTGACCTCTCTTTTGCCTCGTTTTGGTCAATCTGCCCAGTTCTTTATTTTTGCTTCTTTCTGCAAATTTCTGACCTTTATTCTGCATCTTGCTGCGGGTTTCTGACCTCTATTTTACCTCTTTATAATCCTTTCTGACCTTTATTTTGACTTTCGGCTCCCTTCTGACCTTTATTCTGCTTTTGTCTGCTTGTTTCTGACATTGATTCTGCCCATTACTGCTAACTTCTGCCCTCTGTTTTGCCTCTGTGCTCATTTCTGACCTTTATTTTTCCTCTTTCTCCTCATTTCTCACCTTCATTTTGCCTCTTTGTTTTCATTTCTGACCTTTATTTTGCTTCTTTCTGCTTGTTTCTCACCTTTATGTTGCTTCTTTCTGCTCGTTTCTGACCTTGGTTCTACCTATTTCTGCTCATTTCTGACCTTCATTCAGCCTCTTTCTGCACTTTATTTTGCCTCTTTCTGCTTGTTTTTCACCTTTATTTTGCCTATTTGTGCTCACCACTCACCTTTATTCTGCCTCTTTCTGCTCATTGCTGACCTTTATTTTGCTTCTTTTTGCTCATTTCCCACCTTTATCGTGGCTCTTTCTGCTCGTTGCTGACCTTTGATCTGCCTCTTTCTGCTAATTTCTCACCTTTATCTTGCCCCTTTCTGCTTGTTTCTTCGGGACCACGAGGGAGCCTCAAGGCCCCCTCGGTCCCAGCCCAGCCATCTCCCCGCCTCTTGTGGGATCCTGCATTGCTCTTGCACAAAGGGAGCTGCTAAACATGCAGCTTGCTACATGCAAGAGCAATAGTTTCCAGAGGGTGAGAGCATTTTGACAGCTCTCGCCTGCTCTAAACTTGGTGGGCGCTGTCAAAGCTTCTGACAGGTCAGAGCAAACAGCTTTGTCCCGGGGGTGGGCATCCCAGGACATAGGACGAGCCAGCCCTAGGGGTTGGTGATCACACGGGTCAATATTGGCTCCAAGAGGGAGGCTGCACGGCTTCCCTCCTTCTTAAAAAAAAAAAAACCCTGGGGATGTGGTGGTCCCAGATGGGCCTGGAAGGGACCCCTAGGGAGGTGGTGGTCACTGAGGTCTTGGAGGGTCTGCACGCCCTCGCACAGATTTTATATTGAAGCCCCAGGGTGGTGGTGGTCCCCGGGGCATGGGGAGATGGTTCCACAAGGACCCCCCATTATAATTTATGTAAGCACCAAGGAGGTATTTTTTATATGCCTGTGGGACCTGGCCCACATCGGGGCCTAAGCTTAAACAAGCGCACAAGACCAAATTTAGAATTCATTTTAAGTTTGCAACAATAATTTTTTGTTCAGTGTTTTTCTGCTCTGGCAGGGTCCCTCTGGGACCCCAGATCCAGAGCCAAGGGGTCAAGGTGCACTAACCCTGGCCACTTTTCTTTTTTTATCTTTTTTTCAGGGATTCGGCTGAAGCCAAGTCCCAAAATGGCTGTCAACATTTCCTGGCCCTAGATATAAAAATTTGGATTTCCTTTAATTTCTCAACAACTACTTAATGGATTTACACCAGAATAATAAAAAGCACAATCTGCAGAACATAATGTACCTTTCTGCCAAGTCTGGTGTAATTACATCCAGCGGTAGTCATGTTCAAACCTCCTTTGTAGTTTGACATCGGAAATGCACCTTTTTGCTCCCCTTTTTCTTGGCCCCCACTTGACAGATCACCCCCATAACTTTCCATGCGCAACAAGAGTTACTGGCACACATAAAAAAAAAAAAAATTGGGAAGATCTGTCAAACGGCGCCAAAGATATATTCAAGTCAATAAATGCAATTGACGATCATGCTCATTTAATCCAATATGGGAGCAGATTGCATTTCGGGATATGCTGCCTTCCTCAACCTGTAAAACGCCATTTTGTTTTCCCTTATATACCCATCATGTGACTACTCCTTTACGTTTTGGTGAACTCAACTTTTTTAAGTATGTTTAAATCCTCCCTTTCAATACAAGAGCTATGCAAAGTGGATTACTCTCTATACCACAATTTCGTATATTAACAAAACAATTTTATTGCTCCATAATGTATCACTAATTATGCCTTTGTGATTTGGCCCAAATCCAAGCATAACAGTTGTCATTGGTTACACAAATCTTTGTACTCCTGAATCGCAGTCCATCGCACAATACATACATATCTTTAACACTTTCAAAGACATTACTTGAGCAATTCTATGGTTCAATAGATTGTTATATGCATGCTCCTTCTTAATTTGGACGACAGTAATATATAACCATGAAAATGAAACCACAAATAACATGTATCAATAATATTCAATACAGAACCACAATATGTGTAATGCAATCCTACTAATTACATTATATTCAGATTAAACCAAAGTGGGCAAACAAAATAATAAAATTATTGTATGAAATGAAAACGTCAGTGTTTTTCTAGGTATTGTAGCTCCTTTGCTTTTTCCACTCAGGCATCCATCCCTCTTCCGACTCTGCAACAGAAACATTTAAAAACAATTGTTAAAAAGTTTACAAAACAACAGCTTCCAATATCTTTTTTCCTTTACAATGGAGAGCAGTATTCATTTTCATGTGAGGAGAACTACTCTGCAGGTATATAAGTGTATACTGCAGCACTTAAGGGTGAATACGAGCAAAGACTCTATGTACCCAGTGACTAGACATATGAATGAAGTACACCAAGGAAACATTACAGATTTAACATATAGTGTGATCATACTCGTCCCTAAGTGCTGCAGTATATGCTTATGTACATGTAGAGTAGTACTCCCTAAAAGGGAGGGGACATAGCTATGCACATGGAAAACAGAGAGCAGAGGGGTAAGAGGCAAGGGCAGCCTGCTAACCATACCAGACAGACAGGAGAGACAGTTGCAGCATAACAGGTCATGGAGGGCAGGAGGGAAGGGGCAGGTGCATGACGATGGACCAGACAAGGTAGGAGAGAGTTGATGGAGGCCTGCACATAGAACATGAAGGGGAGACAGAGAGGGGGCAGGGATAGAGCAGCAAGCATATCATGGAGGGCAGGTGGGATGGGCACTGGAAGCACAACACACCATAGAGGGCAACAGTGAGCCTATAATGGCATACACACAGACAACAGAGGGAAGATAGAAGGTGGTCAGGGGCAGCAAGCTAGCCACATAGGCCAGGTGGGCGGGGCTGGGGCAGCACAGAAGGCCATGCTTGGCAAGGAGGATGGTTAGTGGAAACTCAACAGCCATGGTGGCACGGGTATGCATGAAGGGCCATGGAGGTCAAAAGGGATGGGTAGGGGTGGACACAGACAAGAGAGGCCAGGGGACGGGTCTCCATAGACCATGGGAGGGTAGGCAGGAGGAACAGCTGCAGCACAACAGAGCAGGAAGGGCAGAAGGGAGTGGCAACAGAATGGACCATGGGGCACAGGACGGAGGAAATAGGGACATGGAACTTGTACAGGCAGGGTGGAGGTGGCAGGGATTGGTGGCAGTCATCTGACGATGCTAGGTAGGTGGGAAGGGCAGTGGCACCTCAACAAAACACTCAGAGTAGATAGGAGGGACAGTGCCAGGTCTGTGGAACATGGAGGGCAAAAAGGAGGAAGCAGGGAAGCACACAAACATGGGAAGGCAGGGGGAATGAGGGTAGGGTCAGCAAACTATGCACAGAGGTTAAGCAGGAGGGCAATGAGTGGACATAGAATTGGGCATTGGAGGGCAGGAGGAGTGGGCAGCGACATCAAGCTAAATGGAGGGCAGTGGCAGCACATCAGACCATGCAGGGCAGGAGGAAGGAGGCTGGGGTAGGGAGGAGGTGGATGGGGCAGCAAGCTAGCTGTTCAGGGAAGATGGTAAAGGCAGTGGCAGAACAACAGCCACACAGGGCTGTGATGAGAGAGTGGAGCATGGACTTGGACAATAAATAGCAAGGAGGAGAGGGGCAGGAGCAGCAAGCTTATGTGGAGGCAGTACAATGCCAGTCCAAACCCTGCATCCAAACCCCCCCCACACTGTGCATTATGATGTGCATTTTACTTAATGTTAAAAACACCCTAGAAATTCAGGGACGTTATAGTTAGCAACTAGAATTAAAAAATACCTTAGATATTCACTAAAAAAAAAAAACGTTTTAGGTACGTTATAGTTAGGTTCGGATTTTACACACAAAACCATATAAATTCCACTATTATACTTAGAGTTATTTCAAGTAACTATAACTTGTGCCCTAAGGTAACTATAACGCAGGCCCTCGCCATGCCCTGATAATTACCCCAGATAACACATCACTCATGACATCTTATACAACATCATTGACATCAGTGTAAGATTTGCGTAAAATTATTGCTGAGAAAACTGTGCATGGTGAGGGAGTTATAGTTAACTAATGGCACAAGGTATCATTTCTTGACATAACTCTAATTATAACAGCTGATTTTATATGGTTGTGTGTGTGTGAAATCTCAACCTAACTATAATGTCCCTGTAACTTTTGTTTTTTTAGTGAATATACATAATATTTGTTCACCTATTGTTGCTCACCAGCAGGTAGTTATAATTAGGACCTAGTTTCCAATAGAAAAGTGTTTTTTATTTTGCTAATAACTTTGGTGCCGTTTGAAAATTCTTCACACAATTTTCAAAACTAGTGTGCCAGTCATTTCAGCTGCTGCCCAGAAAGCTTAGGGGTGATTTGGCATGTGGCGACTGAGAAAAAAAGGGCATCCCACAATGCATTTTCCTCATGCAGTTTCCCATAGGGATTTTAGACATTACTACAGCTCGAACCACTGAACGGAATTACACCACATTTGGCAGAAATGTAGATCTTGGTCCAGAAATCATGCTTTTTGTAATGTGGTGTTATTCTGTACATAAGTATTGGAGTTAATAAAAAGGATGTATGTATAACTAGAGATGCTGGTGCGCCACAGATGCATGCTACCACAGCAATGATGTGATTGGCTGGCAGAACAGTTGCAGCTGCCCTTTTGTCAATCAAGACATTGTTCTGAGGGGGTGTAATTAGGATATAAGAGGTCTTATAAAGGTTCAGGATAGAGGAAGGATAGGGAAGAAATTGTCCCAAAACATTTTTTTTTTGGAATGCATGAAGATCCACTGATCCACCGGGATGCTCAATGCAACCCCCTGTGAGAATCTTTGGCGGATCGTGGCTTCAGTCCCCAGATAAAAAACACATACATCCACTCACAGACCCACACAGCTCCTCACACACCCACTCACACACCCATACAGCCACTCATGCACCCGCTTACACATTATAATACAATTGATATTAAAAACAGTGAAATTAACTAAAAAACAAAAGGTTATAGGGACATTAGAGTTCGGAATAGCATTAACAAAACCATAGGAATTCATTGAAAAAAAACAAAGGTTATAGGGACATTATAGTTTAGAAATAAAATTACAAAAACATAGAAATTCACTAAATAAAACAAATGTTACAGGGATGTTCCTGCCCTAAGGTAAATATAAATTGTGCCCTTGCCATGCACTGTTAGTTGCCTTGCATAATATATCACTCATTAAATTTGCTATCACCTCATTAATAATATCACTACAACATTTGCGGTGAAATTAGTGGAAAAACTGTGCATGGAGGGGTGCTGTGTTATAGTTACCGAAGTGCACAAGTTTAAGCTACTTGAGATAACTATAACTGTTGAATTTCTGAGATTTTGTGTGTGTAAAACCTAAACCTAACTACAATGTCCCTGTAACAGTTGTTTTTCAGCTCCGGTTAAAATGTGTCACCACTTGTGGTGTTCCTGCACTGGAGAATAAGAATAAAATAAAATTGATTGAATTCGGAGTCTGGTTCTGCTGCCAGTTCTTTGAACCGGACCTAGACTTTTGTGGCTGAAGTGTTTTGGTTTTGAGATGTCATTGGTTTTATATATATATATATATATAATTTTCAATATAATGAAAAAGTATTGATTTACCACGCATGCCTTTACAACACAATCTTTACCACACATCCTCACCACACAGATGCCTCTCCTACTGATGTACTGATGGCAAGTACATATTTATTTATTGATTTTAAATTAATTTTAAATTAAGTGTTTTTCTTTTTGATGGAGGAAGCCCCCAAAGCCTTTCTTAAATTCTAAAATTACCCTTACAACTACCCACCTGTAAACTTAGAATTACTATTGCCACCCTTTACCACTACCCACCCCTAAACCTTCAAATTATCCTTTCCACCCTTTACTACTACTCACCCAATAACTCTAAAATTATCATTATCACCCTTTACCACTACCCACCCGAGCCCTAAAATCACCCTTACCATACTTTACCATTCACCACCTAAAACTCTAAAATTACCCTTACTGTTTTATACTAATACCACCCCTCACATTCTCATACTAATAACACCTGCAAATCTGAAAATTACTGTTACCACCCTTTATCACTACACCAATCACTAAAATTACCCTTACCACTTTATACCACTACCCATCCTTAAACCCTAAAATTGCCCTTAGCACCCTTTACCACTACCCGCCCCAAATCCAAAAAATACCCTCACCGTCCTATAACACTACCTACCCATAAACCCAAAAATTATCCTTATCTCCCTTTACCCCTACAACTACCCACACCTAAACCCTAAAATTATCTTAGCACCCTATACTTTTACCCTCCCAAATCCTAAAATTATTCTTACCAACCGTAACCACTACCTGTCCCTAAGACTTAACATTACCCTTACCACCCCATTCCACTCCAAAATTGGCCTTACCACCTAATATCAATATCAACCCCTAAATTACCCTTACCACCCTTAACTACTAACCACCCTTAAACCCTAAACCAAACTATACTACTACCCACTCCTAAGTCCTAAAATTACTGTTACCACCCTTTACCATTAGCCACCCTAAGACCAAATTTTACCCTTACTACCCTTTGCCACTCACCTCCCCAAACCCTAAAATAACCTCTGCTGCCTTATACCAATACCCAACCCTAAACTCTAAAATTACCCTTACCACCCTTTACCACTAACCACCCTATTTACTAAAATGTTCCTTCCCACCGTATAGCACTACCCATCCATAATCCCTAAAATTATCCTTAGCACTCTTTACCACTACAACCCGTAAACCCTAGCATTACTGTTACTACTGTAGATCACTACCCAACACTAAACCCTAAAATTATTCTTACCATCCTATACTACTACCCCAGAATCCTAGAATTAACCTTACCAACCTTTACCACTACCCACCTCTAAGCCCTAAAATTACCCTTACTACCCTATACCACTACCCACACCCACAATCCCACTTTATACCGATACCCACCCTAAGCCCTAATATTACCCCTATTACCCTTTACCACTATACACAACTTAGCCTCTTTACCACTACCCATCTCTGAACTCTAAAAGTACCCTTACTGCACTGTACCATTACCCACCCTAAGCCCTAAATTTAATCTTACCAACCTTTACTACCCCCAGCCTTACATCCTAAAGTTATAATTGCCATCCTTTACCACTACTCATCCCAAAATCCTAAAATTACCCTTGACACCCTTTGCCACTATTCACCGCTAAACCCCAAAATTACTGTTACCACTTTTTACCACAACCCACTCCTAAACCCTAAAGGTATCCTTCCCACCCTTAACTACTACCACCCCTAGCCCTATAGTACCTTACCACCATTTACCACTACTCACCCCAAGCTCTAAACATACCCTTACCACCCTATAACCCCCAAAATTACTCTTAGAAATGAGAAGCAGCAAGCAACTAAAATGTAAGCTTTGTAGCCTTTACCCTTTTTAACTGAAAACAATGTTTGATCGAATCGCTAAAGTTTTTTTTTTGTTTTTTTTTCAATAAACATACTAAAATTAGCTTGGACATTTAAGTTCTTTATTTCCGTAAATATGTAATTGATTGTTTGATTTGTTAAAAAAGTATAAGCCCATTTTGGTAGGTGTTACTAACCAAGCCCCAAAGATGCTCAAGAATGCATTTTAAATGGGAGGTTTTACATTATGGGCTGCACTGATATAGGGAGGGTGGTACCTGAGTCACACGCACGTCAGGTCTGATTCCATATACTCACACAAAAACACGTACGTCCTCAGGCAGTAGACCATTCAGACTTCAACTGCCTGGGTTAAGTTACAAAATATTAAACACACTTACTTTAACAAATCATTTTTTTCATTAAACAAGAAATCATGACTATGAGGTAGTTAATGGGAAATCACTGCCAGGCTATGTTTATTTTTGTCGGTAACTGAAGAGTACATGTAGTTCCCAGAAGGATGCACAAACTGCTTTAAATTCAAAGTACTGTATGACATTTATTTTATTATGTCTGGCCCATCAATCACTATTCAGATGAATGCCTGGCAGTAAACCCTTCTGACAGCTGATTAAAAATTAAATGATAAATAAAAATAGCAATTTAGACAATAAATTCCTACCACCCACCTCCCTGAGATTAAGGGGAATATTTACAAGAAAATGGTGCATCAGTCCTGATGCACCACTTTTCTTGAGTCACCCCTGCCCCATCTAAAAACACCATGGTTTACAAAACAGGTCACCATGGCGGTCGCTAGGACAATAGCGTCAAGATTTTTTACCCTATTGTAGCGCTTTGCTGCACTACCATCAAAAATGTTGACCCTAGTGCAGCAAAGCACAGTCAGGCCCATTGATTAAAATGGGGGTGTCATTTTAACGCCTGCTCTGAGCAGGCATTAAAATGATGAAGACAAAAGCACAGTTAAATGTTGTTAATTTCACTGCACCATTTTTTTGGCCTCCCTGCGTCAGAACCCCCCCTTGCATACATTATGCCTGGCACAGGCATAATGTGGCACAAGGGTTTAGAAAGTGGTGCAGTGCAAGCATTTCACCACTTTGTAAATATGGTGCAGGAGAAAGGCCTCCTTAGTGCCACCTTAGTGTAAACAAATGATGCTAGGGTGGTGCGAGGTGGCCCCCAAATCCCATATTTATGGGCATTTGATGCAGAGCAGTGCAGCAAGTGACCTTGCTGCGCTGCATCATTAGGAAAGGGCAGGAATGCAAAGTCCCATATTTATACTTTTTTAGCACAGCATTTGCCATGCTTTTTGACGCATTAGCAGCGCAAACTACCAAAATACAATCGTATTTTGTAAGTTTGCGCCGCTTTTGCATAAAAAAATTACGCAAATGTGGTGCTAAAAAAGTATAAATATGGGCCAAAATATCTTTGGCATATGGTACATTCCTGTCCTTTCGCACTGCACTGCTTCCATTTTGGCAGCCTCGCACCAATGCAGGCACCCCTGACTGCGTTGCATGCAGGATTGTTTTTGCTGCTGGACAGCATGGCTGGAAGTTAGAAAATAAAGAATTAGGATACGACCTGCGCTAACATTGTGAGAGCACTTTTTTTGTAGCAGGAGGGACAGGGTAGCACAACAAAAGGGGGAGGGGTAAGCTACAGAATGCAGGATGTCTCCAGGGCCAACACAAACAGCTGGAGGAGGGCAGGATTGTGCAGGCAACACAAAGGATAGTGGGAAGAGGCTGATGCGACCATACAACATGACAGACTGTGGGAGGAGGGCAGGAGGGTACAAGGAATATCACACACAGCATGAGGAGAAGTTGATAAGCAAGCAACACCAAAGGCAGAGGGAGGAGTGTGGGTGTGGATAAGCAAATGCACTCTTTATGAAGGGCTCCTGCAATAAAAGAAATTGCTTTAGAGGTGTGAGCAGTGGAAGGTCACTGAGCAAGGAGGCAGCACTCAGACTATGTCCTAGGGGAGGGCAATACACACATAGAGGAGGTCAAGCCTGCAAGTGCAGATCGAAGAGTTGCAAGCAAATTAAAGCGATTACAAAACCAGACAATGGTAACTAATGGGTGTGTTCTAAGCCCCCTTTAAGTAAACAATATGTCTTGCAAGCGCTGTCTCAGGCAAGACCTGAAAATGCTTAACTGTTTCAAATTCAAGAGCCAAAATGGTAAAGTGTTGTGACAGAGGTAGTGGAAGGGGAAGTGGATTTTGCTTCAAAATATTTCATAACACAATGTGAGAAAGATTTACCTTTTATTTTGACATTTGAATTTGGTAGGGGCCAAAATGTCTGCACACACAAGTTTTGTTAGGTAAACTAAATCGTACTTCAGCAATGCAGAAATAGCAACCAGCATTTTGCTGATTTGCATTTTCTCAGCAATGAAAGAGAAACCTTTTTTGAATTTTCTCTATAATTGTAGTAAAAATAATCAAGCCACATGAATATTCTGCAGCATGTCAGCAACATAAATGAAAAATAATTAAAAATGTCCACTTTCTCTGCTGATAAAAAAGCTTTTAAATTGTTTTTTTTAAATAAATGACTGATTTAATGAAGTATTGCTGATGGTTGGTGATTGTGCTAGGAAGCACAATAATTGCAAATAAATATCATAGATTGACAACTTTATAAAATATAAACATTGATTTAAACCCATTTCAGTTAATGGAGGTGATGAAAAAGGTTGCGATCATGTAAGGGAAAAAGAAGGGTGAAGAGCAGTGAATAAGCGTTAAAACTGCATTCATTTAATTAAATGTGTGTTCATAAGTGCAATTGGAACCTCCTTTTATATACCCCTGTGGTATGTCATAATGATCAGTTAGGCAACCTTTGAAATGTGGATAAATCATTCTTTGTTTGATGTCCAAACTAGCTCCTCTAGATAATCATCTTCTTAGTGAAAACAGCTTATTTGTTCCATGTTACACCATCTAATGCATACAGAATATTGCTATAGATTATGGCATAGATATGTACATAAGGGTCATTAAAACACTGGAGAAAGAGGCCAAATATGTGTTGGTTGATGGCAGTTAAGTAGTCAGTCCAGGTAGGGTTAATATACTTTTTGACTCATGACTGTGTGCAGGAAATGTTATCAAAAGATGTTATCCCTAGATTGGAAGAAGTTTCAGGCTAAACACTGGTTTCCACATTCTTTTTTTTCTTTCTATCACAATCAGTTAACATGTAGGTAACAGACTATGCTGCTTACAATTCTCTTGAACCATTGTCCTTTTGTAGAAAGAGTTTAGTTTAGTGGAGCTGTTAGAAACTGGGTCTCTTATGGGCAGAGGTATGCACCCTGCCCAAGTAAGGACCACAAGCCTAGTCAGGGTAAGTCAGATACACTCCCTAATTTAACCTGTGCTCACCCTCTCATAGCTTGGCACTGAGCAGTCAGTTTTAACTTAAGAGGCAATGTGTAAAGCATTTGTGCAACACTTAAATTACAGTAACACAGTGACGACATCACAAGAAGGACTCCACACCAGTTTAGAAATAAAGATGATATTTATCGAAATAAAATAAGATCAAAATGACAACAATCCAATAAGTAGATCCTGAGATTTACAGTTTGAAAGTTTTAGGTGAAATAGCACATAAAAGCGCCGGACCGAAATAAAGTAAAAAGTTCAGGCCGACCATGATAGGATATGAGCAGGATACAGGGGACCACTTAGGCCCGCTGAAATCAGAACCTCAACTTCTGGTGTGCGGTCTCTGCAGTGTTGTTTGGTGAAACTTCCAATGAGGATCACAGCGGCAAGAGCATGTTAGATTCACTTCCAAGGGTCATGCACTCAGATGGTACCACTTGGCAGGGCAGACTCACAGACGGCCTAGTCCAGGTGCA
The DNA here is from genome assembly GCF_031143425.1 of Pleurodeles waltl. Taxonomy (NCBI): domain Eukaryota; kingdom Metazoa; phylum Chordata; class Amphibia; order Caudata; family Salamandridae; genus Pleurodeles; species Pleurodeles waltl. Next base: position 965,492,306 of record NC_090449.1, on the reverse strand, counting down.
AGAGCAGGGTGGTTGGAAGTCTTTTGTGTCCCTGACACATCAGAAAACAGGAGGCCAGTCAGCTGGACCTTGGAGTCACTCTGGGTTCTGGGTTGTAGAGATGCAGGACCAGTCCCTCTTGTCTGACTCCCAGGCAAGAGGGCAGCAGACACAGGTCAGCACAGCAAAGCAGGAAGCCAGTAATGAAGTAGTAGTCCAGCAGAGTGGCAGTCCTCTCAGCAGCACAGCAGTCCTTCTTCCTGGCAGAGTATCCACAGATCCAGAAGTATACTAAATTGGTTGTGTCTGAGGTCCAGTATTTATTCTTTGATGCCCTTGTTCTGGAAGGTGGGGGAAGCTTCTAGAGACATGCCTTTAATGTGCACATATGGCCAGCCTCCCCTGACCTGACTCCAAGCTGGCTGGAGTGGTAATGCCAGATTGTAAAGCCCTATTGTGGGTGGACTGGTCAAGCCTCTTCAAGTGTAAGTGAGGCTGTGCTAAGCTTCGCCCCATCAAGCTAATTAATAGGTAATTAAGACCCATCAAGTCACACCTAGTCTCCAATTGTGTGTGTCTGTCTAGAGGGAATGCACAAGGCAGAGCTGTCACACTCCCCAGAAGTGTACTCAAAGACAGGCAGAGGCACAGAATGATTAAATTAAGAAAATGCCAACTTTCCAAATGTGGCATTTTCAAACTTACACTTTAAAATCCAAATTCACCATAATGTTTTATTTTGAATTGTGAGTTCAGAAACACCAAGCTCCAATTTTCTAAATTCTCCCAATTAAAAGGTACACTTAAGAATGATTTAAGGTAACACCACCATTGACTTTTGGGAAAGATAGACCTTGCAGTAGTGAAAAAACAATTTAGTGTTTTTTCACTACCAGGACATGTCAAACTCAAAAGTACATGTCCACCTTTTTAAATGCACTGCACCCTGCCCTTGTTGACAAATAGGGCCTACCTTAGGGGTGACTTATATGTAATGTAAAGGGAGGTATTGGCATGGCAAGTGGGTGCACTTGCCAGGTCTAAATGGCAGTTTTTAACTAAATAGACAGGCTTTGCAGTGGCATGCCTGAGACATGTTTGAAGGGCTACTGTTGTGGGTGGCACAATCAGTTCTGCAGGCCCATTGATAACATTTAATTTACAGGCCCTGGGCACATATAGTTCACTTTACTAGGGAATTACAAGTAAATTAAATATGCCAATTGTGGATAAGCCAATATCACCATGTTTAGATGTATGCAGTACTAGATTTCAAATCTGTGTTTTTATTGGATAAAAAAACACTGTGAATATTTTCTTCGAAGTAGGATTCTTTGTTTTGTAAATCCCTTACTGGATTTAGAAATCCAAACTCTTTGGCATTGGCTGTCCATACTTTGGCATCAGGCTGTGCACACATATAATGAATGAATTTAGGCATGGTTTTATTTATAGCACATGCATTTTTTCAAATTAATCTTTATAGGCAGAAGTCACAAAACTTGTTGGAATTATTACATGTAATTAGTATCAAGGGCTAGTGCTAGGAATGATCAGTCTCAGAGGCTGCTCGGGGCCCTGCACTAAGTTCATCATAGGTAACCTACATCTTTGTGCAATAAATACCATCTATTTTTCTTTCTTCCTCAGCTTCACTGGGTCATAGCTGTGAGGTCAATGGAAGATGGTTCCTCTTCCCTGGGCCTTGTAGTTATGACCCACTGCTGTGAGGCCCAGCAGAGGGAGAGTGAAAAAGTTCCCCATTCCATGGGTCTCACTGCACTGGGTCAAAGTTGTGAGGCCCGTAGTAAGACTTCACTTCACAGCCATGGTTTGGAGCTGGGAAACCGAGGGTAGAGGCCTCCTATCATCTCAGACTTGCAACTATTATGCAATGCCATGAGGCCCGGCTGAGGAAGAGAGAATAAGGGCCCCTCCCCTTGGTCTCACAGTGCTAGATCATGCCTGTGAAGTCCAGGGGAGTGTTTCCCCCTTCCCTGGACCTTGTAGAGCTAGACCATGGCTGTGAGGCCTGTGGGTGGGAATTTCTCTACCCTGGACCTCGCAGTGCTGACTCTTTACACTGAGTCATAACTGTAAGGCCTACAGAAGGAGGCTCACCTCTGATAGTGGTAGCTCATGGCTGTGAGGCCCAGGGATGGAGGTCCCCCTCCTTGGGGGCTTGCTGACTTGGCTCTGAACCTCAGAGTTCTGGATCATGGATGTGAGGTCCATGGGAGCTGCTCTCCTTCCATGGGCCTCTTAGCACTAAGTCATTGATGTGAGGCCCAAGAAAGACAGCTCCTCTCCTCCAAATCACACAGTGTTTTCTCCCAGCCTCACAGCACTGGATCATGGCTTCAGGGCCCTGGAGAATAGGTCCCTTTCCATTGGGACACGTAAAGCTGAATATTGCCTGTGAGGCCCAGGCCAGTTCCTAGGCTTCACAGAGCTGGGTCATGTCTGTGAGACCCAAGTGAGTGAGATCCTCTCCCCTCACAGTGCTAGAACTTGGCTGCTGGCCCAGGGAATCGAGGTGTCCTCCTCTGTGCCTTGCAGCTCTAGACAATGGCTGAGAGTCTGAGGGGTGTGTCACTCCAATCCTGGGCTTCACAGGATTAGATCATGACTTAAGGTGGATGAGATTCATCCACTTTTCCACTAAATTTGCAGTCCTAGACCATTGCTAGGGCTAAACACTAGTAGAAAAGTCCCAAGATGTAATCACTGTCAGAGAAAACCCCAAATAATAATGCTTTGCTTGTACAGTACTCTAACCTGTGCTTTGTAATCTTTCAAATAAAAGGGTAAATATGTCAGAAGCCAAATGTATCTCACTAGATCCCATTGCTTATGTTTACAGTGACTCAAGTGATGCCTTCTATTAGACCTGTCAGCCTTAGGGTGCCCTTCCCCAAACATTTTGCCCTTACCCCTCTTATTTTTGCTGCCTTGTTTGTGCTCACCTTAGGACTCTGCACACTTTACCACTACTAACCAGTGCTAAAGGTCTTGCATTTCTCTCCCTAAAACATGGTAGAATTGGTATAAAGCAAGTTGACATATTTAAAAAAATAAGTTCTGCAGGCACTACTAAAGTGGCACTACCTAAGGCTTGTAAAATGAATGTTGTTAGTGGGCCTGTAGCAGTGATTGTGCTACTCACTTAAGTAACCCTTTAAACATGTCTCTGGTCTGTCCTTGCATTCTGTATGTGCATCCTTACACTGCCATTTCAACCAGGCCTAAACCATCCTTTTGAATTTTTATGTCACCCCAGGGGTAGGTTCTAAACAGTTCTGAGGGCAGGGTGCAGTGTAGTTGAAAAGATGGACAATGTACCTTAAGTTTTACATGTCTTGGCAATTAAAACATTCTTTAAATGATTTTTCACCACTGCAGGGTCTACCTCTCCCGTAGAATAACATTGGGTTACCTTACTACATTTAATAAGTGTTAACTTTCAATTGGGAGCAAGAGGACAGGTTTAATTTAATGTCTAAACAATTGTAAATTAAAGCCATTTTTAATGCTAAAGTCAGATTTTTGTTCATGATTTTGAAAATACCACTTTTAGAAAGTTGGCATTTTCTTGTCCCAACCATTTTGTGCCTGCATCCTGTTTCTGGATACTAGGTGGTGGATTTGATACAGGAATTCTACAGAAATCATTGGGGAGTGGGACCCAGTTCATGGTAGGGGTATGCTTGTCCATCAGTCTCTGAGTAGACATAGTAGACATAAAGGGCCTCATTTACAAGGCCTTTGATCCACTGTTATGTTATTTTTTCATGCAAAAGTGGCACAAACAGTGCTTTACACTGCTCCACATTTACAAACTTACGCATTGGGCTGAATGCATCAGTTTGTATAGCCTTGCGTCCCATTATAACTGCACCAGGTATAATATATTCAGGGTAGGTGTTCCCTTGGGAAAACCCAAGTAGAACTGACACAGTGAAATGTACATTTCACTGTGTTGTTCGGTTACTTCACTACATAAGAACTGTAATGCCTTCTCAGAACAGGTGTTACGCAGACACAGAGCTTTTCGCTATGGGAGCCTTCCTCGCATTGCTGGAGTAGTGTCTTTATTGACGCTAGTCCAGCAATGCATCAGAATTTCTGATGCAGCAGTGAAAACCTGGACCGTGGAGGCCTGTTTTGTAAATACAGCACATCCATGGCATTGTTAGGGGTCGGTAGGGCAGTGCAAGAAATCTGACTCATCGGAGCTGATGCATCAGATTCTTGTAAATGAGGCCCAATCTCTCAATAAATATGCTTTCAGACACGGGTGTGCTGAAGGCATGTGTATAGAAAAAGTTATTTTGCTAATTACTTATGTTGACCTCTTATGCATAGGTCTTGTGCATTCCAAAGGTTTGGGGCCATGGCTCTGAGGTTTATTCTTTCATATTTAATTTGTCTGGATTTACTTTAGAATAGAACATTCTTGGAAAACAGATATGTCACATGCATGTAGATTAATGTGGTATGTTTCAGGTAGACAAGACCTCTTACAAGGACTGCCTTGTGCCTGATGCACAGTACGTTGAACAGGATCCTATGCTGTACTGAAAACCTGCAGAAAGGAATTAGAGAGTGCATGATATGCATGTGATGTTTTCAAATTCAGGCAAATTCTGGCCACCTATTTCTTGATCTATGCAATGTTAGTATTGATAATTGTGGTAAGTATATGTAGATGAATGATACAGTAGTGGCATCCTGAGAAAATAAGACTCTTTCTACTTTTGCTGAAATGGTTCATAAGTAGGGAAGGGAAAATATTCCTTAGTATGAAAACTAGATGGTTTGCATTTAGAACCATAGACTATACCTGTGGACATCAGTATCACGTTTTTGCTTTGGATTCAAGAGAGAGTCGTTTCCAAGCACAAGGGTCAGGCACAGAATAGGAGCGAGATGGAGCACGTATGGCTTCCAGTGACAGGACACTCTGCTTTATTTTTTCTTGTTCAGTAGAGGCAATTTTTACTTCATTCATGAAAATGTTTGTTTCTAGTACTTATTCATTTTGCACTGATCACTTGATTCCCTTCCAGGAGAGGGATGCGGGTAACATGGAGCTACGTTTGGAAATGGAGGTGTGATCTATTCACAATTGTAGTTGATTTACAGTTTATCAAACTGAGATTACTGGGAGAGGTTGAGTAGACATGGATAGTAATGCCTGACCAGAGGTTATGATTGCTATCCCTTTGCTTTTGCAAGCAGTAGCATTTGCAGAGCATTGCCACAGGCAGCACTAAAATCCATGTAATAATATTGATTGTAGTTGAGTTATACAATAGCTCCCGTGATCACAATATTTTGTTCTCCAGAGGGCTTATACAAAGCATGACCCTCTCTCTGAATACCTTTATTTTAGTATGCTGGCAAGATTCTTCAGTGAGTACATTGCTCTGAACCCAAAGGTCTGCTTATCTGAGGGCCATGAGTCCATATTCAGTTGATGCAGTCATCAGGCCTGTTTCACTAAGATTTCATGTTTGGAGCACTCCTGTCCTTTACCTTAAACATATTTTACTTTTAATAAAATATTTTTAATAATTTGAAAATGAGTTATAACAACAAAATAAAAGAAATAATTCCTTCCCAATCAAAGCCATGGCATCCCACACGCCCGAAATCTCTAGCAGTTACAAAAGAACAGGTTCACTAATGGGTACATTTTGCGGGGTAGAATACTCCCACCATTTACCTCAAATTTTGTGGACTTTTCAAGAACAACCTCTAGCATTATAAATCGGCTTTTCTTGTTTAGCACAACAGTCTATGCCGGATCTCTACAGTGCCAGGCTAGGTGGTTGTTGCAACTTCCAGTTTCTCGCAAATTCTCTTTTGACTACTAGCGTTGCCAGGCCAACCAGTGTTATATCGCCCTCACACCGCCAAACTACTCCAGAAGCCCCAGCAGGGCTTTTATTGGCATCAACATGACAGGTTTATCTAAAATTCTAGTAAGGGATCAACCAATTTGACTTCAATACTGGGTGATCAATGGACACTGCAACACCGAGGAGCATCAGCTGCAGTTAGGTTCTGGGAGGAGGCTAGCATGTCAGAGTTTTTGGGATGTCATGTCGGTAACCATTGTTATATTGATCCCTAATTGCATGAAGATGAGACAGCAAATTGGTATGTTAGACTGCCAATCGGGGACAGTGTAATCTCCACTTAGGGAAACTGAGTGTTTTGCCTTGGTTCACCCAAACCCCTGAGGCATGTTCGAAGAGTCACTGGATATTTAGAATGGGTTTGCCTGATGTCAGAGGGTCAGCCAGAAAAAGAAGGACGTCATCCACTTAAAGGGCGATTCTGTCCTCCAGCATTTCACTCCATCTCTATCCTTGTAGCTGAGCATCAAAAAGAACAATGAGGACCAGGGGTTCTATAGCCAATGCAAAGAGGAGGGGGGGAGAGAGGGTAACCTCGCCTAGTCAAGTGTCTAATAAGGAACTAATTGGATGGCACACCATTGATGAGAACATGTGCCGAGGGCCATGAGTAGAGGAGTCCAACTAATTTACGAAATATGGAAACCCATGCACTGCAACTCCAAATCAAGATAGCCTCAGTCCAGTCCACAGTGTCAAAGGCTTTTTCAAAGTCTACAAGCAGCAGGGCTGCTGCTTTCCCAGGATCGTGGACAACAGCCAGGGCTGCATGAACTTGAGAGACGCAGTGTCTTGTGCTATGGTTGGCCACAAAGGCAAATTGATCCCGGTGGGTCAGCATGTTACGTACTGGCAGCAGGTCATTTGCCCGGATCTTGACATAGATCTTGACGTCAGTATTGATTAAGGAACAGCTGAATGCTGTATGATCTAACTTAGGAATTACCATGATCGTGATGAGGTCCAGATGTGGAGGAAAGGAACCTTTTCCCTCATCTCGTTATATAGCCAAAGTAGATGCAGGGCAACAATATCACAGAGCTTGGAGTAGTATTCAAAGGCAAAACCATCTGGGCCTTTAATGTGGGTTATGGATGGGAGTCAATAAGAGATGCTTTGCAGAGAAATGTTTATGTTTTAGACACAATCCACCATCCATAAACAAAGTTTCTTGTAGATCAAAACAGGGCCTCACATATGAAAAATGGACAAGGCCACAAAGATTATTTGCTATAATATTAGCGGGCTTATGCTATAACAATACAATATTGAAAACATGTCACTATCCTTAAATATTTAATGTAAATGTATGTAGAATTTGGACTAGTGTATCTGTGCACTGTCAATTACCTAGCCAAAGAGGGCATGAAAGAGCTGAAACTGCATCATGAGTTCAAAGCTGCTCTGAACAGGGGCCCCCAAATTAGTTTTGGCCCGCGCCCCCTGAAATCCTTAAGATGTCCCTGTCTGAGGATTCAGGGGAACATTTATTCTATCCCCATCTGCCTTTGGATAGAGGGCATCAGCTCACCTTGGTGGCTTGATCCGGGGCATCATAGCATCTAAAGGATCTATCCTCGGTACCCATTCCCATGCGTTCTCCAGGGTGTGGAAAAAGTGCAAGCGAGGACGCATGGATGACCTTCAGCTGCACTTCTGAGGAGCAGCATGTATTGAAGAGACATTGCCCTAAGAATCAGGATTTCTGTTGTTTCTGGATAGGTTTTGTATAATCAGGGAAAACCAGTGGGACCTCACGTTTCCCCATTGTTGCCATTTGTGGAGCGGTGTTGTACCTCTCTCTGCTGCAAGGGTAGGCAAGAAGAGTAGATTACAATGGTCAGTCCTTGGGTGTTGTAATAGCTCAAGCGCACCCTCAGTTGTACACCAGTCACATAGTCTCAGCGGGAAAGACCAATAATAATAACTCTCTGCTGCTTGCCCCAGAGGAGCAGGAGGGACAGCATGAGCAGCTGAGGCAGAAGCCAGCCATCAAAGGAAGGACCCCATGTGGAACTCCAGCCACCAGGCCTGCAAGCAAGAAATGTTGTTTCTCCAAGATCTCCACAAAAACGGTGGCTGCCTCTGTCCACAGGGTTCCAAGTGGGCAAAAAAATGAGGTGGCAGGAGTGTTTTCCTTGCCTGCCACAACTCCAGAAGAGGAAGCACATGTGGCTTTAGGGAATCACAGTGTTTTTGTCTAGGCTCTGATGGGGTAGCAAAGGGCACTGATGCTGCAAGGGTTTGAAGGGAGTCGAGCCTTCATACATGTGCCGAAGCCAGAATCCAGGCCTGGGAGGAGACCACAGGATCAACAGGCACCTGGGCCCTTGGGGAGCCCGTCACCCCACAACCGCCTCCATTTAGCATGCAGGGCATGCCGCATTTATGGGCACCACTCATTGGAAGGGATGATCCAGGCTGCTGCCCCAAAGTCAGTGCGACAGGTGGTGGTCACGCTTATAGGGCCACTTAACAGATTAAGACCGGGCCAGATGTAGTATTGAGTCACACAAGGAGAGCCCCGAGGCCCACCGATCCCCCACAACCCTCCTCACCTCCAACCTTGTGGAATGAGTGTGCCCCTAGCAGGAGGCCCCTCAACTGCTCAGGCAGAAGGCTGTTTCACCCCACCACCCGCTAGCAGGCACCATGTTTCTGGTGTGCACAAAGTGCATCTCAGCTCTCCCATCCAGGCAGCCATACTCTCAGGGAGGTCAGACCCTGTAGCAGGTTAGGTCCTTTAGGGAATTCGGGGCCAAGCCTTTCCGAATTTTTTAGGACTCAAGACGCCAGATGAGAGAGGATGGTGGAGGAGGTCTAAGGAGCGTTGTTAAGATGTATCTGCCATCTTGAGTGCTTCGGCCACGCCTCCGCGGTATTTTTTTGTTGAGCATCCCCTCCATATTTAAACCTTACAAGTCCGGAGAATTCAATAATATAAATTGGGTAATAGTAAAATCTGGCATTTACAGCGCATTGAAAAGGAAGAGGGTGTTAATATATGTTAATATTGTGTGCAGCGATCCTCACTGTGGTAGGGGAGATTTGCGAGTTTTTGTTTGTTGCAAACTAGATTATAGCTCAGCATACCTGGTATGAGTCAACGATGTGCTATTGGATTATACTGTGGCAGATGAAGTATCCACTATGACTGCTCAGAGAACAAAGCACCTGTGTCTGTGATATGTGTGTAATTCACGTGGCATAGGTTCTGTCTAATAGGGAACATACAGCCGTTCATCTTTCGGAAGTTTATAAAACGGGGACAATTGTGATGTGGAATAGTTCTGACTGTTGTGTAGCGCACGATGAAGGAATGCAACTGTGTAATCAAACAAGTTAGAAAATGAATGCATTATTGTTGCAATTTAAAATTATCAAAGTATACTTCGTAGTATTCCAAGATTATTTGCAAATGCAATCATTTTGTTGTGTCCTTGTACTAAATCCTTGGAAAATGCTACAGAGCAACATGTGCTATTTAAATGGCAAAGGCATAAGCTTGTCTAAAATACTCTGTGCAACCTTTGTTTGGCTATTAAGCAAAAGTATTTTTGGAAGGTATAGTAAGGTAAGAAGTGCCTTTGGAAATTGTTACAAGCCTCACTTAATTTGCTTCAGCAAAACGATTTGATCTATTTGACAATCTGCAAGGGACAGGCGATATGTGTGTGCCGTGTATTGATGTGTACCTGCATTTCACCAACCAGACCGCACTAGCTCGAGAAACACAATATTCGCTCTTGGCTCAGGCAGTGGAGTAGAAAGGATGCTACGGGCCCTAACGCAAGCAAGGAAAGCGGACGCTCCGTGACATTACAAAACCGGAGTGCTGCGGACACCACAGAGCCCTTGGCACTGGTGCCACTTCACCAGCTGCACTACCAGCAGTAATACCCCTGGATTTAGAGTCGCCGTATACCGATCTGATGTAAGCAAATGCCACTCCCAGCAGGAGTCACGAAACCTAGGAGCCAGTCACATAATGCAAAACATTTTGAATATTAATAATGATTTCCGATTTTTAATGGGGTTTAATTAACCAGCTGGGTGCTTTCAAGAACAAAGGTGCTATAAATAAATCATTGTTTCTTGATGAACAAATAAGAGCTGCATAAAAATGCAATGCAAATATAGTAATGAAGTTAAAAGTAACTACCTCTCCATACAGCATACCAAAAACATTTAATCCAGAAGGAATATTTTCCTTCTTTTTTTTATGTGCTTCATGGTTGAAATAAATATCCAATTTTCACATAAAAAGAAACTGACACAAAGCCGACACTGGCAAATATTAAAAACGTATTTCAACACAGGACATTGAGTAAGATCTCAGATTTTTTTGGGCGGTGCTTGTGTAATTGAACTGGTCCAGGTTCAGAATGTCCCCTTGCATGTTTTTTAAAAAAAACATACACGTTGAAAGTGCAATGAGTTATGAGCAGGGCTAGAGGAACAGTCAAAGTTCGGTGCTGACAGCTGTCATCTTCACAACAGAATGTGACAGGAAATGATTTAAAGCAGATTTACATGAATAATGATCCAGCGTGTGATGGGTGATAGAAATAAACTGAAGAAACAAGGTGAACTGTCACAGATAAATGTGGTTTACATCTAAAAAGTAGGTATGACCCACTGATAATATTATTCTTGTGTTTTTAAATAGAGATTTCATTTGGCTGTGAAACTTAACCGTGCTTATTTCTATCTCGCTATTTAAAATATGGTTCTTGTTTTGCAGCAAAAAAGATCGTCTGCGACATCCTAATTTTTGAAAGTTACACAAGTGCCCATAATACATGTGAAGCATTTAAAGGTACAGCAGAGAGCTGAAGGAGATAACACATTTCTTATTGCTCCCAGAGGGTTATATCTCAGTCCCAAGAGGAGTGCACTAAACCAGAGCAAATCCATATCTACAGGCTAAGCAATGGCCAGAGGGCTGACTGGAGTTATTGATTTACTTTCTAGGCCATTTAGGCTTTAATGGTGGAGAAAAACTGAAGTGCTGTTTACTTTTCTGCCTGAATCGACCAAAGAACTAGACCTTTTACAAGGATTTGATTGATTAGAAAGGACTTATTTCAGAGATTGACTATCGCAGTTTAAGCAACACACGAACGCACACTGAGTGCGTAACATGTTGAAACTCGGTGCAGATGGGAACAGTCAAGTTACTTAAACAATATTCAGATACATTGATGTGGGGGAGACTTTTCTTAAAAGAGGCCTGCAATTTGTTAAAAAAATAAAACATTACCTAATAATATGTTACCTTCCGTTTGCTTTGACAGTTAAAAAAATTGGCTCCATATTTATTTATTTTTAAATTCACTGTCCACATTCCTGCTGCCACCAACTTTCCGAAATACCTATAAACCCGTAAAGAAGAAGTGACATCGGAGGACTACAGGAAGTCTACACTCAAGATATTATTACCGCAGCGAAAGTTACTTTTATCGCCGGTGCCAAGTAACAGCTATCCCACATTGTCACTTTCATCTTTGCTAGTGCATAGGATTTGTGGCCCAATATTCCTGTCCTTATTGTATGTGACTTCCTATTTCATTGGATGAAGTGAATTTACAAAGGTGGGTCAGCCAAAAGGGGAGAGAATACTGGCATGTCCTGTAAATAACAAAGCTCTTCTCTTATCCTCAGCATTCTTGCTCTCTATCTTAGTTCCTTCCAAGTGTTCCTGAGTACACTGTTATTTGAGCTATAGCTGGGAGTCAAACAAGGGTGTGCTATGGCACCGGTTATTCCTGTGGGATATCAATGGCCTTAATAATTTTATAACATCATTAGACAGGGACAGCCGACCGGTAAAAAATTACTCTGTAGCTGCTCTACGGTATGCAGTTGATGCTCATGTTTCGAACATCCTCAGGCCTCAAAGGGATGATTGACAATTGTGTTGCCTATATGGACAGCTTCGATCTGAAGACACATCTGACCCAAACCCATTACATGGCAGTAGGAGTTAGGCCATCTGAAATCAGACCAATCCTGATCATAGGTAAATCCCTTAAAAGGGTGTAGCGCTTTCCCTACCTGGGGGAAATATTTGATTCTGTTGTATGTCTGATAGGTCAAGCAAGTTTATGGAATCTATAGACATAAAAGTATCCCAAGTCTCACCTATGAGATGGATATTAGGGGATACTGGCCCTGTAAGTACCTTCAAGTGGAAGAAAATAAATTCAGTAGATGTTTGTTAGGCCTACCACCAAATTGCTCCCATTATTTATCCACAGGTAGTTAGTACTAACACTTGTATTGGATCATATTAAATTAGCTTCCCTCCATACTTTAGCAGTCATTATGTGCTAATAGATATGCCACACTAAACAGTGACACAATCGAGGGCGTTTTGTCTTGTGACCTAGTGTATAACATCAAATGGTTTAAGGATGTGAAGCAGTTATGTAATAACCTGGGTATTAGAAATGGGGTCATTGGTTGGCAGTCAGGTTAGCCCCTGCCCAAGAAATGACCCTCACTCTAGTCAGGGTAAAGGAGAGTCACACTCAGTTAATCCACGCTCACTCTCTTGGTAGCTTGGCATGAGCAGGCAGGCTCAACTTCAGAAGCAATGTGTAACGTATTTGTACGAACACACACAGTAATACAGTGAAAACACTACAAAAAGGGCACCACACCAGTTTAGACAAATAGATAGTATTTATCTACATCAAACAAGACAAAAACAACAAAAACCCAACATACATAAGTCGAAATACGAATTTTCAAAAGAATAAGAGTCTTACTCCATAGAAATCAATGTAAATGTTGACTTTACACAAAGTACCTGTTTAGCATAAAAAATAAAGCTGCACAGGTGAGAGTGCGTCGGAAAAGTCAGCGATGTGTCGATTCCTTACTCTCAAGTAAGCCCGTGTGTAATTTCTTCTCCGGTTGAGTCGGCGATGCGTTGTTTTTCTCCCTCCCAAGAGAGCGATGCTTTGATTTCCAGATGGGGCACCTCAGATACGTCCAGGTTCACAATGACTCTGATGCCCAGGGACAATGTATGAGAAATCCGGTCGCCAAGTGTTAGAAAACTGCGCTGCATGGATGTTGCGTCATTAGCAGCCGCAAGTGGGTGTTGTGCATTGTTTCTCCAGCCATGTGACGTCGAACTCCCAGCCGTGATGCAGGGGGAGCATCGATTTCAGCCGCGAAGCCGGCGGTGCTTCGTTTATCAGCCGCGTTGCAGATGGTGTGTCGTAAATTTCCCTGCACAGCATTCTGTGCGTGGATGTCAGCTCTTGTTCTGCAAACTTTACCCTTCAAGGGCCCAGGGACTTGACAGGGCACCACTTGGCAGGGCAGGAGTCTCAGCTGAGAATCCAGGTGCTGACAGAGGACATCTTTGATGGCCCTGAGACTTCAAAACAGGAGGCTCAGTATAAGCCCTTGGAGATTCTTCACAAGTAGGAATGCACAACAAAGTCCAGACTTTGTCTCCGTTCACAGGCAGAAGCAGCAACTGCAGGATAGCCCAAAAAAGAACAGGCATGGGCAGCACTTCTCCTCAGCTCTTCAGCGTAATCTCCTTGGCAGAGGTTCCTCTTGGTTCCAGAAGTTTCAGGGGTTTTGCATCCAATACTTACACCCCTTTCTGCCTTTGAAGTAGGCATACTTCAAAGGAAAGTCTCTGTTGTTCACAAGATCCTGCCTTGCCCAGGCCAGGCCTCAGACACACACTAGGTGGTTGGAGACTGCATTGTGATAAGGCAGGCACAGCCCATTCAGGGGTAAGTGACCACCCCTTCCTTCCCTCTAGCACAGACGGCTCATCAGAATATGTAGGCTACACCCAGCTCCCTTTGTCTCACTGTCTAGAGGGGATTCACAAACAGCCTAACTGTCAAACTGACCCAGACAGGGAATCCACAAACAGGCAGAATCACAGAATGGTAAAAGCAAAAAAATGCCTACTTCCTAAAAGTGACATTTTCAAACTAACAATCTAAAAACCAACTTCACTAAAAGATGTATTTTTAAATTGTAAATTCAGAGACCCATAATGCCATATTTCTATCTGCTCTCAAAGGCATTCTTCACTTTAGTAATATTTAAAGACAGCCCCCATGTTAGCCTATAAAAGAGATAGGCCTTGCAACAGTGAAGACTGAATTTAGCAGTATTTTACTGTTAGGACTTGTACCACACATCATTACATGTCCCTCCTTTAAGATACACTGCACCCTGCCCCTGGGGATACCTAGGGCCTACCTAAGGGGTGCCTGATATGTATGAAAAGGGAAGGTTTAGGCCTGGCAAGTGGGTACACTTGCCAAGTCGAATTGGCAGTTTTTAAAACTGCACACACAGACACTGCAGTGGCATGTCTGAGACATGTTTACAGAGCTAGTAATATGGGTGGCACAACCAGTGCTGCAGGCCCAATAGTAGCATTTGATTTATAGGCCCTGGGCACCTCTAGTGCACTTTACTAAGGACAAACTAGTAAATCAAATATGCCAATCATGGATAAGCCAATTACACATACATTTTACATAGGAGCACTTGCACTTTAGCACTGGTTAGCAGTGGTAAAGTGCCCAGAGTATCAAAAATAGCAAAAACAGAGTCCAGCCCACATCAACAACCTGGGAAGCAGATGCGAAAAGTTAGGGGAGATCACGCCAAGGGTGCCAAGTCTAACACTGGGGGGATATTCTGCACCAATAAAGTAATTCTGAAAGACAAAAACTGGGTTAGGAAGGCCTATTGGGAATGGTTGGAGGGTGACAGGAAAAGGGTTGAAATGGCCAAACACACTGTGTAAAAGTAGTTAATCTTCGACACTCCCCCTGCTCAGCCTCCTATCTTTCCATGGTTAATGAAGAGTGGGAAAGACAGTTACTGATGCGATTTCGGATCAGCAGTATAAGGGGGTATTTGTCTTTTCCCTTGGGCCAATATAATACAGAATCGACCTGTCTATGCCCTTGCAATGAAGTTTCATCTCAGACACTTCTGCACTTTACTTTTTCCCCCATACATTTTCTGAAAATTGTGTTGGTCACCACTATCTGTTCCCAATTCAAAAATCAAATATTTGTTTTACAGTCACTTTCTTATCAAGCTGTTTGCTGTTCAGTTGGTGCTTTCTAAAGAAATTCAATGCTATTTTAACTGTGAAATGGAATTGTCATTGTGGCTTTGAATCTGTGGTTTACTCTTTTTTTTGGAGAAGGATTTGTATGAATTATGAAGTTGTTATTGTATGTACTTTTACGGCTGAATGTATATATATACATATATATATATAGCCAATTTGCCCCCGGGGTAAATTTCATCTCATGTCAGATTAAGCACTTTTTAAAAGTTCTACTAACTTACCTGACTATCCTATTGACAATTTCACGTTGTATGTTAGGTTGTCATTTCTACCTCATTGTAAGCGATTTTCTATGCTCTCTGAAGCTGCGGTTGATTTGTTTGCCATAAGACCTCTAAACAAGTTGGAAATGGACCACAATAAACAGACTAATTATGTCATGGTGCTTGGCTTCCGAAGTGCACCATTAATAAATTATTTTAGAACTATTTATTTTTTATAAATGTGGGCATCATTTTGAATTGTATTAGGCCGGTGCTAATAATGGGTTAAAATACACACCTACCAGTAATGAAAAATAAAAAATATACCTAATGAGAAAGAATGATTGTTAATTTTATTCACTCAAAATATATCGTTTATATTTGCTTACTGGCAAGGCCGTTTTGACAGTCATAAACAAGTCATCTTTTATTTCTTACAATGATGTAAACTTTAGTTCCTGTTAAAAATAAGACCGAGTAACTATTCTTGCATTAAATATTGCAACATTCATTTAGAAGTGCTAATTTCTAACCAGGTTTTAGATTGCAGATGATGTATGAAACATTTTGTTCAAGCACTTCAATTAGAATACAGATAAAGACCACTGAGAGCTTGTTAGGCATGCCTTTCTAATGGATGTTCATCTCAAATCATCAATTGTCAAAACAGATGTTTGCCAAAAGCCTTAAGACCAATTTAAAAGTAGAATTAGTTCATCAGAGGCAAGTGTTCAGAGACGGCTGTGTAAGTCAACTGTCTGTGATCCCTGGAGTCATTGTAAAGAGAGTACCTTGTGTTCTTTTAAAGGAACAATCAAACCTGTTGCATCTTTTTAATGCGTTCTCATAGTTTTATGCAATAGGTGTACACTTCAACTGTGCGAGCGAAAAAGGCATAGAAAACAGTCATACCATGCAGAGTGTGGTGTTAAAACCATTCTGAATGTTATGCCATATTTTCATGTTGAAATCTCAGAATGTCATGTATCACCACACCTGGTTACTACCTTTCCTCAGTGTAATGGTATTCATCAGGTGTGGTAAAAATCCCTCCTTATTCCATCTACACTTGCAAAGAGGCCCTTAATATACCAAGTTCACAGATTTGTACATTTTAAACCGGGTAATATCGGTATAGATATAGAGTTTAATTACCACACGTGAATTTACAAACAGGTGAGCCTATCTGTACAGAACTCAGAAATACACCAAAAATAAATTTCTTCTTCCCCTGCAAGTCACTTAAATCCCACTGTTTAAACTGGGCAAAACGTATTAAATGTTTGAGGTTTGAATTACCATGTTGCTCTAGATTAAGAGATAAGGGGCATATGTACCACATCATAATGATAATATTATGGCTCGAGCGACCTCTTGGGCTTCTACTTCTAGTACAGAATAAATAATGTTTGGCTTGCTTGCTGTAAAAGGGTGCCCTACGGGCACCTTAGGGTGACCTGAATGTGTAAACAAATGTACTGGAGCTGTTGTGTGTTCTATCTCTGAAAAAAATATGCACTTGACTCCCCTAATGCCCTTACCTGGGTCCCGTAATGTATTTGGTTTATCTTCATTTCTGCGATTCCACCTCGTTGACCTATCCCCCAATCCTAAACGGCTCGTTGTATTTTATGTTTCTGCATTCTAAGCATGTCCTATTCTCCACTCTGAACAGCCATCTTAATATAAGTATGGTAGACCTTTTCCAGTTGTAGGCTAACATATTTATCTTTTTCCTGCTCCTAGGTTTGCATTGACTTTAGTAAAACATACATAGTTCAAACAATCTAAATTATGAGAGAACACAACCTTAAGTAGTCTCAACATCTTAAATATGATCTGCCCTTAACTCATGTGTGTCTTTTCTACGTATTTGTTACATCTCACATAAACCATATTTGCATTTCTTCTGAAGGTTTCTTGCTTTCGTCTTGTACACACTGGCCAGTTTTAGACCAACAAACATTATTTATAAAGCAAATAGCTTCCTGGCCCTTTACCGCTGCCACTTGCTTAAAAAAATATTATGCTTTTTGTTCACACAGCCACAAATTATTGGCCATATTTAGAGTTTGATGAATGGGATATCCTGTCAAAATCTTGCAGATATCTTGTCTACCGTAAAACATGGGCTATGGACGGTAATGTAGGTGTAATATAGAGCATCGGACATTAGCTACATTTGTGACAGAACATCCTGTCTATTAAAATCTAAATAAAGTCCTGTATTCTGAATCAAGACAGAATACAAAAAGTAGTACAGGTAGAGCAAAAAACGATATTGGGTAGCATGGCTCTCATGTCCAAGTAGAGCACCCCTGTAGGAAAGTACCATCTTGCCTGGCATGTTACCCCCATATTTCACTGTATATATGTTGTTTTAGTTGTATGTGTCACTGGGACCCTGCCAGCCAGGGCCCCAGTGCTCATAAGTGTGCCCTGTATGTGTTACCTGTGTTATGACTAACTGCCTCACTGAGGCTCTGCTATCCAGAACCTCAGTGGTTATGCTCTCTCATTCTCTTTCCAAATTGTCACTAACAGGCTAGTGACCAATTTCACCAATTTACATTGGCATACTGGAACACCCTTATAATTCCCTAGTATATGGTACTGAGGTACCCAGGGTATTGGGGTTCCAGGAGAACCCTATGGGCTGCAGCATTTCTTGTGCCACCCATAGGGAGATCTGACAATTCTTACACAGGCCTGCCAGTGCAGCCTGAGTGAAATAAAGTCCACGTTATTTCACAGCCATTTACCACTGCACTTGAGTAACTTATAAGTCACCTATATGTCTAACCTTTACCTGGTAAAGGTTGGGTGCTAAGTTACTTAGGGGGTCATTCCGACCCTGGCGGTCATAGACCGCCAGGGCCGGGGACTGCGGATGCACCGCCAACAGGCTGGCGGTGCATCCAGGCCAATTCTGACCGCGGTGGTAAAGCCGCGGTCGGAAAAGGGAAACCAGCGGTTTCCCGCCGGTTTTCCCCTGGCCTGAAGAATCCTCCATGGCGGCGCTGCAGGCAGCGCCGCCATGGGGATTCCGACCCTCTTCCCGCCAGCCTGGTTCTGGCGGTTGTGACCGCCAGAACCTGGCTGGCGGGAACGGGTGTCGTGGGGCCCCCTAACAGGGCCCCACAAATCGCGATGGGTGCAACTGCACTCCCCTAACCCGTCGCACCCTTTCCACTCCGCCGGCTCCATTTGGAGCCGGCATCCGCGTGGAAGGGGGTTTCCCGCTGGGCGGGCGGGCGGCCTTCTGGCGGTCGCCCGCCAGCCCAGCGGGAAACTCAGAATGACCGCTGCGGTCTTTTGACCTCGGTACGGTCTTCTGGCGGTTCCCTAGAATGACCCCCTTAGTGTGTGGGCACCCTGGCACTAGCCAAGGTGCTCCCACATCATTCAGGGCAAATTCCCAGGACTTTGTAAGTGCGGGGACACCATTACACGCATGCACTATACATATGTCACGACATATGTATAGCGTCACAATGGTAACTCCGAACATGGCCATGTAACATGTCTAAGATCATGGAATTGTCACCCCAATGCCATTCTGGCATTGGGGAGACAATTCCATGATCCCCCGAGTCTCTAGCACAGACCCGGGTACTGCCAAACTACCTTTCCCGGGGTTTCACTGCAGCTGCTGCCAACCCCTCAGACAGGTTTCTGCCCTCCTGGGGTCCAGCCAGGCTTGGCCCAGGAAGGCAGAACAAAGGACTTCCTCAGAGAGAGGGTGTGACACCCTCTCCCTTTCGAAAAAGGTGTTAGGGCTTGGGAGGAGTAGCCTCCCCCAGCCTCTGGAAATGCTTTGATGGGCACAGATGGTGCCCATCTCTGCATAAGCCAGTCTACACCGGTTCAGGGATCCCCCAGCCCTGCTCTGGCGTGAAACTGGACAAAGGAAAGGGGAGTGACCACTCCCCTAACCTGCACCTCCCCTGGGAGGTGCCCAGAGCTCCTCCAGTGTGCTCCAGACCTCTGCCATCTTGGAAACTGAGGTGCTGCTGGCACACTGGACTGCTCTGAGTGGCCAGTGCCAGCAGATGACGTCAGAGACTCCTTCTGATAGGCTCCTTCAGGTGTTGCTAGCCTATCCTCTCTCCTAGGTAGCCAAACCTCCTTTTCTGGCTATTTAGGGTCTCTGCTTTGGGGAATTTTCTAGATAACGAATGCAAGAGCTCATCAGAGTTTCTCTGCATCTCTCTCTTCATCTTCTGCCAAGGAATCGACTGCTGACCGCGCTGGAAGCCTGCAAAACTGCGACAAAGTAGCAAAGACGACTACTGCGACCTTGTAACACTGATCCTGCCGCCTTCTCGACTGTTTTCATGGTGGTGCATGCTGTGGGGGTAGTCTGCCTCCTCTCTGCACTAGAAGCTCCGAAGAAATCTCCAGTGGGTCGACGGAATCTTCCCCCTGCAACCGCAGGCACCAAAGAACTGCATCACCGGTCCTCTGGGTCTCCTCTCAGCATGACGAGCGAGGTCCCTTGAACTCAGCAACTCTGTCCAAGTGACTCCCACAGTCCAGTGACTCTTCAGTCCAAGTTTGGTGGAGGTAAGTCCTTGCCTCCCCACGCTAGACTGCATTGCTGGGAACTGCGTGTTTTGCAGCTGCTCCGGCTCCCGTGCACTCTTCCAGGATTTCCTTTGTGCACAGCCAAGCCTGGGTCCCTGGCACTCTAACCTGCAGTGCACGACCTCCTGAGTTGTCCTCCGGCATCGTGGGTCCTTCCTTTGTGACTTCGGGTGAGCTCCGGTTCACTCCACTTTGTAGTGCCTGTTCCGGCACTTCTGCGGGAGCTGCTTGCTTCTGAGAGGGCTCCTTGTCTTGCTGGGTGCCCCCTCTGTCCCCTCACGCAATTGGCGACATCCTGGTCCCTCCTGGGCCACAGCAGCATCCAAAAACCCTAACCGCAACCCTTGAAGCTAGCAAGGCTTGTTTGCAGTCTTTCTGCACGGAAACACGTCTGCACAACTCTTCATGACGTGGGACATCCATCCTCCAAAGGGGAAGTTTCTAGCCCTTGTCGTTCTTGCAGAATCCACAGCTTCTACCATCCGGTGGCAGCTTCTTTGCACCCACAGCTGGCATTTCCTGGGCATCTGCCCACTCCCGACTTGATCGTGACTTGTGGACTTGGTCCCCTTGTTCCACAGGTACTCTCGTCAGGAAATCCATCGCTGTTGCATTGCTGGTGTTGGTCTTCCTTGCAGAATTCCCCTATCACAACTTCTGTGTTCTTTGGGGAATTTAGGTGCACTTTGCACCCACTTTTCAGGGTCTTGGGGTGGGCTATTTTTCTAACCCTGACTGTTTTCTTACAGTCCCAGCGACCCTCTACGAGGTCACATATGTTTGAGGTCCATTCGTGGTTCGCATTCCACTTCTAGAGTATATGGTTTGTGTTGCCCCTATCCCTATGTGCCCCCATTGCATTCTATTGTGACTATACATTGTTTGCACTGTTTTCTATTGCTATTACTGCTTATTTTGGTATTGTGTACATATATCTTGTGTATATTTGCTTTCCTCATACTGAGGGTACTCACTGAGATACTTTGGCATATTGTCATAAAAATAAAGTACCTTTATTTTTAGTATATCTGTGTATTGTGTTTTCTTATGATATTGTGCATATGACACTAGTGGTACTGTAGGAGCTTCACTCGTCTCCTAGTTCAGCCTAAGCTGCTCTGCTAAGCTACCTTTTCTATCAGCCTAAGCTGCTGGACACCCCTCTACACTAATAAGGGATACTTTGGGCCTGGTACAAGATGTAAGTACCTCTTGGTACCCACTACAAGCCAGTCCAGCCTCTTACATTGGTGGCAGCGGTGGGATAAGTACTTGCAACTACTTACCACTTTGTCATATTGTACTTTTCATAAGAGAAAAATATACAAAACAAGTTCAGTGTATGTACACCTAACCAAAAAGTTTTGCTTTTCTTCTCTTACTCTTCTTGCTAAGTGCTGAAAAGTACCTCTAAAACTTTCAAAAAGTTCTTAAAAAGTTTAAAAAGTTTTTTTCTCTTCTTTAAAAAGTTCTGAAAACTTTTTATTTCTTTTTCTGTCCCTTGAACCTTTTCTATAATGTCTGGTACAGGCCAAACTGTTGATCTGACCAAACTTGCTTATGATCACCTTAGCTGGAAAGGAGCAAGGAGTCTCTGCATTGAAAGAGGTTTAGGGGTAGGGAAGAATCCCTCTAGAGAACTGTTAGTTAACATGCTCATTGAACAAGATAAGACCTTAGTTGGCACTTCTGTTGAGAGATTAGCTGATGGTTCCCACTCTGATTCTGGGGCACCCCTAGTAAAAGAGTTAGAAGGGAAGCTTCCCAGCAAGCCCCCTAGCAAACCACCTAGCATGGCTGGTACTAATGTGACTTCACATCACAGTAAGAGTGTTACTTCTCATCACAGTAGGAGTGTTACTTCTGTAGGCCAGAATGTTAGAGTGCAATCTGTTAGGGACAGGTCTCCCTCTGTTCATTCTCACAATTCTTCTGTGTCAAGGCATGCCCAACCCACCCTCCCTGAAGACAGAATGTTAGAAAGGGAGCTCAATAAATTGAGAGTGGAAGAATCCAGGCTGAAGCTCAAGAAGCAACAGCTGGATTTAGATAGACAAGCATTTGACTTAGAAAAAGAAAGGCAGAGGTTGGGGTTAGGACCCCATGGTGGCAGCAGCAGTATTCCAAATAGTCATCCTGCAAAAGAGCATGATTCTAGGAATCTGCACTAGATAGTTCCCCCTTACAAGGAGGGGGGTGACATTAACAAGTGGTTTGCTGCACTTGAGAGGGCCTGTGTTGTACAGGAAGTCCCTCAAAGGCAGTGGGCTGCTATCCTATGGCTATCTTTCAGTGGAAAGGGTAGGGATAGGCTCCTTACTGTTAAGGAAAGTGATGCCAATAATTTTACAGTTCTTAAGAATGCACTCCTAGATGGTTATGGCTTAACCACTGAACAGTACAGATTGTAGTTCAGAGAAACCAAAAAGGAGTCTTCACAAGACTGGGTAGACTTTGTTGACCATTCAGTGAAGGCCTTGGAGGGGTGGTTACATGGCAGTAAAGTTTCTGACTATGAAAGCCTGTATAACTTAATCCTGAGAGAGCATATTCTTAATAATTGTGTGTCTGATTTGTTACACCAGTACCTGGTAGACTCTGATCTGACCTCTCCCCAAGAATTGGGAAAGAAGGCAGACAAATGGGTCAGAACAAGGGTGAACAGAAAAGTTCATACAGGGGGTGACAAGGATGGCAAGAAGAAGGATGGTAAGTCTTCTGACAAGGGTGGGGACAAATCTAAAAATGAGTCTTCATCAGGCCCACAAAAACACTCTGGTGGGGGTGGTGGGCCCAAATCCTCTTCAAATCAAAACAAAGAAAAGAAACCATGGTGCTATTTATGTAAAATAAAAGGCCATTGGACAACAGATCCCAGTTGTCCAAGGAAAAGCCCCAAGCCTCCTACCACTACAACCCCTGCTGCTACACCTAGTGCCTCTAGTAATAGCAGTGGTGGTGGGAGCAAACCTACTAATAGCCAATCCAAGGGAGTAGCTGAGTTCACTTTTGGTAATTTAGTTGGGGTTGGTCTTGTTAGGGAGACCACAGAGGCTGTGTTAGTCTCTGAGGGGGCTATTGATTTAGCCACCTTGGTTGCTTGTCCCCTTAATATGGATAAGTACAAGCAACTACCCCTAATAAATGGTGTTGAGGTTCAGGCCTACAGGGACACAGGTGCCAGTGTTACAATGGTAATAGAGAAACTGGTCCACCCTGAACAACACCTACTTGGTCACCAGTACCAAGTGACTGATGCTCATAACAACACTCTTAGCCACCCCATGGCTGTTGTGAATCTCAACTGGGGGGGGTTACTTGTCCAAAGAAAGTTGTGGTTGCCTCAGATTTACCTGTAGACTGTCTACTAGGGAACGATTTAGAGACATCAGCTTGGGCAGAAGTGGAGTTGGAGGCTCGTGCAGCAATGCTGGGCATTCCAGGGCATATTTTTGCTTTAACCAGGGCTCAGGCCAAAAAGCAAAAAGGACATTGTGACTTGGATCCTGGAAGAATGGACCAAGTGCTCCCTAAAGCCAGGGTTAGTAAAGGTAAAACACTACCTACTATCCCTCCCTCTGCAGTGGATTCAACTTCTGAGGAAGAAGAATTTCCACCCTGTGCAGAACCTACACCAGAGGAGCTAGAAGCAGACACTGCTGAGCTTTTGGGTGAAGGGGGGCCTGCCAGGGAGGAGCTGAGTGTGGCACAACATACCTGTCCCACACTAGAGGGTCTAAGGCAGCAAGCTGTCAAACAAGCAAATGGGGATGTCAGTGACTCTCACAGAGTTTACTGGGAGGACAACCTTTTGTATACTGAAGCAAGGGATCCAAAACCTGGAGCTGCCAGGAGATTGGTGATTCCTCAGGAATACAGAAAGTTCCTCCTAACTCTAGCCCACGACATTCCCTTAGCTGGACATTTGGAGCAAATGAAAACTTGGGACAGGCTTGTCCCCTTGTTTCATTGGCCTAGAATGTCAGAGGACACAAAGGAATTTTGTAAGTCCTGTGAAACCTGTCAAGCCAGTGGCAAGACAGGTGGCACTCCAAAGGCACCCCTTATTCCACTGCCTGTGGTTGGGGTTCCCTTTGAAAGGGTAGGGGTTGACATAGTTGGCCCCCTTGACCCTCCTACTGCTTCAGGCAATAGGTTTATCTTGGTGGTCGTAGACCATGCCACCAGATATCCTGAAGCAATTCCTCTAAGGACCACTACAGCTCCTGCAGTGGCAAAGGCCCTCCTGGGAATCTTTTCCAGGGTGGGCTTCCCAAAAGAGGTGGTATCAGACAGGGGAAGCAATTTCATGTCTGCTTACTTAAAGGCCATGTGGAAGGAATGTGGTGTGACATACAAGTTCACCACACCCTATCATCCACTAACAAATGGACTGGTTGAGAGGTTTAATAAAACTCTCAAAGGAATGATAATGGGACTCCCTGAAAAACTCCACAGGCGATGGGATGTCCTGTTACCTTGCCTCCTTTTTGCTTACAGGGATGTACCCCAGAAAGGAGTGGGCTTCAGCCCCTTTGAACTCCTATTTGGACACCCTGTAAGAGGTCCCCTAACACTTGTGAAGGAGGGTTGGGAAGAACCTTTAAAAGCTCCAAAGCAAGACATAGTGGACTATGTACTTGGCCTAAGATCTAGGATGGCTGAGTACATGAAAAAGGCCAGTAAAAACCTTCAGGCCAGCCAAGAGCGCCAAAAGCAATGGCATGACCAGAAGGCTGTTCTGATTCAGTACCAACCATGGTAGAAAGTGTGGGTCTTGGAGCCTGTGGCCCCAAGAGCACTCCAAGACAAATGGAGTGGACCCCACATTATTGTTGAGAAAAAGGGTGAAGTCACCTACTTAGTTGACTTAGGCACTGCCAGGAGTCCCCTTAGGGTGCTCCATGTCAATCGCCTGAAACCCTACTATGACAGGGCTGATCTCACCCTGCTCATGCAACAGATGAAGGACAGGAAGAAGAGAGTGACCCTCTCCCTGATCTTTTCTCTTTCACAGAACAAGATGCTCTAGTGGAAGGTGTAGTTCTAGCAGATTGTCTTACTGCTGAGCAGAAAGACCACTGCATTAATCTCCTGGGTCAGTTTTCTGAACTCTTTT
Source organism: Pleurodeles waltl (assembly GCF_031143425.1). NCBI lineage: Eukaryota > Metazoa > Chordata > Amphibia > Caudata > Salamandridae > Pleurodeles > Pleurodeles waltl. Next base: position 965,467,358 of record NC_090449.1, on the reverse strand, counting down.
CTACTGTGCCAGGCACCACTTCTTGGTGTGAGCACACTATAGATACTGGAGACAGCTTGCCTGTCAAAAGTAAGATCTATAGGCAGCCTGACCATGTCAGAGACTGCATAAAACAAGAGGTGCAGAAAATGCTTGAACTAGGAGTGGTTGAGAACTCTGAAAGTCCATGGGCCTCTCCTGTGGTACTTGTACCAAAACCTCATTCCAAAGATGGTAAAAGGGAAATGAGATTTTGTGTTGACTACAGAGGTCTCAACCAGGTAACCAAAACTGATGCTCACCCTATACCCAGGGCAGATGAGCTAATAGATACACTGGCATCTGCCAAGTATCTAAGCACCTTTGATTTGACTGCAGGGTATTGGCAGATCAAGTTATCAGAGGATGCAAAAGCAAAAACTGCATTTTCAACCATTGGAGGGCACTACCAATTCACAGTAATGCCTTTTGGATTGAAAAATGCACCTGCCACTTTTCAAAGGTTGGTGAACACAGTCCTGCAATGGCTGGAAGCTTTTAGTGCAGCATATCTAGATGATATAGCTGTCTTTAGCTCCAGCTGGGATGATCACCTGGTCCACCTATGGAAAGTTTTGGAGGCCCTGCAGGAGGCAGGCCTCACTATCAAGGCTTCAAAGTGCCAGATAGGGCAGGGGAAAGTGGTTTATCTGGGACACCTGGTAGGTGGAGAACAGATTGCACCACTTCAGGGGAAAATCCAAACTATTATAGATTGGGTTCCCCCTACAACTCAGACTCAGGTGAGAGCCTTCTTAGGCCTCACTGGGTACTACAGGAGCTTCATAAAGAACTATGGCTCCATTGCAGCCCCTCTTAATGACCTCATATCTAAGAAAATGCCTAAAAAGGTATTATGGACAGCAAACTGTCAGAAAGCTTTTGAGGAGCTGAAGCAGGCCATGTGCTCTGCACCTGTCCTGAAAAGCCCCTGTTACTCCAAAAAATTCATTGTCCAAACTGATGCATCTGAATTGGGGTAGGGGCAGTCTTATCACAACTTAATTCTGAGGGCCAGGATCAATCTGTTGCTTTTATCAGCAGGAGGGTGACCCCTAGAGAAAAGCATTGGTCTGCCATAGAGAGGGAGGCCTTTGCTGTGGTCTGGGCACTGAAGAAGTTGAGGCCATACCTGTTTGGCACTCACTTCATTGTTCAGACAGACCACAAACCAACCTCTACTTTGGCTAAAACAAATGAAAGGTGAAAATCCTAAATTGTTGAGGTGGTCCATATCCCTAGAGGGAATGGACTAGACAGTGGAACATAGACCTGGGAGTACCCACTCCAATGCAGATGGACTCTCCAGATATTTCCACTTAGACAACAAAGACTCATCAGGTCATGGCTAGTCTTATTGTCCTTCGTTTGGGGGGGGGGGGGTTGTGTAGGAAAGTACCATCTTGCCTGGCATGTTACCCCCATATTTAACTGTATATATGTTGTTTTAGTTGTATGTGTCACTGGGACCCTGCCAGCCAGGGCCCCAGTGCTCATAAGTGTGCCCTGTATGTGTTACCTGTGTTATGACTAACTGTCTCACTGAGGCTCTGCTATCCAGAACCTCAGTGGTTATGCTCTCTCATTCTCTTTCCAAATTGTCACTAACAGGCTAGTGACCAATTTCACCAATTTACATTGGCATACTGGAACACCCTTATAATTCCCTAGTATATGGTACTGAGGTACCCAGGGTATTGGGGTTCCAGGAGACTCCTATGGGCTGCAGCATTTCTTGTGCCACCCATAGGGAGATCTGACAATTCTTACACAGGCCTGCCAGTGCAGCCTGAGTGAAATAACGTCCACATTATTTCACAGCCATTTACCACTGCACTTAAGTAATGTATAAGTCACCTATATGTCTAACCTTTACCTGGTAAAGGTTGGGTGCTAAGTTACTTAGTGTGTGGGCACCCTGGCACTAGCCAAGGTGCTCCCACATCGTTCAGGGCAAATTCCCCGGACTTTGTCAGTGCGGGGACACCATTACACGTGTGCACTATACATATGTCACAACATATGTATAGCGTCACAATGGTAACTCCGAACATGGCCATGTAACATGTCTAAGATCATGGAATTGTCACCCCAATGCCATTCTGGCATTGGGGAGACAATTCCATGATCCCCGAGTCTCTAGCACAGACCCGGGTACTGCCAAACCACCTTTCCCGGGGTTTCACTGCAGCTGCTGCTGCTGCCAACCCCTCAGACAGGTTTCTGCCCTCCTGGGGTCCATCCAGGCTTGGCCCAGGAAGGCAGAACAAAGGACTTCCTCAGAGAGAGGGTGTGACACCCTCTCCCTTTGGAAAAAGGTGTTAGGGTTTGGGAGGAGTAGCCTTCCCCAGCCTCTGGAAATGCTTTGATGGGCACAGATGGTGCCCATCTCTGCATAAGCCAGTCTACACCGGTTCAGGGATAGCCCAGCCCTGCTCTGGCGCGAAACTGGACAAAGGAAAGGGGAGTGACCACTCCCCTGACCTGCACCTCCCCTGGGAGGTGCCCAGAGCTCCTCCAGTGTGCTCCAGACTTCTGCCATCTTGGAAACAGAGGTGCTGCTGGCACACTGGACTGCTCTGAGTGGCCAGTGCCAGCAGGTGACATCAGAGACTCCTTCTGATAGGCTCCTTCAGGTGTTGCTAGCCTATCCTCTCTCCTAGGTAGCCAAACCTCCTTTTCTGGCTATTCAGGGTCTCTGCTTTGGGGAATTCTCTAGATAACGAATGCAAGAGCTCATCAGAGTTCCTCTGCATCTCTCTCTTCACCTTCTGCCAAGGAATCAACTGCTGACCGCGCTGGAAGCCTGCAAAACTGCAACAAAGTAGCAAAGACGACTACTGCGACTTTGTAACGCTGATCCTGCCGCCATCTTGACTGTTTTCCTGGTGGTGCATGCTGTGGGGGTAGTCTGCCTCCTCTCTGCACTAGAAGCTCCGAAGAAATCTTCCGTGGGTCGACGGAATCTTCCCCCTGCAACCACAGGCACCAAAGAACTGCATCACCGGTCCTCTGGGTCTCCTCTCAGCACGACGAGCGAGGTCCCTTGAACTCAGAAACTCTGTCCAAGTGACTCCCACAGTCCAGTGACTCTTCAGTCCAAGTTTGGTGGAGGTAAGTCCTTGCCTCCCCACGCTAGACTGCATTGCTGGGAATCGCGTGTTTTGCAGCTGCTCCGGCTCCTGTGCACTCTTCCAGGATTTCCTTTATGCACAGCCAAGCCTGGGTCCCCGGCACTCTAATTTGCAGTGCACGCCCTCCTGAGTTGTCCTCTGGCGTAGTGGGACCTTCCTTTGTGACTTCGGGTGAGCTCCGGTTCACTCCACTTCGTAGTGCCTGTTCCTGCACTTCTGCGGGTGCTGCTTGCTTCTGAGAGGGCTCTTTGTCTTGTTGGGTGCCCCCTTTGTCCCCTCACGCAATTGGCGATATCCTGGTCCATCCTGGGCCACAGCAGCATCCAAAAACCCTAACCGCGACCCTTGCAGCTAGCAAGGCTTGTTTGCGGTCTTTCTGCACGGAAACACCTCTGCACGACTCTTCACGACGTGGGACATCCATCCTCCAAAGGGGAAGTTTCTAGCCCTTGTCGTTCTTGCAGAATCCACAGCTTCTACCATCCGGTGGCAGCTTCTTTGCACCCACAGCTGGCATTTCCTGGGCATCTGCCCACTCCCGACTTGATCGTGACTTTTGGACTTGGTCCCCTTGTTCCACAGGTACTCTCGTCAGGAAATCCATCGTTGTTGCATTGCTGGTGTTGGTCTTCCTTGCAGAATTCCCCTATCACAACTTCTGTGTTCTTTGGGGAACTTAGGTGCACTTTGCACCCACTTTTCAGGGTCTTGGGGTGGGCTATTTTTCTAACCCTGACTGTTTTCTTACAGTCCCAGCGACCCTCTACAAGGTCACATAGGTTTGGGGTCCATTCGTGGTTCGCATTCCACTTCTAGAGTATATGGTTTGTGTTGCCCCTATCCCTATGTGCCCCCATTGCATTCTATTGTGACTATACATTGTTTGCACTGTTTTCTATTGCTATTACTGCATATTTTGGTATTGTGTACATATATCTTGTGTATATTTGCTATCCTCATACTGAGGGTACTCACTGAGATACTTTGGCATATTGTCATAAAAATAAAGTACCTTTATTTTTAGTATATCTGTGTATTGTGTTTTCTTATGATATTGTGCATATGACACTAGTGGTACTGTAGGAGCTTCACTCGTCTCCTAGTTCAGCCTAAGCTGCTCTGCTAAGTTACCTTTTCTGTCAGCCTAAGCTGCTAGACACCCCTCTACACTAATAAGGGATACCTGGGCCTGGTGCAAGGTGTAAGTACCTCTTGGTACCCACTACAAGCCAGTCCAGCCTCCTACAACCCCTGATTGAGATGTGCAAAAAAAGGCTTTTCATTATTTGGCCATATGCCAAAACACTTTGTTTATTCTGCTGGTCCTTATGTTTTTAGAGCTATTAGTTGAAAATGCTCTTTAAAAACATATTCAACTTAGCTGATAAGAGTTAGCTACATACTGAATTTAGTAAATTATAACTTCTTTAGGGTTGATGATTATTTACCAGGTATCACTTATATGCTTTAAATGCATTATGTAATCGAAAATAGATCTTTGAATGGGGACATATCAGCAACGATTTATATTATTGAATCTATGTGGCCTTCAACAAGGTAACTAATGGTACATAATTTTGGGCCAGATGTAGGAAGGCTTTTGCGCCTCGCAAACAGCGAAAATCGCTGTTTGCGAGGTGCAAAAGCCACATCGCGATGCCCATTCCCATTTTGCGAGTCTGATAACGTGTCCCGCCATAGGTAATTTCCTTACTCTGGGACTCGTTTTAGGCCAATGAATCTTTTGACCCTGATTGGAGACACCTTAAGACGAGATAACTACCCAGCATATCAATCAGTAAATCAATAGTCTCATCAATATTCACAATAGCAAATCAATCGCATTAGTTAATGACATTAATAAGAATCAGAACTCACCATGACCTTTCAGCCGCGAATGACCACACAAAAGCTAGTAAGTTTATGATATTTATTCCCTATTGGTTACACTCTACTAGCAAGTTTATTAGTCTCAACACCAGAAAACACATCAACAGTGTTATAACGTGGCAACTCGAATAGGATTTGAGCAAAGCAAAGATTCTAAACATTAGAACAAAACACGGCGTCAACACGTTTCTATTTAGCAGAGTATCATTAGCGCATCTACTCAACACAGCAAAGACTCATTAATTTTGTCTGATTGCACCCAATATTAGTGATCGCCTCGACTAACCTCGAATTAGCATCAGCATGTTGGGCTTCATGCAAAACAATTTAGAAACACAAATTTGGAAAATGTTTAACTATGGTCTCTGTCAAAAGCAGTTGGTTCCTAGAAAGGAAAGGCAAGCAGACAATTACAATTTCATCATCATATAGTTACCCTCCGTAATGGGTCAGCATACAGGGTCAGTCTTCATCCTCAGGACAGAAGTCGATTAGCCATCCGCCAGGATAGAACAGCAAAGTCTCAGAAACTAGGGCAGAAAGTTCTTCCCTCTTAAGGAGGAGAAGAAGTAGATATCGGGCAAGGCACGGTGAGGATGGTTTGAAGAGTCAAAGCAGCAAAGGCAAAACAGGCCGGGGTGTCCCTCAACTGGCTCAATAATGGCTGATATCTCCTTGTAATGCGACGTTAAATTGAATTTGCCAGACAAATCTCTAATTTCTCATTGGTCGGTAGTCGGTGCACCACTATCTCTAACCAATAGTTGTGTGGTCACCTTACTAGAATCTTTCACCTAAGACAGTTCTCATACAGTTCATTGGCTCCTGTGATTTACGTCCTCATCGGGTGAGATGGCAGTTAGAAAATGTTACACGCACAACTCCAGTCAGTAGCTCCATTGTCTTTACCAGTTCAGGCGACCTTGTACCTGTTGTGAATTACATTGTTGTATTAAACAAGAATGTCTCCTTGAGCAAGTCGGGTCTCATGAGAAAGAATCTACTATGGCTACACACATCTCTAGCTTCTGGAAAAGTACAGCTTTGTGTCCTTCAGGAAGACAGCACAGTGCACGTTAGAAAACACATTTAATATGTGACCAGGCAGCTATGCCCAGACTCATGCTAACTAAGGCCTAATGATTTATTAAGCAAACCTTAACATATAACTCCTAATGCTAAAACAGAATCATACATTAGTACATTAATAATTCATTATTAGTCAATTTCATCAATCATCGTATACATTGGTGACCACTCCCCGTGGGTACATTTCAAATGCGTATATTAAAAACATATTAATGCATTGTCTATGCAGCTTTATTGTACATTATTTTGCAAGCAGTTCATGTTAATTTTGATTATAAAAGCTACACTCCAACAAGTCGGTAACCTGGTTACCGACTCGCAAAATGGGAATGCGAGTCGCAAATAGGAAGGGGTGTTCCCCTTCCTATTTGCGAGTCGCATCGCGATGCAGAATTGCTTTGTGACTGCGAACGCGATTGCAAAGCAATTCGCAGTTACTACCAGTGTAACACTGGTGGTAAACCATTCGCAAAAGGGAAGGGGTCCCCATGGGACCCCTTCCCTTTTGTGAATGTCCCTGAAAACATTTTTTCAGAGCAGGCAGTGGTCCTATAGACCACTGCCTGCTCTGAAAAAATGAAACTGAAACGCTTCATTTTTTCGTTTGTAATGCAACTCGTTTTCCTTTAAGGAAAACGAGCTGCATTACAAAAAAAAAAACTGCTTTATTGATAAGCAGTCACAGACATGGTGGTCTGCTGTCTCCAGCAGGCCACCATCCCTGTGAGTGCTGTGACTCGCAAGGGGGTCGCAAATTGCGACCCACCTCATTAATATTAATGAGGTGGGCCTTTGCGACCCTCTTGCGACTCGCAGATGGTGTCTGGGAGACCATCCTGCATCCAGGTGTGCGACTCGCAAATTGCGAGTCACTCAGACTCGCAATTTGCGAGTCGCAAACCCGGAATTTGCTACATCTGGCCCTTTATTTTGTATTTGTTTATTTACTACGTCATAGGATTTCCTCAAAGTGGACACATGATGTTACCTATGTAAAGAGATTGCATATTTGTTTAGACCTTTGAGCTGCGTGTTATGGTGTAGGAACATGTAGAGAAACTTAATAGCCTAGTCCCCAACTGTAAATATCATTGACAATAAACCTTGAATTAACCCGCTCACTATTCTTTCACCTAATCTATGATCCGAAACTTTGTATGTTATAATTATATAAATAATTGATTCCTCGTTCTTGATATGTGTCACATGAAGTAGTTTCTTTAAGCAGGGTTTCTTTATGGTTGGTTGTAGCTCTCGATCAACCTTGTCAGGTGAATGTTAATAAATAAATGCTTTCTATTTGTTGACCTGCAGATACTTCATTTTTATGTGTGTATGGGTTTCTGCCTCCCATAGGAATTTTATCTGCCTACTATAGGAATTCCACCTTGGGTATTTGAAGTCTCCACTAGGGTTTCGCAAAAACACTGTACAATACGTTGATGCTGCAGTGAAAAAAGTGATCTTTCAAGGAATTGTGTCTTACTGCTTACATTCATTAAACTGTTATTTGGTGTCTGGGATGGGCCACACAAGTAGCCATTGCTTTTTATATTGAGCATGAGTTGTACTTGCAGATTAAGCTTTTTCTGGTGTTGCTCTGGTGTAAGTGTTGAAGTGTTGAGTATGTGATGTTTGAAAAAGGAACATAAGAGAAAATGAGGAGGGGGGAACCCCATGGATGGAAAGTAGGAGCCCTTCTAAGTGAAAGCCATGATAAGTTATAATACTTCCCTACACATGGTTCTCATATCTGTCCTCATTGTTGTCACTTCTATGCTATTTTCTTTACTTTACTCATCATAAACTGGCAAATGGAAGAATGAGGACTGGAGACTTTTATGATGTGACCCTCCTCTTCAGGAGTTGCATCTGATCAAAATTGTGTGTTTTCCAACACAATTTTTTTTTTCTGTGACTTCTTCATTGAATACTTGTGATCCTCACTATAATTCTTTGTATGGGTGTATACTAAAATAGCAACCACAATAATAGTGATACACCAACATTTTAATATAAAAATATCTACAGGTAAGGTAACTATAACTTGCACCCCGTCCTGCACAGTGATATTATCAGCGATGTCAAAGAAGATGTCATGAGCGATGTAATATGTAGGATAATTAACAGTGCAGGACAGAAGTTATAGTTATCAAGGGGCACAAGTTATAGTTACTTGAGATAACACCAACTGGTGAATTTCAGTGGTTTTTAGAGTTTAAAACTAAACATTTCACCTAACTATTAAGTTAAGTTATACCTTTGTTTTTTCAGTGAATTTCTAGGTTTTTCAATGTAAATCAGTATTTAATTATCACCAGTTAATCCAACATCCTGCATGCAGTCAACCCCATGCTCCAGAGGGTGTTTGGTCATGCATCGCAGTGTGTTGGCCACAGGCCGGAGGCCATTATTACAATTAAAGGGGAGGGAGCCTGCGTGGCCCCTCTGCTGAGCCTTGTTAGTCCCTGGGGACCTCATCTTCCATGCCCACTATTAAAATTAAAAGGGAGGGGACCGTGCAGCCCCCTCCCCTAGCCTTGTAAACCTTAGAGACACCATCGTCCAGGGCCATTTTTAAAAATAAAGGGAAGCAAGGACGCTTGGTCTGCCTCTTCAATCCTTGATAGGTCCTGGAAACCCCATCCTACAAGGGGCCACTAAATAAAATTTAAGAGGGCGGCATGTGACCTTACCCCCAGTCTGATTTCAACCACAGGGACCTCATACCTTGGGGCTTACTACATTTTATTGGGGGAGGGAGGCACATGGCCCACCTCCCTGAGCCACTTTTGGCCATGGGGACCCCATGCCACAGGGCCGGGTGCATTTCTTAAGGGGAGGGGGCACATGGCCCACTTCTCCAGTCCACTTTTGGCACCAGGGACCTCATCTACCAGGGCCCAGCCAACAAAGGCTGGGTGCCCTGGTGCTCACCCAGGGTATCCTCCACACTATTGTTGGGGGCTGTGGTGGGAACCTCAGGACCCTGTGGCCAAAGCCATCTTGCTGCATCCAGGAAGAGGCAACTTTGCTCCCACCCACAGTTAGCAGCTAAAACATGCTGCTGCCCGTGGGAGCAATATTTAGATCTGTTTCCCTGCCTACATCACTGTGGGCATGGAAACATATCTAAAGTCCACTCCCAGATGGCGGGAGCATTTTTCATGCTCCTGCCCGCCAGGAGTGGACTTGGCATTTTCTCCCACTTGGTGAAAGAAATTAAATTACTCCAGACAAGCAAGAGTAAACACATGTTTCCCTGCCCGCACCAGTGCCTACAGGGAAACTGCTCTGTACCAGGGTAGGCATCCCAGGATATAGCATATGAGCTGGTACTGGGAGATGGAGTCCACAGGGTCATTATAGACTCATGCAGGGGGGGAGCAAATGCCCCCCACCCTATTCAAATTTTGCCAAGCCACATTGAATGGGGTCCCCGGGGCTGAAATCAGTCAGGGAGGGGATTGTGTGTCCTCTCCTTTTGAAAATTTGGTGAAGATTTGTCAAATGGTGACAAAGACATGGGTAAGTCAAAAAATGTGTTATCTATGGAAACATGGCCTTAAATATAACTACCTAATGGCGATCGCCACCAGCTAATTATAGGTAGGACCACATTTCTATACAAGAAGCGTTTTTTTTACTTGCCTATATCTTTGGCACCGCTTGACAAATCTTCACAAAAGTTCCCAAAAATAAAATGCCAGTACTGTCAGCTGCTGCCTGGAAAGTTTTGGGGTGATCCATCTAAGGGAGGCTGAGAAAAAAGGGAGGTCCCTAATTTCCCCATTCATTTTTCCATAGGGATTTTGAACAGCGATAGTGCAAAAAACTCCTGGATTGAATTACACCAAATTTGGCAGGATGGTAAGTCCTGGTCCAGAAAGAGTGCTTTTTTTTTGTTTTGGTGTAATTCCGTTCAGTAGTTTTTGACAAATTAAGGAGAAATCTAATTTGTGTATCTAGGGACGTGAAGGATTCGTGACCTCTAAGGATCTTGTGCTGAGATCTGATTGGCTGATAACACTTCGACAACAGAAGCTGTTGAAGTGTTGTCAGCCATTTTGGGACTGAGGGCCAGATGTAAGAATGGTTTTGCGACTCGCAAACAGCGAAAAACTGCATTTACGAGGTTCAAAAGCCTCTCCGCTATGCAGAAACGCATTTTGCGAGTCGCATCCGACTCGCAAAATGCGTTTCCGACTCGCAAATAGGAAGGGGTGTTCCCTTCCTATTTGCGATTTGCAACGCTATGCAATTTCATTTGCGACCGCGAAAGCGGTCGCAAATGAAATCACAGTTACCATCCACTTCACTTGAAGTGGCTGGTAACCCAGTCGCAAACGGGAAGGTGTCCCCATGGGACCCCTTCCCCTTTGTAACTGAAAACAAAAAGATTTTTTCAGAGCAGGCAGTGGTACAATGGACCACTGCCTGCTCTGAAAAAAAACGAAACTAAAGGTTTCGGTATTTTTTTCCAAGTGCAGCTCGTTTTCCCTTAAGAAAAACGGGCTGCAGATCGAAAAAAAAAAATGCTTTATTAAAAAGCAGTCACGGACATGGTGGTCTGCTGTCTCCAGCAGGCCACCATCCCTGTGAGTGCCCATACTCGCAATAGGGGTCGCAAACTGCCTCTTTGGTCTTTGCGACCCCATTGCGAGTTGCAGAAGGTGTCTGAGACACCTTTCTGCATAGCAAATTGCGACTTGCAATTTGCGAGTCGCCCGGACTCGCAAATTGCAAGTCGCAATTTTCAACCTACCTACACCTGGCTCTGAGTCCCAAAATAAAAGTAAAAAAAAAACAAAGGGGTCTGGGACGAACACACTGACCCCTTAGCTCTGGTGATGGGGTCCCAGAGGAATCCCCCCAGGGCTAAAAAACTTTTTATTTTTATTTTACGAGCAGAGATGCATTGGATCCATGAATCCATTTGTAAAATAAAAAAAAAATAATGTCAGTTTAATGCCCTAGGTGGGCCAAGTCCCGTTTTTTTGGTGCTTTTTTTTAAAAGAAGGGAGCCTTCTTGCCCTCTCCTGATGCCCAGGAGACAGCTACCTCCCCGGGGCACATCCCCAGTGCTTTAATGATGTATGGGGGGTTGTCGCCTGTCCTTCCTGCTGTCCTGGGGACCACCACCCATGGGGCAACACTGTAGTTGGAGCGGAGACCACCTCCCCAGGACAATCTCTCAATGCGGGGGGGAGGGGCCTTGTGCTACCCTGCTGCCCGAGGACCACCACTCACTGGGGCAACACTATATTTTTTTGGAGGGGTCATGTGGCCCTCCTGCTGCTCCGGGACCACCACCCCCAGGGAAAATGTTTACAAAATCTAAAGGGAGTCCCTATGGGACCTGCACACCCCAGGGACGCTACCTCCCTGGGGCTATGTAAACTTTGGAGGGGTGCCATGCGGCCCCCCCTCGGGGAGCCTCTGATGGTCCTGGTGACCATCACCCCCCAGGGACAGCTCCTGCTATGTCCTGGGGTTGCCCACCCCCTCGATATAGCTGTTTGCTGTGGCTTGGCTGCAGCTCTGCAGCCAAGCCAAGCCACAGCAGACACTTTGGGTTTTGACAGTGGGACCGTTAAAACAGGTCCCACTGTCAAACTCCGAAGTTTCATCTCTGTCCCTGCACGCTTACAGGGGACAGAGATGAAATGCTTCAACAAACATGGAGCTGCTGTCAAAGCAGCTCCATGCTTGCTGACGCATTGGCACTGAGGGGGAAGCCTTAAGGCTATGCCAGGTAGCCCATAAGGTCATTGTATTAAAAATTAAAAAAAAGTAGGGACCTTGAGGGCTTCCTCGTGGTCCCACATAGCCCATAAAGGGTGTTATAATACAAATTATGTGAGATGTCATCAGTGATGTCACTGACCATGTCATGAGTGATGCAATATGTGAAGTCATAAGCAGTGCATTACGGGAGCGCAAATTATAGTTAGCTCAGGTAACTATAACTGCTGAATTTCTACGGTTTTGTACAACAAAATTCCGAACCTAACTATAAAGTCCATGTAACATTTGTTTTTTTCAGTGAATTTCTAATGGTTATTTTATTCAAATTTTCTAATTCCTAACTATAAAGTCCCGGTAACCTTACTTCAGTGAATATATATATATATATATATATATACATAAATATATGGTTTATCATGCTATCCCACGATCGCCTCCCAGTAATTTCCCTGGGTCAAATCACAGAGAATTTTAATGTCATTTTCTGATGGCTATCAGAGATACACAAGTAGAGCTGGGTCACATTCTTCATGCAAACTTTCTCTTCCAGAATTGCAACCCCTGCTCACCTCCGAATGCACATCCAATACAGTCCAGTCACTGCACTAATTATTGTTTATCATGTTATCCCATTATTGCCTCCCAGTACTTACACTGGGTCAGATCGCAGAGAATAACAACGGCACCTCCATGTCAAAATTGAAGAATTTCATGTATTTTCTTCTTTCATCAATCCATCATCAGTTAGAGGTGCAAACAAGAAATATGGCTTTATATGTTTGTCATTGAGTTTCTTCCAGGAAAGGTTAATTGCCAAATGTTCATGTAGTTTCAGATTACTCAATACTTCTGTTCTCCTCCCATTTGTTTGCCCTTTCCTCTTTGATCTCCTTGTATTTTTACGCCCATTTTGTTTTGAGTTCCTCTCCTTCGGGCCTCGTTTCCATGTTGTAGAGGCGCATCTCCCCGGAAAAATCCAATCTGCGTCCTACTACTGTTGGGAACTCATTCCCTGAACTCAAATCGGAACTTTCAGCACTTGAAAAGGCCTTGTCTTGTGCAATAGTTTTGTCCATAATCTGTTTGGTATAGAAGGAATCAAAATGTTTTGCAAAGGTATATATCCTGCCTGTGGATTAATCTGTCTTATCTCTACTGAATTTCTTTGTTTTTTTTTCATATGTATCTCCTTCTCATGTTTCTCTAGTCTTTTTTCATCTCTCCTATTGCATTTGATTATTTCCTTTGAAGTTTGTGCAAGTTCCAACTCATTTTCAATCTATTTTACCCTTTGTAATGTCCTTTCCAATTTCCGCTCTAACATATATATATATATATATATATATATATATATATATATATATATATATATATATATATATGTATATATATATATACACACATACACACATACATATAATCAGTAATAAAAACAACGGTTGCAGCGACATTATTATAAATTATAGTTAGGTTCACAATTTAGACACACAAATCCATAGAAATTCAGCAGTTATAGTTATCTCAAGGAACTATAACTTGTGCCGTAAGATAACCATAACTCACACCTCTGCTATGCACAGTTTTCTCATCAATCATTTTATTGCAAAAGTTGCACTGATATTATTCATCCAGGGCTCAGAGGATGGGGTCTCCGGAGCCACAATAGGCTGGGAATGAGGGCTGTGTGACCCCCTTTATATAAAATGTATTTTCCTCTGGAACCTGGCCCAACTGGGGGTCAAATAAAACCAAGTGCAGGGAACTGCTTTTGCTTTTTTTCCATTTTTTTTTTAGATCCACAGATAATCTGTGGTTTCCTGGCAAAATAAGAAAAATAAATTTTGGCGCCCAGCGGTTTACCTGTAGGACCCCACCACCAGGCCAGGGGGTCAGAGTATTACTGCTCTACCCCTTCTTTTTTCTACCTTTTTTCTTGAGACTCAGATGTGTCCAAGTCCCAAGAAGGCTGCCACCACTTTGTGGTTGAAGTAGTGGCAGCCAGTCAGATCTCATTTTGAGATCTCTGGGATTTGGGGACCCGCCACCTCACTAAGTATCCAAATTATTTTTTTTATTTAATAATTCCAAGTCTACTAAATGGATTTACACCAAATCACAAAATAGCTCTTTCTGGACCCCCCTTTTTCTCAGCCCCCACTTGATGAATCGCCCTGAAATTTTCCAGACAGCAGTTGAATTGATAGGAGTAATGGTTACTAAATTTGTCAAACAGCCCCAAAGTTATTAGCTAAACATAAAACGCTTTATCCACCAGTAGATAAAAAATACGCAAGCACAAAACCACAGAAATTCAGCTGTAATATTTCAAGTAACTATAGCTCATGCTCTAAGGTAAATATAACTCGTGCCCTCACCAGCAAAGTTTTCTCATCAATAATTTAAATGCAAATGTTTCAGTGATATTATCAATGATGTCATAGATGATGTCATGTGTGATGAGGACGTGAGTTAAAGTTACCATAGGGCACGAGTCATAGTTACTTGAAATAACAAACAGCTGAATTTCTATGGTTTTGTGCATGTAAAATCTGAACCTAACTATAACCTTCCCATAACCTTTAGGCCCTGATTTAAGAAAAATGGCACTGCACGCATGGCAGCGCCACTTTTCTTGCGCCTCTTAGCACCCCCCTAATGCCACCATGTGAGCGCTGTATCTAAGATATGGAACACCATGAGGGTAGTTAGGGGACCAGTATCAAAATTTTTGACACTAGTTCGCAGCTTTGAAGGATACAGCTTATTGAGGTCCTTTGAATACAATGACATGCCTCCTTTTAATGCCTGTTCTGAGCAGGTGTTGAAAGTGATTAAATAAATGATGCAAAGAAGTCTTTTAGATTTCTTTGCAAACATTTTTGGCCCCCCAAATGGGGAACGCGTCCTTTGCATACATGGCACAGGCATAATGTAGCGCAAAGTGTTACAGAGTGGGGCAATGAGCGATCTTTACCTCATTGGGCCACAATAACATTAAAAAAATGATGCTAATGTGGCGCAAGGAGGCACTAGGGGCTCTTAAATCACCCCCTTAGTTTTTCAGTGAATTTGGAAGTTTTTTTTAATGTTAATTAAAATACCCGTCACAATGCATATTGGGGGGTGAGTTGGATGCAGGGCCAGGCCTGGCATTGTGCTGGCCCCACCCAACGTTGCTGCTCCTGTCCCTTCTCCTCCTTGAAATTCTTTGTCCAAGTCCATGCAGTTCAGCTTTGTTTGGCCATTGTTCTGCCACTGCCCTTCCCACTTGCCCCGAACAGTTAGCTTGCTTCCCCATTCACCCCTCCCTGCCCTCTGTTGTCCGAGTCCATGCACCAGCCCCCTTCGCCTTGCCCTGCATGGTCTGATGTGCTACCACTGCCCTCCATTTAGCTTGATGTCCCTGCCCACACCTCCTGCCCTCTAATGCCCAATTCTATGCCCCATCATTTCCCTCCTGCTTAGATCCTGTGCCTAGCTTGTTGCCCCTACCCTCCATCCCCCACCCTGTGTGCTTGCCCCTGCTGCCTCCCGCTTGTCCACCATGGCAGCTGTGCTGCCACTAACCCTCCCACTTGCCATGCATGGTCTTCTGTGCTGTCACCGCCCCTCCCACCTGCCCTGTGTGGTCAGTTTGCTACCCCTGATCCCCTCCCACATTTACTCTGTTGTCTGTGTGTATGCTATTATAGTCTCACTGTTGCTGCTCATGGTGTGTTGTGCTTCCAATGCACATTCCGTCTGCCCTCCATGGTCACTTGCTGCTCCAGCTCTGCACCCTTAACCCCTGCCCTCCTTTTTTACAGGGTTGAGTTTCAGCGTCAGCTCGACATCCTGTGATTCTGGGCAAATCACTTAAATCTCCCAATGCCTAAAGCCCAAAAGGAATGTGTTCCTGTGTAATGTAACTGATGCCCTTGTAAAGCACTCCTATATCTTCGGGTCACATCTGTGCTTTATAAAACTGCAAAAAAACAAAAAATAAGTGTTTTGCACACTTTATTAATTGGGCTATGCTTGGGCTACACTTGAGTGATATGTGTGCTACATTTGGGCTCTTGTTTTTTCTGGTGGCCATCTTGGGGGGGACTCTTTTATTATGGAGCGCCCTAATCTCCTCATTTGCTGCTGTAACCTCAGTAGAAAATGCTTTCAGTTTTCCACTTTGATTCCATCAAGATGGCAGTCAGATGTGCCACACTTTTGGCATAAATTCATGAAGTGCATATTTCAGTCTACAGGTCAGAATGTTTTAATGAAATGGAAGAGGAAGATATTTGAGAACTTACTTAAAACGTGCCCTAATTTTTCTTTCTACAACACTAACCATAATTTCTATGAAAAAAATTAAATGCCTCACTTTGTTGCTTTCTAATTTAAAAGTTTTACCAGTTTGATTCAATCAAGATGGCTTTAGGTGTGCCACTTGCGCTCTACTTGCTCTTTAGAAAAATATGGAAGGCTGCAGTAGAACTCAAGGGAATTAACTGACAGGTTGCTCCTGTGGAAGTACAACAGGAAGAAATCTGAGAACTCACTGAAAATGTGGGCTAATTTTTCTTTCTACAACACTAACCATAATGTCGATGACCAAATGACCCCCCCCATTGCTAGCACGTCTGACCTTAATAAGTAAACTTACAAGGAGACGCAAGTAGGTCAATGAACCTTTTGACTCGCAGTTAATGGCAGTAATTACCCTAACTCCAGTACATAATCAATAATCAAGATCTAATAATCAATAATCAACATCAATCAATAACATCAATAATCAATGTTGTCATGACCACACAAACTTGCCAAGTCAAATCAAAGAAGTGCATGAGAAAAGCAAAGAGATATCCTCAGTGGAGACAGCAAAGCCCAAACTGGAAGAAGGTTTGCAGAGTAATCTTGCGCTTATTTCAAAGGAAGAATCAAGAAGAGAAGATCCAAGATGGCCGCTGTGAGTCCTGAAGGTTAGTTACAGTTCTAGTCTTGCAATCGGTTGGTTGCTAGGTTACGAGCTCTCCAGCTTGCACTTCAACTGAGGTCTGACAGGAATCAGCTGTGTGGAGAGAGAGCGCGCTTCAGAACAGAAACTCCTGTGAGGTAAAATTACATTTGAAGATTATATTACAGAAAACGGATAAATATTGTCAAGGTTTATTCGAAGAGTTTGATAGTAGACCGTTCCCGTGGAAGTCGGCAAGGCTACAGAGTTAATGTATGAATTAACCTTATGTTTACAAGGTTCTTGTTTAAGATATTAAAGTCAAAGAAAAAACGAACTTTAAAAGAGCAAGCATCTACAAATGTCAAGGTTATAAACAAAGGCCAAGTTTAAAGGAGAAACGAACTGTTAACAAATAAGCATTTACAAATTCAATGGTAATAAACCAAAATAGAGTTTAAAAGAGAAACAAACTTAAATAAACAAGCATTTACAACTACAAGTTATCGACAGATGTCGAAGTAAGGAAGGAGAAACTAACTGTAATAAACAAGCATTTACAAATACAAGTTATCAACAAATGTCGAAGTAAGAAAGGAGAAACGAACTTTAATAAACAAGCATTTACAAATACAAGTATTGACAGAAGTCACAATAAGACAGGAGAAATTAAATAACATCAGCTGATTTGAAGAACGCATTATCACCAACTATATATATATATATAGCAACATAAAACCAATCTCTAACAAAGTTTAAGAAGTTCTTCCAGAATCAGTAATAAGCATTTTTTTAAGAAGAGCTATCATTTATAGAGAGAAGCAAGGCTACAGAGAACTCAGGGTGAGTGAAGAAATAATAGAATTAAAGAGAATTAAGTGTTGAGAGTAGAAAGTGAAAAACTGATGTTGTATGTCCCTAGTAATTGCGACTGTGACTCTTGCAGGTGCTGTATCCAATCTTAGATGTGAAGAGGCAGACTGAGTACTGGCGTTCATCATCTCTGTGGCAGTCTCTCTACCATCCCATTCCCCTTTCCCCCTCCGGGGTACTCAGCACGAAGGATTAATATTCGTTGTGAGTAGCTCGGGTCGGGACTGAGGAGTTATCTTCTGCTTCTGAGAAAATCGAATTGAAGTATCCTGACAAATGTAGTCAGTAATTGTCACGCACCATGACCTTTCAGTAATGAATAACCACACCTTTAGTAAAAGTTTGAATATTTATTTCCATAAATTAACAATGCTAAGGTCATGTAGATTAATCTCAAAATCAAATTCACATATAGAAACAATACTGGCTGTCCAAAGCGATGGAAGAAACGTGATCAAATCAAAGCTTGAACTACAACACATTCTAAAGTTATTGTGCAAATCAATAACAAAGTCAACTACGTTGAAGTAATTTCATACATTAGGTTTAGCAGAGAAATTGATCAAGCATTAATCCCTGTTATCATGATTTCATAAGTAAGGATCTTTAACTAACATCAGATTAGCATCAGCATGTTGGACTTCATGCAAAAGATTTAGTAACACCAATTTGGAAAAACATCTATCTACGGCTCTATCAAAACAGTGCAGTTGGTACATAGAAAGAAAAAGCAAATGCATAATAATCAACAGTCTGGGTCATAACACCTATCCTAAGTGTAGATCAGCAAGCAAAGTAAGTCTTTGTCCTCAGGACATCAGTCGATCAGCAAGGCATTAGGATTCAGCATCAAAGTTCAGAAAACGCAAAGTCTCTAAGCATTAAAGTTAAGCACGTCTCTTGTCAAGACGCATAAGAAATATTGACCTTTCGGCCAGCAAGAAAATGGTCTAAGGGCATGGCAAAATGCAAGGGCAGAATGTCTGTCTCTTCCCGGTGTAGTCTGAGGATTCAGAGGTCGCTGGTCCTGGGGAAAGCGTCGCTGGAGCAGTTTCTTCAGAAGGGGGGGAGACAGGCCGGTAGAGCTGGGCCAAAGCAGTTGGTGTCTCCGTCTTCTCTGCAGGGTTTTTCAGCTTAGCAGTCCTCTTCTTCTTAGGTTGCAGGAATCTGAGTTCCTAGGTTCAGGGGAGCCCCTAAATACAGAATTTAGGGGTGTGTTTAGGTCAGGGAGGGCAGAAGCCAATGGCTACTAGCCCTGAGGGTGGCTACACCCTCTTTGTGCCTCCTCCCAAGGGGAGGGGGTCACATTCCTATCCCTATTGGGGGGATCCTCCATCTGCAAGATGGAGGATTCCTAAAAGTCAGAGTCACTTCAGCTCAGGTTGCCTTAGGGGCTGTCCTGACTGGTCAGTGACTCCTCCTTGTTTTTCTCATTATCTCCTCCGGCCTTGCCGCCAAAAGTGGGGCCGTGGCCGGAGGGGGCGGGCAACTCCACTCGCTGGAATGCCCTGTGGTGCTGTAACAAAGGGGGTGAGCCTTTGAGGCTCACCGCCAGGTGTTACAGCTCCTGCAAGGGGGAGGTGATAAGCATCTCCACCCAGTGCAGGCTTTGTTACTAGCCACAGATTGACAAAGGCACTCTCCCCATGTGGCCAGCAACATGTCTCGAGTGTGGCAGGCTGCTAAAACCAGTCAGCCTACACGGGTAGTTGGTTAAGGTTTCAGGGGGCACCTCTAAGGTGCCCTCTGGGGTGTATGTTACAATAAAATGTACACTGGCATCAGTGTGCATTTATTGTGCTGAGAAGTTTGATACCAAACTTCCCAGTTTTCAGTGTAGCCATTATGGTGCTGTGGAGTTCGTGTTTGACAGACTCCCAGACCATATACTCTTATGGCTACCCTGCACTTACAATGTCTAAGGTTTTGCTTAGACACTGTAGGGGCACAGTGCTCATGCACTGGTGCCCTCACCTATGGTATAGTGCACCCTGCCTTAGGGCTGTAAGGCCTGCTAGAGGGGTGACTTATCTATACTGCATAGGCAGTGTGAGGTTGGCATGGCACCCTGAGGGGAGTGCCATGTCGACTTACTCGTTTTGTCCTCACCAGCACACACAAGCTGGCAAGAAGTGTGTCTGTGCTGAGTGAGGGGTCCCCAGGGTGGCATAAGATATGCTGCAGCCCTTAGAGACCTTCCCTGGTATCAGGGCCCTTGGTACCTGGGGTACCAGTTACAAGGGACTTACCTGGATGCCAGAGTGTGCCAATTGTGTAAACAAAAGTACAGGTTAGGGAAAGAACACTGGTGCTGGGGCCTGGTTAGCAGGCCTCAGCACACTTTCAAATCAAAACATAGCATCAGCAAAGGCAAAAAGTCAGGGGGTAACCATGCCAAGGAGGCATTTCCTCACACACTTTGTCCAATAAAACTAAAATTCCAAATCTATGAATTCTACTATTACTCCGTTCATATGTCGTTGATTGGTTAGTCTTGCAATGTCCTCATCATCCAGCTTGTCAGGTAACAATATTGTTGCAACTTCCACTCTAGTCAGTATCTCCATTGTTCTTCTCCTGAGAAAGTCAGCCTTACATACATTACACATAAAATGTTAACTTCAGCAAGAACAGCATCTTCTAGCAGTCAGTTCTTATGAGAAAGCTACCGTTATGAGCACATTCAAACAATACAATAGAAATCACAGTTTAACTCTCTAGAACAGCCATTTTATTAAACGTTAAGAAATACAGCTTTTACATGAGGCCTTGCAAGTAGGCGAAGACACTCATTAAGTTAAGGCCTACAATTTATAAAGCTAGAGGAAAATGCATAACCCTTAATATGATGCACTACTGCATTAATCTAACAAATGCTGAATATTTCATATTATTAAATCATTGATTAGTACATTTCGTTAACATTGGTGGCCATTATTCGTGATCACATTTTAAAATGTGTGCATTATTTTTCTACGTTATTTTATTTTCTGCACCAATTTATTATTCAGAATGCATCAACACTCATCAATAATTGTTATTCAAACACCTGCGCTAGCACCATTCTTTTCCTTTCTTAATTAAATGCTTTAAGTTTTACCAGTTTGATTCAGTCAAGATGGCTTCAGGTGCGCCAAACGTTTGTCATAAGTAAGTCTGTTAGTGCCCTAGTTGTTTTTTAGAAGAATCTGGGAGACTGCAGTAGAACACAAGGAAATCAACTGACATGCTGTTCCTGTTGGAAGTACATGTTTTACTGAGAATGTCAGACTTCATTCTCATATGGCTTAGATAGGTAGCATGAATTTACAGACAATATGCTCTAATTTTAGGTTCTGGAGCACCTTCCATAAACTCTATGGGAAAATCCTGGGAAAACAGTTTTCGTTCAAACAGGATTGATGAAGTCCCAGCAGAAGTCTTTTTCACTGAGTAAAATCATAGTAGAAACAAATGATTTATATTGTAACAAAATCTATTATCACCCTTTATATGTTCTCCTTTTTGTGAACCTCAAAATCTGCCAGTTGCTACAATGCATTTCAATGGGTGATATTATGTATATTGGTCCCAAGATGGCTGCCATCCCTTTCTGGTTGAAGTGTGGACAGCCAATCAGATCTCACCATGACATCTGTGTTTGGGCTCCTCCAAGATATACAAAATTAGATTACCTATATTATTTTGTAAACTACTGAAGGCATTTCGAGCAAATAACAAAAAGGCTTCTTTCTGGACCAAAAGCTACCTTTTTGCCAAATTTTGTGTAATTCCGTCCAGCGGTTTGGGGAGTAGTTCTGTTCAGAATCCCTATGGAAATTAAAATGGGAAACACATTTTTGTGTGCCCCCATTTTTCTTGGCTTCCGCTTGAGAGATCACCCAGAATCTTTCTATACATAACAAGACTCTTGGGCCACTTTTCTTGGAAAATTTCCTGACAAATTGTGAAAAGGCACCAAACATATAGGGAAGTCAAAAAATGTTTTTTTTTTAATGGAAACTAGCTCTATATATATATATATATATATATATATATATATATATATATATATAAATAAATATATATATTATTGTCACTTGTCATGAGTGCCATAATTTGTGGGGTAATTAGCAGTGCATGGCGAGAGTGTAAGTTATAGTTACCTTAAGGCATGAGTTATAGTTACTTGAGTTAAATCTGAGTATAACAGATGATTTTCTATGGTTTTATATGTTTAAAATGTGATCCTAATTAGAACAAATGTGTAATGTTTGTTTTTTTCAGTGAATTTCTATGTTTTTTTAACATAAAGTAATTTTATTATTATATCTTAATCCAGCCACTGCCGAGCACAGCCCTGCGGCCAACTCCCTAAAACCACCCAACCCCACTTACAATGTCAAATGCTCTGACATATTGAAAAAAAATATTTGGCAAGTAAAAAGTGTGAGATCACCTTTTTGTATGTGGCTTTAATATTTGAAGTTGGAAAATATTTAAGCTGGGAAATGACAAATGAACACCTAGACTGGAACCTTCAAACTTCTGTAGGAGGGTCTGAGACCTTAACCACTTGGCCACAGGTGACTTAATCAATCTGACAATGGTGATGGGAAAATTACATAAATGTTCCATCTCAAGGAATGTTCAACATTCAAAACAGCAATAAATGAACAGACACACTGCCATGATATATCAGGATTTGAACCTTCAACCTACTGAGTTACACTCCAAAGGTTTTACCAGTAGGCCTTGAGGTAACTCTGTTCTGCTGTGCATCAAAATCTAACTATAACATTAGTACCAAACATCTTGCTAGTGTGACGCATTGAAGTCATTGTATTGAGAGACTGTTGCAATAGCAATCTCATTATGATATGGAAGAGAGAGAGAGAGAGATGAAGTGACAGAACCACACGGGCAGTGTCCAGGCCCCTGCAGTCCCACCGGCTCTCTTGCCGGAACCGTCATCGCTCCTGTATGCAGGGAGCTGCTTTAAATAGCAGCTGTCTACATGTGGGAGCAATGTGCGGGAGCAATGTTTTAATCTGTTTCTTTCCCTGCATGTTAGCAGACAGGGAAAGGACCCCCTATTTGTTTATTTTTGTTGTAGCCCCAGAGAGGTGGTGGTCCCTGGGACATGGGAGGCCATGCAGACCCCTGCATACTGTGTACAAATAGACCTGGGGAGATAGTCGTCCCCAGGGTGCGGTGCCACACCCCACACATTGTTTGCATATTTCCCTAGGGAAGTGGTAGCCTGCAGTGCATTGGGGGTAAGCAGGACCCCCCTTTTACTTTATTATTGCTTCAGCCCCATGGAGGTGGTGGTCCTCAGGGTGCAGGGGGGGCACGTGCCCCAGAATACTGTATAAATAGAGTCATGGGGAGGTGGCAGTCCCCGTATTAGTTAATTTTCTTATAGCCCTGGGGAGGTGGTTGTTCTCGGAGCATGGGGGTTGTACAGACCGCCTGCATACTTTGTACCAATAGCCCTGGGGAGGTGGTGGTCCCCATGGCCTGGTGAGTCTGCAGGACCCCCTATTTCTTTATTTTACATGTAGCCCTGGGGATGCAGTGGTCCCTGGGATGTGGTGTGGGAGCTGCACGACCCCTCATATTGTTTGCAGATTGCTCCAAGGAGGCAGCAGTCCCCAGGGCCCTAGGGGCTCCATAATTGTTGAAGCCTCAGGGAGGTGGAGGTCCATAGGGCTTCTAAAAGCCCTAGGAGGTGGATTTATACCAAAGTTAGTAAGAACGTACAACTTTAAACAGAAATCATCCTTTTATTTACTTTGTTTAAATTCGTTCAGACATTGTTGCCATATTAGCATTTGAAAAGTGAGCTATATGGGCTTGAAATGGTAACAGCTTTGTATGGGGGTCATTACAACATTGGCGGGCGGCAACTACCGCCCGCCAAGTTGTAACCGCTGTGCGGCCGCCAATGCGGCCGCACTCCCGCGGTGCCCATTATGACATCCCCGCCGGCCTAGCGAGGATGTGGGCTGCAACATGGGAGCCGGTTCCAAATGGAGCCGGCGGTGTTGCGGCCGTGCGTCGGGTGCAGTCGCACCCGTCGCCCTTTTCACTGTCTGCTGTGCAGACAGTGAAAAGCTGCATGGGGCCCTGTCAGGTAAAGGCTGGCGGTACGGGGACTCGTAATCCCCTGGGCAGCGCTGCAAGCAGCGCTGCCCTGGCGGATTATCACTGCCGGGGCAAATGTGGCGGGAAACCGCTACCGCCGCGGTCGTAATCCCCTCTGAAGCACCGCCAGCCTGTTGGCTGTGCTTCAGCCAAAACAGCCCTGGCGGTTGTAATGAGGGCCTATGTTTTGTAAGGTGAACATATCCCTAGAGTGGTTGCCCAGTTAAAAGGGGGGGCACAGAATTTTTCATTTGCTAATACGTTTTCTTCTGTGTGATATATGAGCATGTGAGGAAGTGGATTTTTACTTTAGGTTGATGGTTATCCATCACAAGTAAAAATGTCTGTTCTTGCTAGGTCCAGTAAAGGTTTCAGTAAATTAAACCTGAACTTAACCCCTGGCAGCTAAGGCACAGACCAGACAGGCTTACTTTAAAAATGAGTAAAGCATTAGAGGTACCAAAACAATTAAAATGTAAAAAATACAACACAGTATAAATCCCACTCCAATATATAAAAATAGAGAATAATTTAATCCAATCAGTGGAACTGTATCTATGAATTTTCAGAGTTTGAAACAAAAGTAGTACCAAATAACGTTGTGCTTGACTAGTACCTAGGTGTGATCTGAGGCCTTACCGCTATGGTGTTCAGGCTGGATACATAATCTAGGTTCTTTCCAGTCAGAAGTGATACCTTCTGACTTAGTCTCTGAAATGGAAGCCAAAAATCCTCTGCGGGGCAAGGTGGAGGGCTGTGACCAAGAAGGGATCCTTGAGGCCATGTTGTCGTTGTATGAAGTCCCAGTGAAGCTGTTTATGTTTGGTGGGATAACTCAGAATGGGAGGAATGTAAAATTTCCCCTCAATCAAGGTGCCTCACCTGCTGCATAGGATGCACAAAGGTCGTGTGCAGCATAGGCTGGGCGACCACAGCATGTTGGAGCAAGGCCTGGAACAGACTCAACAACACATGACAAAGACTGTCAACAGTGGGTTTGAAAATTAAGTAAGTCATACAAATAACATTTGAGGCTCATTATACTAAAACCACTGCAGTTCAACATTTATGTTTAAAATTGCACACAACACACAGCCTAACTTGTGGTAAGCTACCAAGTTGTTTTTGCAGTTAGGGAGAGGGTGAACAGTGGAGATGTATAGCACCACATTGTTTTCAAAGTTCAAAACTCCTTCTGGAAGGCCAGGACCCCAGATAGAAGATTGCCTGGAAGGTATGGCTAGTATTCCCCATGTTGGATTTATTTGTCTGTGGGGGCCCAGATGCTTTGGTTCTGACACTGACTAAAGGAAAAAGCAAGTGAGTATGATAGTGCTCTACAGTTGAATTCTCCCCAAGAGCCCCCAGTGTCCTGGGTCAATGCATGACAAAATAAAACAAGTTCCATCACACTCAGAGATCATCAGTGTCCACAAGGGCCCTAGGTGCCCATGAGACCAAAGAGGGATAAGCATCACTGCCCTCGATAAAAAGTTCAGCTCCTATGGAGGACAAGAACCCTAAAAGAACATTGGCAAGCTACCCTCACTCCCCGTGCCTGTGTCTGGAATAGGAGCTTTCCTTGCATGCTTAAATGGTGGAAGAAAAGAGACACTACAGGGGTGTGGAATTTATTAAAATATCTACTTGTCCAGTGGACAGGTTGCTTCTCAAATCTACTTGTCCTGTAAAAAGATCTACTTGTCCCTTTGGTGCCATGTAGTGTGGCGACAAATTATGGCAGCAATCTCATTATGTAAGTGCTCTGATAATAGCCTCTCTGATTATGTCAGGGCTACTACCATAGTAGGGCTTAAATACTTGCAGTTTCAATCCCTACTGTAACAATTTCCTTATTTTGCCACCTTTCTGCAGATCTGCATACTGGGGCTGGAGGAAGCAGTAAGCAATAGTTCTAGGGCTGGAATGCCTTTGAGTCTGCAAACCTACTAACCTGCATGTTTTAAAGATTTTTACCAGCTTCTCTCTAATATTTTCCCATAATAAGAAAGGTTGGACATTTACTCCTGACAATGGCAGAATTAGAACTTCTTCCAGGGTTGGGAAGAAAGTGGCTGGAGGGAAAATGAACTTGCAAATGCTCAATAGATTTTTACATGAGCAAATCTACACATCGTATTTACCCATGCTAAAATACAGTTCACAAATATTTTATAGGGTACAACATATACCATGGGTGCACTTTTGTGACTTTCTTTAAGAATTTGGGGCCACATGTAGGTAGGTTCAGATTTGCGACCTGCAAATTGCGAGTCGCAAATCCGAATGTAGGATGGTGTCCCTGACACCATCTGTGATTCGCAAGGGCTTCGCAAATGCCCACCTCATGAATAATCATGAGGTGGGTCGCAATTTGCGACCCCCTCGCGAATGGCGGCCCTCACAGGGATGGTGGCCTGCTGGAGACAGCAGACCACCATGTCTGTGACTGCTTTTCAATAAAGCAGTTTTTTTTTTGTAATGCAGCCCGTTTTCCTTAAAGGAAAACGAGATGCATAACAAAAATGAAAAATGAAACGTTTTCGTTTCATTTTTTCAGAGCAGGCAGTGGTCCACAGGACCACTGCCTGCTCTGAAAAAATGTTTACAGTGACATTCACAATGGGGAAGGGGTCCCATGTGGATCCCTTCCCTTTTGCGAAAGTGTTAGCACCCATTTGAAATGGGTGCAAACTGCGATTGGTTTGCACCCACGTTCGCGGTCACAAAACAATCCTACATTGCACTGCGAGTCGCAATTAGGAAGGGAACACCCCTTACTAATTGCGAGTCGCAAACCCGTTTTGCGATTCGGTAACCAGGTTACCGAATCGCAAAACTGGGTTTGTGCATAGCAGTGTGCTTTTTGCATGCCGCAAACAGCGAAAGTCGCTGTTTGCGACATGCAAAAAGCTACCTACATGTGGGTCTTGGTCCCTAATTAGGTCTGGTGTTAACAAAGACATTTTGTTTTTATTAAACTTCTATTTCTCTCTCTTTCGGCCGGCTTTACTGTGAGTGATCGCATTCTGCTCTTCCACAAGGAGCATATTGCCACACAAAGTAGTTTTGTTCAGTGTCAGGAACTACACTGGCAATCAGTGACGTAACTAAACTGGAGGGTGCCCCTTTGTAAAGAACATGGAGGAGCCCCCTCTCCAGACTCACTCAGGGCAGGTGCTGTGCTGAAGGGGCCCCCTGGAGGGCGGCTGCGGGGCCTTTGTTATGCCACTGGTGTGCTTTTAGAGAGTTCAAAAACTTTTTTGGGGGGGTTTGCCAGTGTTTGTTACAATGTTGAGGGCCTGGTAGCTCCCACAACAATAAAGTGTTACAAAAGCCATGTCAAAACAAGACACACATTGATGAAACTAAAAGACTTATAAAAATATGTCAGATCAGTTGGCTTTGTCAGTGTTTGTTTATTTTCATGCTTCCCATAATCGTGTTGAAAATGGTTACACTGATTTTCCATTAGAAATATTTTTGGGAAATACTAGCATGCATCAACACATTTTACTAAATGACACTTCATTTGCATATAATCAGAGAGCATTCTGGGAGCATTAAACTTAGCCTCATAGCCTAAACTTTTCAAACATGTGTATACACGTTTTTTTTTTTTTGTACTGGAACCAACGTCAGTAGTGAAGTGTGACCTTAAAACATTTATTTACAGCACTCACCCTAATAATGAAGACTTTCAAATAATGAACCATAAATACAAGTTCGAACAGCATTAACTTTTGGATACACATTAACTCAACTGCAGAGAGTTCCACTCTCTGTAATCAGGCAGCCAAAGGGTTTGTGCTGCAGGGGGTTGGGCCTACTTGTCCCAAGGACAAAGTAAACATAAAAACTTGTAGGCCTTGACCCCAAACAAGATGTCCCCGGGTGATAGGAATTCCACATCCCTGCACTACTACAAATGCTAGGCATGGGAGTAACTGGGATTATGAATAACATTGGGAGCAGCTCACAAAATTGGCTGTGTTACAATTATTTACAGATACAGCAAAATTATGCAAGATTACACAGATGTTTGCAAGAAATGTAACCCTGCATGTAGTACAAAATGTACCTTTACTTCAAAAATAAATCTGGGGATGCATTTTGCACTAAGAAAATGGGGCTAAATGCACAGAACAGGAACAGCAGCAGCCAACATTCACTCATACCTTGTTTCTGTGCTCTTAGTGGTCATTTTTTTCCACAGGTTACTCTGAATTTTTCAAATGTGTGCGAGTGCATAATTTTCAGAAAATTAATGTCACAAGTACTATACAAAATTACCGAAATAACTTTATTTTCACTGCTGTAATTAAACCTTTTGCCCAGTTCTAATTATGAGGGCTATGGAACTCGCTTCAGCCCCCATTGTGAGTATTTATGTTGCCAGATTGGAGATGGGCACCCAGTTTAAAAAACTTCTGAGATAACTTTAAAAAAAGGAATAAAAATAAAGCTGAGTTGGACCTTTCTTGCCATGGGGCCCCAGGAAGGGTAGGGGTACCACCAATATTTTCTAGTTTGGTTTGCAGGCTAATAGATGTGTTTTTGATCACACTGAGTCTCCTTCCTTAGTTCAATGGCACCCAAAGTTACCCTGGGTCCTGCTTTAATGACCTCTGGATTACAAGCATTACTAATGCTGGTTCTTTATACCTCAAGGGTTTGAAGCTCAGGGACTTTTGTTGTTGGGTTCTTAGGGTGCTTGGCAGCATTTTCATAGGTAGAGGAAAGACTCACTTTGCCCAGTAATTAATATTTGAATCCTTCCTTTCCAATGGCAGCATTGAATCATTGCATATTACACAAAGGGCCTAATTCCGAGTTTGGTGGTCCACAAACCTGCCAACATCACAGTGATGGTCGGGCCACCTCAGTCCTGGCGGTCCAACCTCAAGATTATGATCCTGGAAGTTGGACCATCAGGGCACCGCCCCCTCCGCTGGGACTGATTGGACACAGTCCACACCACATGCTGATAACAACTTTGCTTTCCACTAGCCTTTTCATGGTTGGGTACCCCCCATGAAAAGGCTGGTGGAAAGCCAGTGCTGAGGGCCACAGGGGGGCCTCTGCACTGCACATGACCATGTAGTGGGTGCTGCAGGGTTCCACCCTGCCAGCACTCTCTGAAGGTGCACTATCTGATCCTGTAGAGTGCACATTCCAATGGTGGTTTCTGATGGCATTGGCAGCCGAAGCCAATGCCGCCAAACTGTTTCCACTGGGCTGACCAGCGCAAACATCATAAAACTATGTTTCCTTCAGTCAGCCTGGTGGAAACATAATAATACGATAGGGTGAGTCCACTGGCTTGAGTTGTGGAAGCTCAACCACATAATCATTATCAGCCTCTAAACGTTTTGAAAGGTAATGCCAAGTTCATTGTTATAATGTTGCTGCATTGGCTCCCTTATTTGTGATGACATCCTGGCAAATCCAGTTAGCCCTAATAACTGCAACCCATTATATGGTATACAGCATATGTGGAGGGAATTGTGGTTTTATGGTCCAGGGCTTGCTGGGGTGCAAACTGTTAGAGGTTGTAAACATTTGTGTTTCTACTTGCCATCTTGTGTATCTAACATTGAATACTATGTTTAAAATAAAGTATTTTTCCTTCTTGTAAGCAAAAGTACTGACTCAACAGTGTTGTTCATTATGGGCATGAAAACTATGTGTAACTATACCTCATCACTTCCCCTGAATAGGCCTTGAACTGTTCTGCCTTGCTACTCTAAGAGAGTCTACTGCTACAAAGGAGTATTTGGTTCCCAGTAAAGGTTAGATATGAGCCTTATAATATGTGAAGGACTCATATCCTTTACAACTAATAATCCACTTTCTTACACCTAGGCTCCTGGGAACAGATGGGACACTAAACAGGTCATTGTATATGTGGATGAGAACACACTCCTCATGGTGAATGACAGAGACGTCATTTAGGTCTGCCTCCGGGAAGCACATTTGCCTGCTGTATCCTGCCACAGTTCTCGTTCACCGCATTGCTCTTGTCATTCCACTTTGTCTTGAAGCCCACCATGGTGCATACCTCCATCAAATACATTGACATAGTTTGTCAGCTCCTGCAGTGTAGCCACCATCTGCACTCTACTCAGGTTAAATGGAGGTAGACAATGTAGTTTCTTGTAATGAACAACAACAAAGCAATTAGTAGGTCTATCTCCTCCTCAGTGAAATTCCTATAATCATGAGTGGGACTGCCTGAATCTTGTAATCAGTAGGTGTTGTGTGGGTCATGTTAGTTAAGCTGTCCAAAGGGAAGAGGACAGAGCCTAGGGTATTTGTAGTTTTCATGTGTTGGAATGTTATTGTGTGTTAGGTGGTTGTGTGTTCCTCACTCCAAAACAGAAATGAATAGACTGTAAATTAACTACACAATTTCAGGTTCAATGGTAGGATGCTTCCCATGTAGGTTTTGTGGCCATGGGGGTGTGCCCTCAGTAAGGAAGACATGGCATCTT
This sequence comes from Pleurodeles waltl, assembly GCF_031143425.1. Taxonomy (NCBI): domain Eukaryota; kingdom Metazoa; phylum Chordata; class Amphibia; order Caudata; family Salamandridae; genus Pleurodeles; species Pleurodeles waltl. The sequence continues at coordinate 965,437,050 of NC_090449.1, read as the reverse complement.
GCCCCAGTCCTTTACTGGAACTTAACCCAGTGGGAAATCTGCAATATGCTTGCATTGTTAGCATAATCTTGGTAATTTGGTGTTATTCTTGTTACACAAAATTCATAAAATGATGTTGTAACTCTACATCATGTTAGGGCACACCATTTACTGTACAAATGTACTGCAAATGCACAGTTCACAGTAAAATATGTTTACTGCAAACACATCGTTGAAATAGTGACAGAGAGGGAGTCGCCATTGTTCACTGTGCTTTTACATTTTTTTAACTGTTTTTTAACTGAAAATGCATTCTTGCCTCCAAAGTGGACACCTGGATGCATTTTACACTAAAATACAGTGCCAAATATCAGTTTTGCATTTTGAGTAATTACACGTCATTTGGGGTCATTTTGCTGCAATTTGATGTAATTATGCAAGTACAAAATAAGCGTATTTCACAAGAGTAGTGGAAATGACTAAGTTCAAATTTTTCAACTGCTGCATTAGTTCCTAATGGTCTCTACAACAGCCATCTTATTCTTTGGGCAGTGTTCTAAGCACTAGTGTCCCTACTTCAGGTAGCACTTGACACGTGGAGGGCAATCCCAGTTGCAGGGTGCCAGCACAAATTAGGAGTATGTGGGTCTTTAGTGAGACAGTGGCTTCCTCCTGGGTGAAGTAGCAGTCTTATTCAGTGCACTAGCAAGAGGTTGGAGAGTTCCCAACCTGCAAATCTGGCTTTAATGCATAAAATGTCCACGTCCTTTTACAACAATCCCTTATTTTTACTGCAAACCTGCCCAGAGAATCTCACCTAATAACTAATATTTTCAGCCCTGACAGCACCTCTGGCAGTGCCACTTTAAAGGGAGAGTAGTGTAATCTGCCTTTGTTTTGCTAGCTGTTCATGTCTCATACCAGATGGCTAATCCCTGCTAAGTGGCAATTGACAACACCACCCCTGCCTTCCTGGTGTCAGAGGGCAAACCACTGACCATGAGGTGAAGTGTTTTTAACAACTCAGCTAAGGATATGTATTTAGACTCTGGGACAGGGCTGTGAGGCAAACCAATTACAAACCTGTTTACTCTCAGGAATAACAAAGTAAACTTTTATACGTTACTTTTCAACTAAAGTTATCAAACAATATGATCACTAATGAAGTAGATCTTTAAATCTAAATGGAAAATAACTTTTAATGACCAATCTATTATTTTCCCATGCCAATATGGGAAAAAGTAGTTTTATTCATATATTGGCTAGGTCTTGGAAAATGTAGCATTACCTACACAATGTAAACATTCTTTTTAATTGTTCACGGTGAGGAAATTATTTTACTAATGTCTATCAGACTTGTTGTATAAATGATGCACCCAATCCCTGTGGGCTTACAAGCACACATTTACATGGCTAATATATAACAATATATACAAATAGATTATTAAACATTAATCTTTGTAAAAGATAAAGAATATTTTCCGCACCATGTGAAAGTCCAGTACATGTTCATTGCAGTCCTGCATGGAGTACAGAAGTGCTCTCTGGAAGCATATAATTGTGTCACTTATATAGGTGCTGTAAATATATACTGCATCCCAAATATAAAGCTTAGCTTCCATGCCACTGGTGCATTTTGTATACCATGGCCTCACTAGAACATCAAATGAGCCAGATAGGTGAAACCAGTGCACAGTATATGTTTGCTTGGGGAAGCACATGTCCTGGTCCTCTATGTAGTATTGCTAAATGACACAGCATCTAGAAGCCAACAAAACCAGACAGGAAAAAGTGGGGCAACCACAACAAATTTAGTTTAATTATTACAAGTATGTACTTATCAGTGACTCATACTGTTTAGCCTGAAGCACAAGCTGCCCTGGTTTTGGCAAAGTTGTTGATGTTACATCTATTGGATATTATGAGCCTCTAGTCATTTGCCCATCTCAGTGGAGCATATTTCAACAGGCAATGATGCACATACAAAAAAGCCCCTTGCAAATACCTGCCACAGAGGTTATTCTTCAGACAAATTCTAACTCACATCTGCTGTAAAGCACACTAAAATCCTAAACAGACTGTGTGATTTGGAATAATGCTCGTGAAAAAGTTACCTTTAGTGCTTGGACCAGTGTCATAACCTCTTGGGCCAGATGGATCATTGCACTGGACACAAATAGTGGTTGCAATTTCTGACCACTATTATTGCTCCTAGTGATGAAGTGTGCCAATCAATCTATGTGCAAATAGGTCAGTTGACAGAATTATGATTCAGAATGAGTCACAACCAAAACCTACCTCATTATTATTCATGACATAAGTCTCAAATTGTGACTCTGTCCACTTGGCCACAAGCACAGGGATAGAGGCCGCAAGACCAGCAGGCCACTGTGTCTGTGACTGCATTTAAATAAGATAAACATTTTTTGTTATAAAAGAAGTGTGTTTTTCTTAAAAGACACACACTGCTTTTAACAAAATATATATATATTACGTTTCATTGAGAGTTGGCAAAGGTGTCCTGCACCACTGTCTTCTCTCCCTGAGGCTTATAGGTCAGTAACTAGTTACTCTCACAAAAAGATAATAAATGTAATGCCAAATTGCAGCCTATTTGAGGAATTGTTAAAACTTTGCCAGCTCCTCAAATGGATGTGGTTGATACAGGAAAACATTTTAGAGGAACAAACACACAAATTGTGTGAATTGCAGGGTTTGCAACTACTTAAAAGTTTTGTACACCTAACTATTTTCAATTAAAAAAATTATACATCACTCTAAAAGTAAAAAGACACATTGATACAGTTAAATGCATGGGATGGAGCAATTCACATTACACAAATCTGACTCCTGAAGTCCTAAATAATTCACTTACTGTCCCATTGCCATTACCTTAGCAGCCCCATATGTTCTACTGAGAACATAATAGAAGGATGAAGATTGGAAAATGCATAAATTAACCATGACTTTTAGAATCAATTGCATGCACTTTGTGATCCCTGGGAGACTGAGGCCTGGAGTGACAAAGGGCAGTGCCATGGGTTCCAAAGGGCCATAGATATCAGTGCCCCAAACAGAACCGTAATGGACCTCAATTAATAATAAATCTGTGCATCATATTTCCTGATATATTGGGTCTTCCATGGATTGACATTGACTTGACAGCATGACATTTAGACAAGTGCAGCCTCACCTGCCCCAAAGAGCAAAGACCAAATGGAGAAATGATGTTGCAACTACAGAGATACTATGGGTCACGTCACTAATTCCAAAAACGTTAAAGGAAAAAGCCTATCCGTAATCACAGCTTTGGCAAGAAATTGAGCCATCTACTTATGCAACACAACATATTATGACAACTAAATTCTACATTGATTATATAATCCTGCCAAATTATTTTATTCTAAATACTTGAATTTAAGCCGCTTTCCAGAGGATGCTTCACAGAGAAATGTAGGTATGTTTGATTTGGCAATGACTGTTCTTCATGGTGTCAATTTAAAGCATTTATGATTAAGGAACGTAGTATTAAATGAGTATTCATTTATTTACTTTTAAATGACTTTATCAATCTGCCCTAAAATGTTCAACTCCTTGTTAGTACAAAGAAGACAGTCTTTTTTTATTGGCACTAATTTTAGATGAATATTCAATTACATTTTCATTTTGTATTCCCGTTTTTGATGTTGTGGGCCAGTTTACAAATGCAGGTATGTAATATTGGGACTACAGACTTGCCACTTTATGTACTCTAAAATGGTTTTGTGAATCGGGCCTTCTGTTTCTCCTCTAAAGTTCAGTTCCGTTCACACTTTTCTAGTGTTAAACATGAGTGCAAAATGTGAGCAAAAGGTTCATTGCTTATCTCTACTGACCAACGTTAAGTTGAGAAGTAGACAACAATAAAATCTTTGAACATTGTTGATTTTATGCTGAAACATAGAGTTATAACATGCCTGATTTGGAAATCGCACTGTTAGCGAAATACCCAAATCACTTCAAAACCTATCCAACAAAATCTATAGCAAACACTGACCTTATAAATTTTGTGATCAGAAAACTCCACCGATCACACTGAGTGGTCATTCTCAAAGTTTTCAGACACTTTTTCTTGCAACATTTCAGATCTAGAGAGATGACCGAAACATTATTTCTGATATAGGGATTTATGGCTGAAATGTCACCTATAGACATTGGTATCAATACATCAGTATGAAAAAAATAAGGAAAATCTAAGCAAATACATCTGTTGTGACATGCTTCTAAACTAGTGCCTGGGGTTCGGGAATACATTTCAGGAACCAAGATCCACTCACTTAAGTATTCTTGGCTGCTTTAATGAAGTCTGAAGCCAGATATCTAGCCAAAAGTGAACAACTAATAGTCAGCATAATTAATCTTGACAATGGAGGGGCAATCAAAGTGATATTAATAGTACCCTCCTTGTGAGGTGTCTGAAAAGAGATTGCATGTGTTACATTGTATGTCTAGATGGACTAAATAGTCCAATATCGATCAAAAAATGAGGGCATTAGGTTGACGCTGAGAAAATTACAGAGGTTTGAAAAGAGCATCACTTTGAAAAAGTGGTTGTTTAAAAATGTATGTCAGTAAAAACATGTAGACTGTAATGTGTACATTGAAAGACTAAGGGCCTCATTACGAGTTTGGCGGTCAGACCGCCAGACTGCCATGTTGTCAGTTTCTCAGGCCACCTCATTACAAGTCAGACAGGCAGGACGACCGACCACCAACCAAAAAAGGCAGACCGGCACTGGCGCGGAGGCCCAGAAATAGGTGGTCAACCTCCAGCCCCGATAGCACAGCGCCAACCACTAATTATCTTACAAGCCTAAAGTGACAGTGGCAGGCACCTATGGCGGTCAGCCAATGGCAGTCTGAACCACAGTGGTCAGTCACCAAAGTAGTACGCAACAGCACATTGGATGGATTTGAAAACAACACAGCTGACACACACTGCCACACTGGACACACCTGCAAACGACACTATAAAACAAACCTCTTCACACACAGCAATCCTTTCAATTGCATTGCAATACCCAGAAGCCAGAGCCAATAATTCAACAAGGCAGCACAGATACTAGGCACCACTTTTTCTCACCATCTCTTTTCACACCCAGAACACACTTTTGTCCAGTCACACCCTTTTGCACTTTAGCTTTTTAGTAAGTCACCATCACTTTTCTTTTTTTCAAATTCCACCATGTCACATCCTAAAAATCAATGCTTTTTTGAGGATGAGTTGAGAGTCATGATGGATGAAACAACTGTTTGGAGCACAAGTCAAGTATACTCCTCTCACTAGGAAAATGGTAATGTGGGACAGGGTAGACAACAGAGTGAATGCTGTAGGCACCACCCTGTGCACAAGGGATGACATTAGAAAGAGGTGGAATGTCCTCAGGGTAAGGTCCATTCCCTGGTCTCCAGGTACCAGCTGCAGGCCAAGAAGACTGGCAGTGGCCTTCCCACAGCCCCATTACATCTCTTTCCATTGGAGGAGTAGGTCTTGGGTGTCCTGCATCCTGAGGGCTTGGCAGGAATACCTAGAGGAGTGGAGTCTGGTAAGTCACAACACTATAAATGTCACAAAAATTCTATATCATGCATGCCCATAGCTCACCTTTTGCCACTTTTACTGTCACTCCACTCACCAGCCCAGTGTTCACTTGTCCAAAGAACCCTGTTTGGCAAATCTCAATTGAAGTGTACTCATCTAGGTGGATAACATTTGCATAGAGTGTGTAATACAGGGAGTTACCTGACCACAACTCCCAGGATGCACTGTTACCGTCACCCAAACCACCACCCCAATGTTTCCTTCACCAAATACCCTTGTTTGTTAACTCCCAATTGAAGTGTACTCACCTGGGAGGATAACATTTATCACGTGTCTTTAGTACAGAGACTGGCATGACTACAACTCACCGCAGACACTGATTCAGCAACTCCAAACACCATAACAGTGGTCACTTGTCCAAAGACCACTACCTGCTAACTCACAATTTAAGTTTACTCAGCTGGGAGGATACCAAATGTGGGAAGTAGAGAGAGTGGCATGTCTACTAAGGCCAGGAAGGCCCAGTGTCTGCAAAACCAACCCTCAGCCCAGTGTTCTCTTGTCCAGATACCATTGTTTGTGAACTCTCAAATGAAGTGGACTCACCTGGGAGGATAACATTTGTATAGTGTGTGCAGTACAGGGAGTTTCATGACTGCAACACCCCGGATGTACTGTTTCAGTAACTCTACACACCAGCCCGGTGTTCTTTTCTCTAAATACCACTGTTTGTCAATTCCCAAATGAAGTTTACTCACCTGGGAGGATACCATTTGTCAAGTATTGGGGAGTAGTGAGAGTGATATGAATGCAACAACCTGGAGGCACTGTTACTGTTACACAAACCACCAGCACAGTGTTTCCTCCTCTAAATACCCTTGTTTGTTAACTCACACATGAAGTGTACTCACCTGGGAGGCTTTTGTATAGTGTGTGTACTTGAGAAAGTGACATGGCTGCAACTCCTAGAAGGGCCCTGTTTCTGTGACTCAAACCACCAGCACACTGATCACCCGGCTAAATACATCTGTTAGTGAACACTAAATTGAAGTGTACTCATCTTGGAGTTTCACATATGTATACGGGGGTGTAGAGAGAGTAACCGGAATGCAAAACCCAATATGCCCTATGTCCCTAAATCCAAACACAAAAACAATGTTCATTTGCCCTATTCCATCAATTCATGAAATCTCAATTGAAGTTTACTCACCTCGGTGGATACCATCCATCAACTGAGTGTAGTATGGAGAGTGACATGACTGCAACTCCCAGGAGGCACTGTTTCAGTAACTCCAAACACCAAAACAGTCACTTTTCCAAATACCCTTGTCTGCTAACTCTCAATTGAAGTTTGTTCACCTAGGAGGGACTAAGATACAAATCATGCTCAACTCTGAGATGTGTCTGGCTACCTAGCTCCATCTTCACTTTCTACCCCGAGATGAAACTATTTAGGACAGGAAGGACACCTTACCCAGTGTGAAAAAACAGTGATCCTAAAGGTCTGAAGATGCATAACCAAAATGGTATTGGCTGCAGACACATTCACAATGACACATAATGGCTTCAATCACTGAAACAAAGTCCTGGATCTGCTTGCATGACAATCAACTAGGCCTCAAAATGTCAAAATTCTGATCTTGCCTAGACACTGTTTGGGCCGCACTGGTGGCAAGATGGCATTCTCAGGCCTTCCTCCCAAGGGCTAATGATCGGCACACTTCAGCAGGTGTTTGACAATGAAATTGGCATGCTTCACAAATGTCAGATCAATACAACCAATAGCATGGGTACCTGGCACAATAGGATAACCTGCAAATCAACTATGAACAAGGACTTTGGGAAATGTCACTGTAAACGTTTGGAGGTAGATGTCACAAAACAACCAGTAACATTGTATGGTAGGTCAAGCTGCCACAGGCCACACATAGGCCACTGAAGAGACTGCCCCTTCACCCCCTGGATGTAGCCCTCCGTAACGATGATTCTCATGGACATCTGGACATGGGGGACGGATCTGGCCCATCTGGACAACCTGGTCAGACCCCCAACAGTGAATTTCACTGTGGCCACTTCACTGTGGCCACTACATCACCTCCCAACCCGGTTGCCTCCACATCACAGGCAGCCCTTCGCCCTCCAACCTGTGTCCCTTGGACAATGGCAACCATTTTGTGCCCCCACCCAGTCCAGGATCCTGAGTCGCAGCACAACACTTCTGAGAACTATGATCCAGGAACCAGTGGGAGGGGGCACCCTGTGGCACAGACATAGGGCCTTTGGGCTAGGGTGTGTGGGAAGTATGCTGTGGGCCAGCGGGGTCAGGCCACTGGGGATGCTCCTGGCCAGGACATCATCAGCCACCTCTTGGTGGTCTATCAGGAGTTCCAAGGTATGATGGACCAGGTACTTTCCGAACTCTGGGAAATGAGCAGATGCAGAGGGACTTCCATTAGGAAATGCATGAACAGTCGGAGGCTAACAATGCCAACATGGTCTCCCTAACAGGGATGCTGAGGGACATTAAAACCCTGAGCAGGGATCAACAACAACACACTACCCATTACTTAGGCAAATCCAAATGTTGACCCTCTTTTCAGGGGTATAATATAGGGGGTCATTCCGACCCTGGCGGTTGACTACCGCCAGGGCCGGGGACCGCGGATGCACCGCCAACAGGCTGGCGGTGCATCCATGGGCATTCTGACCGCGGCGGTACAGCCGCGGTCAGAAACGGGAAACCGGCGGTGTCCCGCCGGTTTCCCGCTGCCCTAGGGAATCCTCCATGGCGGCGCTGCAGGCAGCACCGCCATGGGGATTCTGACCCCCTTACCGCCAGCCTGGTTCTGGCGGTTTTGACCGCCAGAACCTGGCTGGCGGTAACGGTTTTGTGGGGCCCCCTAACAGGGCCCCACCAAGATTTTCAGTGTCTGCCAAGCAGACACTGAAAATCGCGACGGGTGCAACTGCACCCGTCGCACCCCTTCCACTCCGCCGGCTCCATTCGGAGCCGGCATCCTCATGGAAGGGGGTTTCCCGCTGGGCTGGCGGGCGGCCTTCTGGCGGTCGCCCGCCAGCCCAGCGGGAAACTCAGAATTACCGCGGCGGTCTTTTGACCGCGCAGCGGTATTCTGACGGCGGGACTTTGGTGGGCGGCCTCCGCCGCCCGCCAAAGTCAGAATGACCCCCATAGTCCCTTATCCCCTGCCGCTATTGGTATTTGGAGAGAGCTTGAGCATTACCTCATTCCCCACTCTCTTTTCTTTGTTTTTATTGCTTTGGCCAATACCCTTTCCTGGTCATTAAAATTTTATGTCCTGATTGGGTTTTGAGCCAATTTTAATCTTCCCTCTCTCTCTCCTACTTTCTGTAGTGCCTGTATGTTGGCATTGACCTCTCTACGTTGTCTTCATCATGGCACAGTAAAAAGATCTCCGGCAAAGTGCCCCCTTTTAGGGGTGCCCGTCAGACATTGCAGCGCCGGTCTGATGAGGAGCTTGCCCAATGATGAAGCATGACATCCAATTGGGTGTGTGAGGGTACTTGCTTCTAGCATAAGGGCTGCCCTTTGTTCTTTCTTTTTCTTTGGAACAGTGTATCTCGTATTTGTAATTAGTGTTTAATTAGTAGGACCAACATGACAAGACAGGGGAAGCATGTTTGTGAGCTCAAAATAACATTTTCGGAGGTGTGGTGCAGTTTGTGAAGCCCAATACAGCATTTCAGGCCTCCAAAATGGTGGCTACCTGACCTACTCCACTGGACATTAGGAACCGTCTGCGATTGCTAGTGGAAGTAGTCATGGTAGTAGGCGTTGCAACCAAAGTGGACACAGCCATAGGGTAACGCTGTTGCCAGTGGCTGTCACAGGCCAGTGGCTGTGTCCGCCGGCAGTAACTACTGTGTGTGTGTGGAACGTGACCGCCATGTTCTGCAGAATCATTCACTTGACTCCTGACACTGCTGCCAGCAAGACTTCCAATACCTTAGCTGCTGTGTACCACCTCTGGGAACAATCATGCCACGTCCAGCAGGTGATAGGGCCCCTGTCTTCTCTGCAGAAGAGCTGTAGAGGCTGCTGGATGAGTCCTACCCCTTATGGGCAGCTCTTTGGTGCACCGGTGGAGCAGGTAAGTACCACATGTGCAGATTTTCTCTGTACTTCACTATTATTTCTCTTCTCATAGGCTACAATGTGGCCATGTGTGCCATGTTGACTAATCATGAGCCTGTTTTTGCAGTCTGTGTGGCATCAATGGGAGGAACAATGAGCAGATATTGGTGCCCAGCTCCATATATTTAGTTCAGTCACATTGTGTTGTGTCTAAATCCTCCTTGTGTTGGATGCACATAACTAGGTGAGGAGACATTACTGCCATCCACTGACATTTCTTTCCTCATGATTGTTGTAAATGCCAGACAATATGTATGTGCATGACAGCATGAGCTGAGTATGCATGTTGTATGAGTCAGGTGAGAGTAATGTGAGCAATGCGTATGGTGCCACACAGATTTCTTAACAAATATGCCCTTGCTAAACTGTCGTTTCGAAGGATTATCATGACTCACTCTGCCATTCAGGTTGCCGCACACACCACTTTCTAAATTGCTGGTGGCTATATGATGTACTGTCGTGCATGGAGGTGATGGGAATGGAGTATCATGTAGGTTCTGTATGTTCAGCCTGCAGAGACCAGGGTCTGTCAATGGTATCTCCCAGTATGGGTCCTAGTCTAGGCTGCGGTAGAGTCACTGTGGCTATACAACCTTGGCACTGCAAGCACTCCCTGTACCCCAGCAGATCCTGTCATGTGGCCAATATGAGACTCCAGTGGCAAATCCTGGCCAGAATGCCTCATTCCTTTCATTAGATTAGGAATGGGTACTGAGATAAATTATTAATCTAAGCCATAGGTGCATTTAGCATCACTTACAATGTGTGTCTTTGATTCATGACAGGTCCCTTACTCCCCCAGCTTTCACACAGGCCATATTGTCCTCTACAGGCTTATTGCATAAATGACAGGTACACAGCGCAGTTGATCCCTAGGAGGCCATGTTATGTGACTCAGCAGCTTGGTCACATAGCAGAAACTGCACAGCGCATAACTATTTGTTGGATGCCATTTCTGCAGGATGGACACATATGTCTAAAGGAGTGTTCTGTGGTACAGAACCCCACCCGCTAAAGTGGCATGAGTCTTCATTTGTTATAGCACATGCCCACACATGACAGGGAAGACACTTTCTATACCTACCATGTCAGTCCCTTCATTGCTACCCATGTGTAATGTTTGAGTTTGTACACTGGCATGTGCCTGTAGGGACTCTAGGCAGAGAATCATTCTTACAATGTGACTATGCTGGCCCATTCATGCCTAAGGAGTTTACCCTTCATAAGCCACATAGGTGTGTTGTGTTTTATAGTGGCTCACATCACAGTCAGGTTGCTAGAGCATGGGCTACATGATGTCAGTAAGATTGCTTTGTCATTTTAGGGCCTGAGCAGGGTAGTGTGTTGTGCTGCAGATGGAGAAATATATGTCTGTAGTCATGTCCCTGTACTTATTGGCTTGTTTGTGTCACATTTAGGGAGTATTGGCAAATAGGAAAGTCCGAACTTGATGTTACTGACATGCATGTGACTCAGCCATTTACGATGAAACTTGTGATCATGATCTCTTGATTTGTCTTTTGTTTTGTATTCATGCAGGTCATCAAAAGAAGGGATTATGGAGAGCTATCGCCAAGAAGGAGCGGACTCGGGGATCCACAGCCAGTGAAACGCCCACTACAGGAAAAGGTGGGAGGACCTGAGACGCTGGGCCCAGAAGATCACTGAAGTCTGGCTGGGGATTTCTTCCCAACATGGGGCTTGATTCACAAAGGTATATGTAGGATTTTGGTCTAAATTTAGACCAAAAGTCTAAGTTTGTGACTTTTCGGTATTCACAAAGGTAAGTTACGAATAGTACCTTTACGTTCACACTTGGGCAGAATCTCCACACTTGGGGCAGAGATTCCACCTGAGTGTGGATATAAAGATACTACTCGTAACTTACGTTTGTGAATACCAAAAAGTCATAAACAAACTTTTGGTGTAAGCTTAGACCAAAAGTCTAAGTTTACCTTTGAGAATTGAGCCCATGGGCGGGGTGCCGATTGGACCAAGACCCCACTAATGGCCCCAGTCTGGCAGTGTAGCCTATCTGGAGCTTGAAGAGCATGTGAGGGCAGCACAGCATGGACTGACTTGCAGTTATGTTGAAATCACATGTTTCGGTACAAGCATTCATCTACAGATAGACATAAGGATCTGCATGACCTTAATGGAGACAATGATGTAGCTTCCAATTGGGCAACATATTAAGGGCCTTCAACAAGTAATTGCAAATCTCAGGACCTCTCCAACATCCAAGGTACTAATGGCGTCGACTGATGGACTCAGAGTATGTCATTGTAAGGGGTGCCAGGCATTAGTGGTGATCAGCCTAGGGCTTGTTGATTCATTGTATAGAGGATTTTGTGAAGATATCTCCCTGACACGTTGCACATAATGTTTACAGTGTCCATTTCCATGTCACCCGTATGGCTTATCTGAGCAACATTTATACTACCTCCATTCCTTTATTGGGACAGATATCACTTGGTGAAGTGTGTATTGTTGATATGTTTCCAGTGTGATGAGGGTATTTCCATGTCACCTAATCCAGGCTATTGTACTTTGGTCCTCAAAATGGCCCGATTTTGTATCATCATGTCCTATTGTTGGGTCATTATGTGTGTGACAAATAGATGTGTGCATGACATTGTGTGGGATCTGTGGAAATGATTTTGGCTTTGGCCTACTATTGTATGCCAACAGGTAACTGCGGTCTGCCCTATGGGGCAAAGGTTTAAGGGTGATGGTGTCTCCTACTTGTTGAATGGTTATTGTGATTGCACAACCTCAGCTGTGCAATTGTAGTTGTCTGAGATCATCAATTTCCTGTGGGCAACAGTTGACAGTTCAGATGACATGCATGAGTATGGTATGGTACATGTATGGGCCACTTAGGTAGAGTTTGTTGCTGGGACCTACTTGATATCCTGGTAATGTTTGATAATCTGAGCTGTTGTTCAAGTGTGAAAATGAACATGTGATGACTGTATCTCTCATTGTATTTGCAGCATTAGCACCAGCAAGTGAAGGAGACGGGACACAGCTGAGTGGGAAAGCATCTGGTCACGGAACCTTGGGTCAATACACCACCCACACAGAGGGACCCAGGGGCCTGGAGGTCAAGGGGAGTGCCATGAGGGATACCAGAACAGCCTACTCATCATCGGATTCTTCCTTCAGTGGACTCTAACTAGCGGTGGCAGACTCATCGGGCATCACTCTGTATCATCTTTGTCCGCTGCCGCCCTGTTCTATCACTGCAGTCTCTGTTGCTCCCTACCAAGTTGACTGTGCCCGCTCACCCTCATTGAGGAGGCTATTGATCTCCTTAGAAGTATCTCTGTGGGTCAGTCAGGAATTGTGAATGCCATCTGCAACCCAGCTACAACAGAAAAATTTATTCCTGGAAGGCATTCATGGTGCAATGACTAGCCTATAGAGATCTTTTAGGCTCTGGCCTCCTCACTGAAGGCAGTGAGTCACCCCCCACCTTCCGACCCCGCTACCTCTTTTGTCCCAATCCAAATCCGCAATTACCCTACCTACCCAAAGCATACAGGCAGATCTGCACGCATCCACATCAAGGCTCAAGGGCCACACACAAAAACACAAGCACCACAAAACAAACTGTCATGCAAGCAAACAACATCCACCCATAGACACAACAACAGTCACCACTTCCCCAGACACCCTCACCACCCCCAGCATTATACAGACAACATCCAGTATATCCACAGGCTCCACACCAACAGCCAGTGACACACTCACCACACCCATCATACCTGCAGACACCACCCCTACAGTACAGACCCCCCAGACATCCACCAAAAGCACCAAACCCCCAGACACCACTACAGCAGGTGCACAGTCATCCGCCATATCCAGGATATCTGCAGTCACCACCTCAACAGACACACACACATCCACCACTCCATCCCCCAGCACCTCACCCTCCCAGACAACCAAGACAGACAAACACACTCACTCGCTTTCCTAACAGACACCCACCAAAAACAAGCATCCCTCCCAGAAGCACACACCCACAACATCCACACCAACAGAGCAGACAACCACTCTCTCGACCCCAAATCCTGACCCCATCTGATGATCATCCCTGTGTCCCTAAGAAATCTTTTATGTTTGACTTTGCCTTTCCCCTATTCCTTCTACCCCCTCCCAAAACCAAGAGACCCCCCACCCACCTCCCATCCCCTCACTTCCACCTCCATAGCCTCCCCTGCCCCCCCTGCAAGTATCCATTCCTCTCCCTTCCTGTGGAGGTTCCTTGACAGTTAAGAGTCAAGTGAGGACACAGGGAAGTACCTGTGTATTACACTATGGACTTGCCATTGCCCTTGGACTTTAAATATTTAAGGTAATAAACCCAAACAGTTGTTTTTTTTAGTATACATTTGTCTTGTAATTTCTTTTCTACCTTACTGTTAATTCTTAGTGACTATAGTTGTGTGTGTTTCAGCCTGCTTACTGATCAATTTGCTGTTGTTTGCAGTATCAGACTTTGTGGGCATTGCTGGTGTCCCTGAAGAAAAATGGTATGTGTTGAGTGTATGGATATGGGGTTGTAAACGCATTGGTGGTGTCATGGCATTGTGTACTATTTGTTATGGTAAGTATTTCATCTTGTGATGTCCAATGTGAGCATTTATGGTGTAAGACCTGTCCCCCTGTTATGGATAATGTATTCATATGATGTGTGTCAGCTTGAGTTTTGTTTGTGCAGACCTGGAGTGTGTTGAATTGTGCTAGCTTTGTTTGCATTTGACTGTGCATGTGTCCATTTAGCTGTGTGTACCTTACAGATACTTCATGTAGAGGTAAGCCCCATGCATGTGGGTCTAGTATTGTTTATCCCAGAGATACCTGAAGGTCCAGTTCCTGTGTTTTTTGTTATAGGCAATTGCAAGTGATATTTGTCCCAGTGTAGGCCCCTTCCCTCCTGCTGTCCCCATCCCTATTGTGCAGATATTGTTTCCATACTGATCTTTGTATGTTTGTCTCTCTGGCTATGGTGCTTGCCATTGTCTTTCCATTGTGTTGCAATGTGTGTGATGTTTGTGTCCATTGCAGAACTGTTTGATGGCAGAGATGTTTGTGTTCCATGCCACATCCATACATATATGTGGTGAATGTGATGACAGTCCATGGCATTTGAGGAATGTAAGTGTGTGAGCTGAATTTGTATATGTGATGCTGGTGTGTTGTTGATATTGTGTGAGGCAATGTTGTGTACTTTTCACTGACTCTGTGCCTTAGATGGTCAGACTTGTGTTTTTGTGTAGTGTTGCAGTGCAGTGTGAGTGACCTGCCCAAAGAGGGTGTATTGTGACTGTGAATGTGCCCTTCTGTGTGAATGACTCTGACTGTGGACACCATTACATGGGTACTTGGTGCCCGTAGCATGACCCCCATCTCATGTGGACAACGGCACAATGATCTGATGTAACGGTTGATGACACAGGTAGATGTGTGTACTTATGGTCGGTCGCACCCATGCAGCGTGAATTTTGTGCACCTCCAATGATCATCAGCAGCAGGACATGGGTGATGGGCTCCATGGTGGCACCTGATATGTAAGGCTGCCTGCAGTTGAGTGTTTCCCTTTCCGCCTACTGGAACATGGTGGTTGGACTGCCAAGGTCACATTGGCAGTATGCAACCCCATAATGTGTCCGGCAGCAACACTGGCTTCGCTAACCTGTTTGTGCTGCCTCATCAATGTGGCAGTCTGTGCTGCCTGGTGCTGCTGGTGGGACTGCAGCAGTCTTTGCACCATAGGCTAGCATGACTCATAATCTGGCAGTCTGACCGTCATCCCGATGGCGGTCAGACTGCTGCCGTCACCATGGTGGTCCATGGACCGCCAAACTTATAAGGAGGCCCTAAGACTAAATTGTTTATGACTTTGATATATCCATATCTTCAGGCTCAAATTTCTATAGGTTGTTCCAGATGTGTGCACATGTATACATTCACAAAGATTATTTCCACATTGGAAGTGATGCTTTGCCCCAACGCAAAATGTGCAATGGGAACACGTGAGGATAGGGGTAAGACACAATTCTTTGTTCATCCCCTCCTCTTTCACAGTGGGACTTTCAAAGATATGTGCCTTCCACACTCCCCATCCTTATTCAGGCCTGGCACAAGATCCCAGCCAGGGAAGGGTAATATCCAACTGATGACCAGCACATGTGCAAAGTATGAGGAATAGTGTAGTGGATTACATTCCTAGCTCTAGATGATTACAAGACAAATGCAAAACTTTGTAGTAGATCCAAAGGTCCTGTGAATGTAAAGGTTCTGTATGACAAACCTAGGCGCGGTAGGGTGGATTCCAATGTTATCCTAAGATCATTTTTCTGCCCTTTTTCTGTCTCCTAGAGACAATAAATAACAGTGAGAACATTACCACTGCTTTGCTATTCATAAAGAAAGGGACAGAAGGAGGTAATGCATTAATTGCCCAGCCGGAAGTATCCACCTTTCTGCACTGTGGATGGATTGTGCATTCAGACAGAGTGCATGTGCTTCTCACTATTGCTCATCCTCGACTTTGCAAATCTAGCCCTTAGATCCAGGTAAATGTGAGCTGTGTAAAGAACAATAACACACTTCTAGCTATCTGATTGCAACTGATGTTACACTTGTTTGTAAAGCACACTATCACCAACACAAGGGAATCCTGGCACTGAGAAGGTGTTGTCTCTATCCCAGGCTAGAGTTGGTTGGTTAATTGGAATGCCAGTTCCTCTGCTGCTTACAGAATTGAATAAGGGAGGAGGCTCTGATATGGAGTTGTTCCACACTTTAGGAGTGTATGAGAATGCCCATCCTCCTAACATGGTTTTGTGTATTTGTGGGATGTGTGCGAGTAGGAGCCTTCAGGAATAGATGTTTCTAGATAGTCGTTGGAAGAAGATGCAACTGCTCAGGTAGGTGGGGCCCTGACAAGAATGTCTGTGTGAGGAGTTAGAAATTAGCAGGTTTCTGTATCAGGAACCAGTGAAGCTCCCTGAGGTGTGGTATGATGTGAGTTCTGTACGAAGAAGTTGTGATATTGCACTTTTTACCCTAGATTCCTAGGGCACCGTACAGATAATATTTGTTTCAAACTTAAATGAATTTTCTATTTATCTAGGGACAAATCAGTAAGGTTGGGAGGATGAACCTTTTCTAAAAAAAAACTTAAATACTACTTCTATCAGTGAAAATAAAGCTTTGTGTTGCAATAACATAATGTGCATTCTTTACCCACCCAGTGTGATTCCTTTAAATAGTATATTGTACTGTGAGACAGTAATCAGTATTCAAAGCAAGGAGAGATGTTCTGTATCAATGAACCATTTAGCACACTGACATTTGCTTTGGAAAAAGATCACAGGTGAGGGAGTCTATTCCCCTGTTAGGTGGGGAGCCTCTAATAAACTGTCATCAAGCACATATCGCTTTGCCGGGTAATTGCTGGTTTTATAGCAGGTGCTTGAGGTTAACCTCCTGTTAATTTGTGAGAGCAGTACAGCTTTATAACCTTCTGAGAAATGTCTAACCTTTTTCTTGTCTTTAAAGTACCAGCTTTGAAATTTTAAAAAGGAAACACTTGACTTCGCTTATTAAGTTTTTTCCAAGCTAGAAAGATTCATGCTATTCTTTAAAATAATTCAATAGTGTTTTTTGTGGCTCAGGCTGGCTGAAAGTACAAGATGACTCACATGCAAAGCAGTACTATTCATTTGCTGCAATCCTCAGTTAAATAAATTCCTAGTTCATTCATTCATTCATTCCTTCACTCATTTCAATTGCTTTAATTTGACCACTCTTAAACATATTACCTTGAGTTTTTTACCTATATTTCTTCTATGTCAATTTTCTCCCCTCTTTAGTACAAACAATGTATGACGGTGTAAATGGTGTAACTGTAGCCAGTGACATAAGGAGCCACATCAAATAAAGTGAGCACTGGGAGCACAGTCCCTGCCACAGCTATGGATTGCCAGTTGTCTTAAATAGTTGAAAAGGTGGAGCAATGTACTTTTAGCAGAGAGTGGTAAATAGTAGCTTGTCAGCAAACTTTAAGGTATTTGCCACCTGTGTCTCCGATTGTAGTAGCATTTGTTGGCATATCTAAAGTAAACATCAGAACATAGCACAATAGCACACACAAATCAACATAGCAATGCAATAAAAATATAAAAGGGCACAACACAACAGAACAGTTAAAAGATAATGCAACACAATAACTGTAGGACAGCTCAATAAAGTGGCACTGCAATGATAGAGTACAAAACACAGCTTCAAACAAAAAACTATAGGTCACATCACCACCTCAACAAAATTCAGCAAAAGAAATGTGCTTAAACATTCTTGTCATACATTACAACCTCCAGAAACATGTTTTAATAATATTGTGGTAAAAGGTGATTGCACCAAGCAGTGTCCTATTTTACAAGCAAGGGCGAGAAATAACCCCAGTTAAAAAAGTATTGTGATCCGGTCCACAAAATAGTTTCCTACGTGCAACAGGTCCTATTCACAAGCTGCATTTTGTAATTTGTAAAGTAGTTCTATACCAGTACTACAAAATGATCTCCACCTCCGCTTCTCTTACCTTTTCCATGCGGACAATCCAGCACACATAGGTATATATTTTTGTAGTAAATGTGGGAGGGACAAGATGAAGTGACTGAAAAATTGGGAAGGCTTTAGGAAAATTTAACCATTTGATTACTATTGCAGTTTACCCATTGCTATTCACTAAACTAAACTTCTAAAATTACAATAGACCTCAAGGTCTCAAAGAGGTGTAACTGTACTTTAGCCCAGACTAGGATTAAAGTCCTCATTAACAGTGTGGTGGTCTGAGAACTGCCACACTCGCATTAACAGTTGGACTGCCCAACTCCAGACAGGTGGACCCGCCTAAAGACCACTGTCCCTGCCAGGATCATAGATCCTGGCGGTGTGACGGTGGTCGGGCTTGTAACTAGTCATGGCGGCGCTGAGCTCAGCACTGCCTGGCTGATTACAACCCCACGTTCCGCCAGCCTTTTCATGGCGCACTGCGCCATAAAAAGGCTGGCAGGAAGGTATTGCCGGGGTCACAGGGGGGGCCCTGCACTGCCCATACCCATGGGCAGTACTGGGGCCTCCCTGCCCAGCACTGTTGGAATGCGCCCTCTCTGCTTTGCAGAGAGTGCACATTCCGAGGGTGCTGGTCACCCCCCTCTGTTCTACGGTATAGGATCTCGGCTCCCATGTTAAGTAGTACTACAGTAGTATTACTTACTGTCTACAGAATGCTGATGCTAAACATACTCCAGCTCAGAGCTTGAGTAATTTACTGTTGTTCTGCATCTGTTTTTGCCTGTTCTACCTTTAGAAATGCAATTTGTGAATGGGAAAGGATAGCAATGAGCTTACTCTTTTGTGGGCAGGTTCATGTCAGTTCCTAACCCGCTCCCTAACCCTTTCTAAACCCTCCTTCCTCCCCCTTCAACCGTTCTATTTAGTTGTAAGTATGCTCCTTTTTCCACACACTACCCCGGCTCCTTCTACATTCTTCACCGATTAGTAAACATTTGTTTATGACAGTATCCCCATAGAGCAATAGGAGCAGTGATGGTGGAGATTTTATACTAAAGGTTTGTGAATAACAGTTTATATTACTTTAGTAATACTACTGTACTCCTACCTATACTGCAAGTTGAAGTTTGTGAATAGGCCTCTTTGAACTGTCAATGTGCAGATAATACTTTTCAGATTATGGAGCAAGCTCATGCCCAATTCCATGTCACTCTTTTTAAGATTAATCACTTTCTGGGGGTGCTGAGGTTGTTGCCTGGGGCACTGGACTATACTACCCTGGAGCAGGAGACTGCTTTCAGTATTTTTTTAATGCCCAGAGGAACATAAAGCCATTCTTGTGCCCCCACTGCACAGGACATGCATGGGGTGCATGCCCGGGCAAAGACAAGGCCAACAGCGGGCTCGTCTGCACCCATCAGTGCTGGGACGAGTGTGGGCTGGGTCCTGTCTCTTGGCTCTGGCACCTTGTATCAGTGGATTATGTGGACCCTATCCTTGACCAGCTCAGAAGTTGGCACTGTCAGCTGTTCAGGATTCAAACTTAATAATAAGATATGTAATTACTGTTATGGGGGCAGCTGAGTCTGATATAGGGAAAGGTGAAGCTAGCATGGATTCAACTATGAAGAAGTTTGATTCAAGGGAGGATAAAGATGCAGTGCCTTCAGCAGATGAGGATGTACAAGACTCTGATCTATTGATTGTGCCTATGTCTTCTACTTCGGCTGAAGGCCCTCCTCAATAAAAGAGTTGATAATTTTGCCCCTTTGGTATGGGTAGCCCCCCTTTTGTCCATGTGATGCCCAGTATAAATCCTACTACCCCGCCTGCTGTGAAAGCAACAGGCAGGAAGACAGCTAAGAAAAAGGCACTAAAAAAGTCCTGCCTGAAGGCAATGTCAACAAGAAGCTTTTTTCAAACTCAGTGATAGATTGAGTCAAGTTGAAAGCTACTTTAGGGATGTAGTACAACTAAGCTCCTCGGTATTAAAAAAGTGGAGTCCCTAGAAGAGAAGTTTTATGCTCTTCTAGCTTTAGGTAAGAAGCCTGGTGTGATGTTGGTTTCGGGAGATGTCCCAGTGCTTGGACCTGCTGCACAGGTGCAACCTTTGGCAATCGTTGCCCTACTAGAGCAGAGTGGGGCATATGTATCGACCAGGGTGCATCTTCAAGAAATCACGTTTCCCCACCAAAGGGCTGTGAAAAAGAGTCACGCGGGGCTAAATGTGAAGGGGCATTAGCCAACAAAGGCTCAAAGTAGGTTCCTACCCCTGAGTCACTGAGTATTCATGCCCCATATCCCAAATCCCCCCGGCTTGGGCTCCATATATAATAATACTGGATAATGTACCTAGTTAGAAATGCTGCATTCTGAACCCCATGCGTCATTTTTAAACAAGGCCATGTACCGGGTAAAGAAGCACACAAGATGGATATCGGCCCTTTCTGAAGAAATTATAACTGTAAGGGAGGTCCCTTGGATTGGCACAACCAGCAAAACTTCAATGGGTACTATATAATTATGAACTTTAGGAATCCTAAAGTAGCTAGTGCCCTGCTTTATCATTTTTCTTTGGTAGCTTTTGACCTGGGATCCATTCAGTAGCTGGCATATTTCAATGGAGCACTCACTCAGATTTATAACTCTGGTGTCAAAAGGATACACAGTTCAAGGGTGTGTAGCTCTCTCCAGCCCCAGGTCCCCTAATGCCCTCTATCATTATCTAATAGATTTGAGGCTTTAAGTACTCTTGAGCAATAAGTTTGACTACCCTTGAGTGGCTACGTACCATCAGGAGAGCCAAAGATAGATTCGGCCTATATAATAGAATCTCAGCCTCCTGGAAAAGCTACCATTTCCCACACTGAAACCTCCGGGATTATCTCTTGGAATGTGGCAGGGATTAAGCCCAAATTGGCGAATCTGGATTGTGTATGGATGGTGAGACACCATCTACTCATTTGTTGTCAGGAAACCTGGCTATTAGATCTGCCTCATATTAAGGGTTATATTACTTATAGCGCTCCAGCTGTTAAATCGTAATCAAGATGGGCGAAGGGGATCTGCTGTAACACCATTATTACTTGATTCTTCTTCTTAAATTATGCAAACCCTTTGATGTGTTACTGATAAATGATGATCACAATATTTTTGACCCCTCAATAACTAATGTGGTTAATGATCTAGAAGACACAGTGTATAAGCTATTGAATGAAACCAAGAAGGACCTTATGATTGTCTAGGTAGATTTTAACACTCATTTGTGTGATTTCGAACTTATGGAATCTTGTGGTATTATTGATGAGTGTGGCCATCCTTGGTTGTTATCATTGTATTGATCTGGCATGTCTGGATCGGTGGAGGAAGCCACGTTGGGAGCTCCCATCATGCTCCGCAGCTAACTTCGAGGTGTTGGAGGTGTTGGTGGAGAAACACATTTACAGAGGACTCAATGTATGAAGCGCCCGGTTGCTTGGGTCCTGAGAGCCTTGAGGGAGCATTTTTTCTCCTCTACAGGGTGCAATGACGGGTGGCAAAGCGTGAGGGATTCCCAGAGACTCTTCTGTATGCAAAAGCCTGTCCTGTCCGTGACCCCTCACTCCTCTGACCCCCCCATTGTGTACACCACCTCAGAGCAGGATTTTGATTCAGAATTCGTTTGGCACCGGAAATCTGAAAGGCAGCTGGAATACGCTGCACTGTGAGTAGTGACAGAAGGCTCTCCAGGCTGGTAATATGGGGTGCCCTTCAGATGGCACCGATCTCTCGCTTGGGGTGAGTGAACTGCACCAAAATCAATATCGCAGTTTAAAAGATCAGAAAATGGATGGGGGTGAGGCTTTATTTAGCGCAACATTCAAAACTTAATCCAAGCACCCCCCTCGATGTGGGTGGCATTAGGCTCTCTCAGTGGGTCAGTGGTAGCTTGGTTCACTACTAAAGTGGTTCACATAGAATCCCTGTTATATTCTGCTGTATAATACCTAACACATTGAGATGTATCGCACATGAATCACAGCTCAAGGCACGCTATGCTGGTAAAAATATAAAGGCTTGCTATCAATTTGAAGTGCAAATGTACATCTTTACTATACAAAACTTCAAGTCTAGGATCAACTTCTTCAGTGGCTCTGCACCATCTCAAACTGGTTTACTACCTACTACCTTCAGTTCCCAAGCAACTTCTAAAGCAACTAGTTTGAACATGGAATCTGATCACAAGAAGCTGGCGAGCTGCTGCCAGGCAGGGGGCAAACCCTAGATTCAGAATGATAATACTAGCTTGTTGCAGAACTTGCTCCTTTTTGAGCAGACCCCGCAGCCAAAGCTCGGATATACGAATATTCAGCAAAATAGGAATGAGCATTTACAGACCTATCTGCTATTTGCTTCAGCTGGTTTTAGAGAGCTTAAAGAACCCCCCAAGCTAGCCAATCAGTTGAACATTTATCAGGAGGCAGGTAGGCCAGATGCAACTCAGTACCTATTCCTCAATTTCCTTTGCCCTATATTCAGCCTAATATTCAGCATCGCTCAGACCCTTATATCTCTTCTGGCTCAATAGCGTCTACGCTTTCCTCTGTCTCAATGGGAACGGAGGTCAAAGGGGTCATGACAGAGTGGCAGTGGTCTGATAATATGGTTGGAAATGTGGCCACCTCGTGTTGTTTAGACTCTTGCCAGTCTGAGCTAGCCCTCTAGAACCAGAAGGGAGGCGAGAAAGTGGAAGGGTGTTCCTCACCCACAGAGAGCTTGCTTCATCAAATTCTTAGTGAAGTTAATGCTTTAAAATTGTCACAAGAAGAGGCAACTCGTAAGACTGAAGCTCAGCTGAGCATTATAGGCAATAATATGCAGCAGTTTAACACCCGTGTTAAAGAAGTAGAACAATGGGTATCGGGCCTGGAGATGGGGGTCACATGTGGAAACATTGATTACCAAGTGCCAGTCAGAACTGGTCAATTTACAGATTTGGATGGACGATGCTGAAAATCAATCACATCACTCTAATTTAAGGTTCACATGGATACCAGAAGGTCGAGAGAGTGGGCAGATGGGTTTTAAATTAATCGCAGATCTTATAAAACAAAATGTACTCACAAAGTCAGAGGTTAGCAATATGGGTCTCATTATAACGCGTGCTCATCGAGTTCCAGCAGTTCAGCCCCCCAGTGCAAAATATCCACGGATCATATAGGTGAACTTTGGTGACTATCGTATCAAAGAACACATCCTTGCATTGGCAATCAAAGCTAAGGCTTATCCAATTCTTGGAGACTATTTGTTTAAAATCTTTTTGGAAATGTCTGCACTTACAGTACGGGGCTGCTGTGAACTCAAAGAGCTGATTCCAGATTTTCAGAAGGCTGGGGCACCTGCAGGTCTGGTGCAACACTCAAAATGTAAAGTCCTTTCCAAGGGACGGGCTAATATACTTCATATAGTGGAAGTGGCAAAGGCTCTTTTGTATTCCATACGGAGTTTAGATGGAGGGCAGTAGAATCAGCAACTTAGCTGAGCAGGGAGACCATCAGGTCAAATGTTCACAGCTCATAAGCGTCAGATATGAAGATGCCTCCTTGATGCCCTAGGCCTTGAGGGTGCCATGTCAAGGCACCACTCATGGGGTTGTGAGGTGTGGGTGCAGCTAGAAAGTTTGGTTGAGGCAGGAGCACTTGGTGGGTTTGAGGGTAGAGAGTGATCTTAGAGTTCCTAGATGGGAGAGCCTCGGTTCAGATCACTCAGAGAGGTAAGGGAGGGAAGGGGCAAGTGGGGGGCATGGGGTTGGGTTTCTTTGGGGCAGGGAGAATGGGGGCAGGCTCAGGGTTTGGGTTGGGGCAGTGCACGTGGTGAGTTAGATGGATGAAAGCATTCAGGCATGGACAAGAAGTAACTGTTACTAAAATAGGCTGGAAGATGACAAATGACAAGCTAATTAAGAGAATGCAATGCTAAAACGTAATGTTATTTCTTGCAACGCAAGTGGAATGTTAAATAGGTGAAAATATGGGACGATGTTAAAGTGTTTTATATCATTTAATCCCAAAGTTATTTTTTTTCAAGAAACTCATCTGAAAAGTAATAATCTCAAAGTACAGATTCCAAGGCAGTACTCAGTAACCCTATTTGCTTCATCTGGGCTAGCAATAAGACGGGTGGGAATTTATTTAAGTAGCAGAGTCGATTGGATTATAAAAGAGGTCATTAGAGATCCCCAAACGAGATGGCTATGGCTAAAGGCATTACTGTTAGGAGCTCAAGTTAATCTGGTCAATTATAATGGGCCGGCCACTGATGAAGTGGAGGCATTAAAACAATTACACAATATAGCAATGAGTGCAGTAGGGCTCATTATTATTGGAGGAGATTTTAGCTATCTTCTGGACATCACTATAGACACCGCAGACTGGGGAAGAGACAACTAAAACCTAAAATGATGAGAATCATGAATATAATAAAGGCTGACTTTCGGTTAACAGATCTTTGGTGAAAAGAACATCCTTTAGCTGCTCAAAATACTTGATTTTCACATTGTTATAAAACAGTATCACAACTAGACTTTTTTCTAATATCTCAAACACTGAGAACCATGATTGACATATATGGGCAAATGCTTTTTCAGACTACTCAGCAATTATGGTGACAACAGAGTTAGAAGCAGTCAGCAAGGAGAGACCTAGGTTTCATCTAGATAGATCCCTACTTAGTCATCAGGAGTGGGTTACAAATATAAGGAAATCTATAGAAGAGTTCTTCCAGGTGAATCAGAATACTGCATCTTTGTTTACAGTATGGGAGGCTTTCAAAGCTACAGCTCAAGACATCTTATTTCTTTCAAGGCATCTCAGAATTGGCAGTGAGAGCTCTATGTTAAAGAACTCCAATTAGCTATGGACCAGTCCAGAGAGGCCTGTATAAGAGTAGGGGCCTGGATGCTGCAAAACTCAATCTGGATTGGACTGGATGTAATTTAAGGGATTTTGTTTTATCCTAGAGGACGTAACTAGTTCAAGGGATTATCAGCAACAGATATATGAGGAAAGTCAACAAATAGGCAAATATCTGGCGTGGGCTACTAATTTAAAGCAGGATAAGCAGATAATTCATCAAATTCAGGGCCCCAAAATAAATTCTGTTGTTTCACAGGAGAAGGCTGTAGCTCAGTTATTCAAGCAGCATTATAGCAGAATATATGCAAATAACTATTAAGTTTCACCCTCATAGATCGAGTAGTATTATCAGTCAGTTTAGTTACCCAGGATGCCATTACCTGTTTAAAAAGTTATAGTGCAGAAGATTACATCCTCTGAAATAAAGAAAGCTCTTCAAAAAATGCCAAGTGCAAAAGCATGTGGTAGCGATTGCTTTCACACAGAATTCTACAAATGTTTCTCCAAGGAATTAGTACCTTTTTAACTGACCTATGTAATACAGTACTAGAGGGTGAAGAAATACCCTCGACATTTAAAGAATCAATAATAGTGAGCTTTTTAAAAAAAGGATAAATGCGTGCTTAAGCTTTATTCATATTGACCAATCAGTCCTCTCAATGCAGACTATAAAATCTTAACAAAGGTCTGAGCAACCAGGATCACACTGGCAGGACAACAGCTAATACATAGAGATCAAAGTGGCTTTGTAGCTAATAGACTAATGTCATCAAATATTATTTTCTTAATTCAGTCAATTACTTTTTGTCCAATACAATTCCTCCAGTAATGGTCATGTTAGACACAGAGAAAGCCTTTGATCTGGTTAACTGGGACACTTTAAAATACAGCCTGGCACAATTCAGATTCCCCGTAAGTTACAAATGGGGTCTTTGGTTGACAGTCAGGTTACGCCCGTTCAAGCAAGGACCCTCACTCTAGTCAGGGTAAAAGAGAATCACCCTCTGCTAACCTCTGCTAATCCCCCTTGGTAGCTTGGCAGGGCAGAAGGCTTAACTTCAGAGTGCTAGGTGTAAAGTATTTGGACCAACACACACAGTAAATTGATGAAAACAGTACAAAATGACAAAGCACAAGTTTAGAAAAATAGGACATATTTATAACAAGACCAAAACGACAAAAATCCACAACACACAAGTCAAGTTATTAATAAAAATGCAAAAAGAGTCTTTAAGTGGTTTTAAACACACACTAACACTGTTAGCGTGAAAAAGTACCTTGGGTGTGTCAAAAATGATCCTGCACGGTTGAGTGCGTATCAAAAAAGGCGTGCGATGTGTTGATTCTACTCACGAGCGGGACCTTGCGTTGTTTCTCCTTCCGCTGGGTCGGGCGTGTTGTTTCTTCTCTCTGCAGGAGAGCGATGGGTCGATCTGGTCAGCACTCTCGGGTCCGGGCAGGCCTTGTGTTGTTTTTACATGCCCAGCAATACTTGAGTCCGAAATCCAGCTGCACGATGATCCGAAAACCACGCAGCACGGCTTGCGATCTCCCAGCCTCTGTTAGCGATGCTGCGCATCGTTTCTCCTGCTCCGTGCTTCGATTCTCTGGTCGTGTATCCAGCGAGCATCAATTTTCAGCCGTAGAGCTGGTGGCGTGTTGATTCTTCAGCCGCAGATCGGAGTCGCGTCGATCTTTTTCCCCACATGGAGCTCTGTGCGTGGATTTCCTTTTATTTAGGCTGCCAGCTTCTCCTTTCAAGGTCCGAGGAACTGGATGGGCACCACAGGGCAGAGTAGGAGTCTCTCCAGAGACTCCAGGTGCTAGCAGAGAGAAGACTTTGCTGTCCCTGAGACTTCAAACAACAGGAGGCAAGCTCTAAATCAAGCCCTTGGAGATTTCTTCTCAAGATGGAAGGCACACAAAGTCCAGTCTTTGCCCTCTTACTCTGGCAGAAGCAGCAACTGCAGGATAGCTCCACAAAGCACAGTCACAGGCAGGGCAGCTCTTCTTCCTCAGCTCTTCAGCTGCAATGGAGACTGCATTGTGTGAGGGCAGGCACAGCCCTCTCAGGTGTGAGTGACCACTT
This sequence comes from Pleurodeles waltl, assembly GCF_031143425.1. Classification (NCBI taxonomy): domain Eukaryota; kingdom Metazoa; phylum Chordata; class Amphibia; order Caudata; family Salamandridae; genus Pleurodeles; species Pleurodeles waltl. Next base: position 965,409,745 of record NC_090449.1, on the reverse strand, counting down.
CTCCCCTCCCTCCTAGCACAGATGGCTCATCAGGATATACAGGCTACACTCCAGTTCTCTTTGTGTCACTGTCTAGTGTGAGGTCCAACCGGCCCTACTGTCAAACTGTCTCAGACAGGGAATCCACAAACAGACAGAGTCACAGAAATGGTATAAGCAGGAAAATGCTCACTTTCTAAAAGTGGCATTTTCAAACACACAATCTTGAAACCAACTTTACTAAAAGATGTATTTTTAAATTGTGAGCTCAGAGACCCCACAATCCACATGTCCATTCGCTCCCAAGGGGAATCTACCCTTTAATCAGATTTAAAGGTAGCCCCAATGTTAACCTATGAGAGGGACATGCCTTGCAACAGTGAGAAACACATTTAGCAATATGTCCCTGTTAGGACATAAAAACACATTTCTATATGTCCTACCTTAACCATACACTGCACCCTGCCCTTGGGGCTACCTATGGTCTACCTTAGGGGTGTCTGGAATGTATGAAAAGAGAAGGTTTAGGCCTGGCAAGTGGGTACACTTGCCAAGTCCAATTTACAGTTAAAACTGCACACACAGACACTGCAATGGCAGGTCTGAGGCATGATTACAGAGCTACTTATGTGGGTGGCACAACCAGGGCTGCAGGCTCACTAGTATCATTTGATTTACAGGCCCTGACACCTCTAGTGCACTTTACTAGGAAATTACTAGTAAATCAAATATGCCAATGATGGGTAAACCAATCAACAATACAATTTACACAGAGAGCATATGCACTTTAGCACTGGTTAGAAGTGGTAAAGTGCTCAGAGTTCAAAAGCCAACAGAAACAGGTCAGAACAAATAGGAGGCAGGAGGCAAAATGATTAGGGATGACCATGCATAAGCAAAAAAGTCCAACACCCTACAAATCTCATGAAGAATTAAACTAATTATTTCACTTAAACTATGTACGAATGCTAAAAAGAAAGCACATGCAGTTTTGGAAAGATGGATGATTCTCCCTTTAATAGGGAGAATTTTCCTAATTAAGATGTCAATACTCCCAATTTTTCTTTTTTTATTTGATAATGTTCCGAAAAAAAATATTCCCTAATATTTTAGCAAATTGGATTCCATGGTAAAATGTTTTATATGAAGGAATAAAACCCACAGGGTGCGGTACTCAATCTTACAGCTTAATAGAAACCAAGGGGGTTTGGCACTTCCCAATTTTCAAGTTTACTATCAGGCCACATTGCAGAAAATGATGGCATATTATTTGGGTGGCAAAGACAGCTTGGAAATATTTATTTTAGATAGGATGATTGCAGAATCAGCAATAAGGTTTCCAGCATTTATTAAAACCATCAAGGTCCCAAAGAACTCTCTAGAAGTACATCTGTGAGCTTAGTAAGAAGACAGAACTCTTTTATAAAATGTATTAAATACCACCAGGTTATACCTTTCTTAAATTACAGGAGTGGCATTATTTTGGTCTCAACCTCTCAGGTTCTGTGATAGGGCAATGGAATAGTAAAGGCTTTAGAAAGCTGAGTGATTTCCTAGTAAGAGACAGATACATGATATAGGAAGAAGTCTCATTATGTTTAGAGGCTCTGGGACCTAAACCTTTTTTGATTTTTTTCCAGACCACCCATTTGTTAGGTACTAAAAACAAGAACACCCAACTTGGAGGATGCTAAGTAGGAGTAAATTAGTTAGTACAGGCAACTGGTATAGATTACTAGGACAAAATTTGCAAAACAACACAATGTACAATCTCGAAAGAGGATTAGAGGATATTCTCTGAACTAGGATATAAATCTTTAAGGACAACTAACTATAAAAAAATGTATTTCCTCTCCCCTTGGATGGCATACTATACTCCTGAGGCTTGACATAGAATGTTCCCATCAGTTGTGGATCAATGTTTTTGTTGCCATGAGGAGGGAAAGGGGAATTGTCTCCATATTTCTTCATGTTGCCCCAAATTGACTTTGTTCTGGTGGGAGTTAAATAATGGAATAAATCATAGCTTACATTTTCAGATTGAGGTTAAGACAAGCTTATTCTTGTTTGAAGTGTATAAAAAGGCATGTGAACTAAGTACATTTGAGCAATATTTTATTGCTATTGCTTTCACAGTAGCTCAATCTTTAATATTGAAAAATTGGCGGGATCAAATAGTTCCTACGTTTCAAAATGGGTGGAATAGGATGTTAAGAACTAAGAAGTACAAGGAAGCATATGCAAAAAGAGTTGAGAGTGTAAAAAGGTTCACAGCCACATGACATCATTTTGCAGTGTCTTAAACATTGCAAAAGTAGACATCTAAAGAGTAGCTGCAGTTGAAGTATTTGAATCTGTGGACCGAGACACTTGCAATATGCTCTGATATCATAGAATATGACTAAGTACATTTTGTAATTCTTTGGACTGATTTAAGTGATGAGACCAAGCCATAAGGCTGTGATTAGACAAAGTAAATGATTAATGATTTCAATTCATGTTGCACTATTTAATGTTATCTTTTCATACTTTTTGATTGTAATGCTTATACGTGAAATAAAAAAATTAAAAAAAGAGTGTGTCCATCCTTTTCCACACTTCGAACACTCCCCTTATGGGAAGGCATTACATAAAATCATTGTCGCGAATTCCATAACTTTTTTTTCAACTTACAAAGTCAAGGTGATTCCTATGTATTTAGGTAGGGGTTCTCAGTCTATAATTGTTTTTATAGTTTATTCAACTGACCTAACCCCCTATGTAGGGAAGTCCTGTGTGGAATCAACCTGCATAAGAGATCACAATCCTCTTATTATGGAAATTTGGTTGGGCCTGGACAAGGGTTCAGGCGTTGAGGCCCGAAAACCCAAGTTGAGGCATAACTGTGAGAAAGGTCTGAATATTAAGTGGGAAAATGTAGATAAGCCCAGCTTCCTGAGAGATCTAATGATAAACAAGAAGGAGGAGATTATGACTTTTCTGGAGAAAAGCACCCTTGTGCAAAATGTTATCCGGCATTCTCTGCAATAACAGTCTATATAGCTGACAAATTATCAAGAGAGTCTGTTAGCTCAGATATGAACCCTTGTTGGTTTAACCATGCATGCACAACAGCCCACAAAGCCCTAAAGAAGGGGGCTCCCTAGTAATCAGAATGACATCAGGCTGGCAAAAATGTCCTATAAGGAAACTATAGCTGCAAGGAAAAAGGAATTGAGGGGGAAGGCCTGGGAGGAGTTAATTGAAGCAAGCAAAAAAAAAGACATGAGAGCCTTTTGGCAGGTGGTTAACTCTGCCCCCTTGACAGTTATAGATACTGTTATATCAGCACAGCTGTGGGTGGAAAACTTTTCTAAAATGTTTAATAATAAGGGTCACAGCTCTTTGGAAAAAGAGGACGAGTCCTCTTCTGGGCATAATATAACCACAGCTATACCCCTCAGTGGATCAATTGAATTCTCTGATGCTGCAGAGGCTATACAAGGGTGACCTCTGGAAAAGCCCCTGCTGATTTACATAAGACTTTGCAGGAATTCTGGGGGCCCTTATTGACTACCGTCTTAAGATCTGCTGTGATTGGCCCTTTGGTCGAGACCAGGAGGGTGGCAATTATTGTACCCATTTCTAAAAAGGGAGGCAAGGCTCAACCATACTATCATCCAATCTCTCTTTTAGGCAGCTCAGTAAAGATTTTAGGCCGAGTTGTGCCAGGCAAATTAGAGACCTAGGCTGCAGAGACTCATTGCTTATCAGAGGTTCAGTTTGGGTTCCACCCAGGGATAGGCACAGTTAAACAGACCTTGAATTTCACTTTGATAGTACAAAAATATACCAGGGCAAAAAAGCTTGTGTCCATCTAGCCTTTATGAACCTATGCATTTGACATAGTTGATTGCTCTAAACTGTGGGTTGCTATGTCACAATCAGGGTGGACAAAGGTTTTAGCTCTCTCCTCAGCAAACTTCATGCGTATACTTCAGCCAGGGTGCGTTATAGTCAGGAGGGTGATCTGATGAAGAAATTTTCTTCTTTGAAGGAGGTAAGGCAAGAATGCATACTAGCCCCCTTCCTTTTCCTTCTTTCTATACATGGTTTGGAAGATGACCTGCGTAGCGTAGGGAAAGATTTGACAGTTATCAACTCTCAGCCAATCCCCATGGTACTTTAGGCAGATGATGCTGCCCTCATTTCGAGGACGTCAAATGGCCTTCAAACTCTGCTGGATGCTTTTATTGTTTTTATGGACAGTTTTGGTCTTAGAACTAATAGAACAAAGTCTTATTTGATGAAAAGTGATCCAAGGTTCTCCCAAACTAAGAAATTCACAATTGTGTGCCCAGAAATCTGAAATGCCCCTAATTTTACTTTTCTTGGGGTACCAACTGATGTTGATTTTAACTGGAAATTTTTAATGAGTGTTCGTATTATACAATTTCAAAGAGCCATAGACGCTGTTTTTAGATTACCAAAGAAGCTGGGACATAAATCGTTGAAGGAATTGATGATTGTTTTTAAGAGCAATTGTCTCTCTATAGCTTTATTTGGTGCCGGGGTCTGGGACTATAGCAATAGCAAGTGCCTGCAGGTAGTACATTTTTAAGATGCTTGCTAGTGATCCCGCATTTCACCCGTCTACTTTCTGTCACAGTGAAGTGGGTTTGAGGTCTATAACTGATTGTATAGAAGTGCAACCCTTATTGCTCTGGCTTAAAATTTGGAGGAACCCTGAAGCTCATTTGTGTAGAGCAGTGATTACAAACTGTTTGTTATTGGCTTAGTTACATTAGTAATGTATTTGTTAGCCTGGGGATAGGAGAATTCATTAGTGCTCCTAACTCCTTACTAGCTGCAGCAATAGACAGAACCAATGAGCTATATTGGAGTCATGTTCCTGGTCCTAGTGTGAGTAGGGAGGTACCTGGAGAACTCATGGGTTTGCAGCCTCAGCTGCCTTATCCAATGCTCCATCTTTCAATTGTTTCTCCAGAGCGGCATAGATTTTTACTGACTAGATTCCTCTTGGAGTTTTTTCTTTTGAAATGGCATTTTCTACCAAAGGTACATGGTTTAAAAAACTCCCGCCATGCACCTGTGATGGTTTTACTCCACAAAGCTCATTGCACTTTTTTCTCTTTTTCAATTTGTAAAGCATAACAAGGAGAAGGTTTCTTCGCCCTCTGCATTTGGCTTCAGGCATTACATAGTGCTTAACAGCATTTTTACATTTGTATAATTTGGGATGTGAAGCTGTTATTTTTGCAGTGTTAAATGTTATACTCAGCTCTATCCAAATTCGTAATCACTATCAGCGTTTTTGTATTATCTGTTTTTATTCTGATATTAATATCGTTAATTGATTGTATGTTTTATTTTATTTTTGTTGTGACCTTTAGGGTGCTGTTAAACCATATAAAGTATTTATGACTGAGCGACTAACTAATCAATTTCCATTTTGAAGCTTAATAAATGTGAGAACCGGTTACTTGTTTTTAAACAGTTGGTCAAAAGATCATAATGAAGGCAATAGTACACCAGTATGAGCACGCCCTCGTAAAGAAGGGGATGGATCAGATGTGCTCAAATTCACTGTATAGTTGGAGAAGATCAAAACGGGCATTGGTTTGCCCACTCAGCCACTAACTATCCCTGGGGAACCGGAAATTAGTACAGCAGAAGCGCCAGGGCTCCAAATTGATAGATGATTGCTCTCTAGATCCCAAAGCACTCGGCACTGTTGATCACATTATTACTACCATCAAATCATCATTAATGGTGGCATTTAAGGCCCTTTCGAGGCAGTCGCACAAGCTAGAAGTCCAGGTGGAGTTAATACGCATGCTGGTATAGAGTGTTCTGGCCCTGGATGAAAAGATGGATCATTTGAGCAAGAAGTTTGATTATTGGCTCTCCCAAAATGGAAATGACCTTTCACCAAATATTGCCTTCATTGACAAACTCACTCTTCCAGAACTAATGTCGACATTATTAACCAATTGTAAAACCATGCATCCGGATGCTCCAATTTATGATAAACCTGCATGTGCAACCGTGCAGGAGGGACCAGTGAATGAGGAGTACCAGCACAATGGCATTATAGACAGGAGTGCTCACAATAAGATACAGTCCTTCAGTACATTAAAATTTGAGGTTGCTGAGCAAATTCCAAAGATGGACTCATCATCTCCTAAAACAGAAAAGGGCAATCCTGGTAATCATGCATATCAGTCAAATGGGCTTGTAGGTTAAGTTGACAAAACACACAATGATCTACTGCGAGGCAATCGGGAAGGTGGAGAGGCCTCTTGTTAGGAAGACGTTCCGGCCGCAACATCAATGAGGACAGGAATCGGTAGGATTAACACGTTTATTCTTCAAGGCCGGAAATATTATAAAGGCATTTTCCATACAAAGTAATAGCCCCGGCTGCACCCGGACCTGCCTCCTCTTCTCCCGTCACCTCCTTCTCAACTGTCCCGAATCCCCACAACATTCCTCTCACAACATTCACTCCTTAACATTCTCCCGTTCGCCGGCTCGTGCTTATCACGCACAAGCCCACTACATAGACAATACAACACCTCTGAATGTTTAAAGAGCAATTGCTCGCTGTCACACCGCCTAAAGAGAAAGCCAAGAAAGGCTATGAAAAAAAACAAAATATTGAGTCGCCACACCAACACAGTACATATACCCCAGGCATTGTGTGGTGCCACAAACAATGGTATTGACGAGCGAGCGAACAACACTGATTCCTGCAAAGCGGGCGCAGAGAATTATCCGATTATCAATTTGAAGCCATCGACACAAGAAACAACTGAGCAATCTAAACAACATGCAATTGTGCAGCTGAAAATGGATATGGAAATCTAGGCCCTGCAGCACAAGGCAACACTCCAGGCAAACCTTTGCTCAGGTAGTGGATGCTACTTTAACAGGCCAGGACCTCGAACAAATTCCCAGCTTTTTGATTACAGACATGAGGAAAAATGTTCTGTCAGGCATGTAGGACTTTGTTCGGCTCCATGTAGCGCTATAACAGCAGAGACAATGGAGTAAATATGCACTGAGGTGAGGCGGGGTCAATCAACACCCGACACACAATCTATAAAAACATACAGTGTTATTTTGGCAAATCCGCTAGCAACATCTTGATGTTTACCCCACCGTCTAAGACAAGAGCGTCATGGGATATTTTAAACAGTTCTAATATCCTTTATCTTTTTAACAATATCTCAACACACAGGCATCTAACAATGGTACACCTATTGTCCGAGCAGTTTAAAAACAGTGTTTTAACAAACCATAAGGATTCAACTTTCACAGAATGGTCCAATTCTGGTGACACTATAACAAATATGGCAGAAGCTGGGAAATTACTGGAATGGGGAATTAATGTGAGCACGTAGGCCAAAGGGAAAGTATCAATATATTCTGGCAGAAAGACAAGAATCCTGCCATAGAAATCTCCAGAATAATCCAGCCAAATTTAGCACATTGACAAAGGACACAGCAGTCTATAGTGTCCTGAGAGGGACAAGGCAAGTAATGCCCTCTAACTGGGAAAAAAGGATCACGATTCAAATGACACATGAGATTGGAGACAATTATCCTCCGTGAGGTTTAGAAGGCCAGACATCCAGAAGAAGCATGGACTATCTGGATTGGTCTTGGGTGCTGATGACGCTCAAGGCCCTAGAGTAGCCCCAAACCAAGTATGAAACAGAGAAATAAGGCATCGTACCGTGACACAATCAAGATGATACGTTGGAATGTGGCCGGACATCATTCTACAGTATCTAACAATAATACAGAGGATTTCTTACAATCAGGGCACATTCTCTTTCTTCAAGAGACATGTTTGATGGTGCCTATTGCCATTCCAGGTTTTCATGCAATCTATATATTTGCCTCAAAGAAACATTTGTTTGGGGGGCCTATGGGCAGTCTTGCCAGCTACGTAAAATTGGATCTACAAGTGAAAGTAACACCCCTTATCCTCCCCCAATTTCCATAATAGCTGTGAATGTTTACATTAACCCCTAAAGTAAAACTCAGCCCGTAAAGATTAAAGAAATAGTCAACATGATGAGATCCATTATGTACGAATATCCTGCCCATGAGTTTATTATTTCTGGTTATTTCAACATATGTGACCTAGGATTTCCTGGTCCACTGAAATGGAGTACCCCTCTTGATCTGCTTGAGGCTTACTTCCACAAGTTTTGCTTAAGCTTTGCTGATTGCAATGGGATGCAACTCAAAACTCACAATAATATTTCAAAATTAGACATTATGTGGGTGATTCTGAGCTTGGCGGGCGGCGGTAGCCGCCCGCCAAGCGGGAACCGCCAGAAGACCGTACCGCGGTCAAAAGACCGCGGCGGTCATTCTGGGTTTCCCACTGGGCTGGCGGGCGACCGCCGAAAGTCCTCCCACCAGCCCAGCGGGAAACACCCTTCCCACGAGGACGCTGGCTCAGAATTGAGCCGGCGGAGTGGGAAGGTGCGACGGGTGCAGTTGCACCCGTCGCGAATTTCAGTGTCTGCTAGGCAGACACTGAAATTCTTTATGGGGCCCTCTTACGGGGGCCCCTGCAGTGCCCGTGCCATTGGCATGGGCACTGCAGGGGCCCCCAGGGGCCCCGCGGCACCCCCTACCGCCATCCTGTTCCCGGCGGGAAAACCGCCAGGAACAGGATGGCGGTAGGGGGTTTCAGAATCCCCATGGCGGCGGAGCGCGCTCCGCCGCCATGGAGGATTCTCAAGGGCAGCGGAAAGTCGGCGGGACACCGCCGACTTTCCGTTTCTGGCCGCGGCTGAACCGCCGCGGTCAGAATGCCCAGCGGTGCACCGCCAGCCTGTTGGCGGTGCTACCGCGGTCGTTCGCCCTGGCGGTTTTTACCGCCAGGGTTAGAATGACCCCCTATATTCTTAAATAAGAATCTGCAAAAGTGGTGCAAGGCATTTCAAGTATGGCAGAAATCAGAAAGTGACCATCATCCACTATCAATAGTGATGAAATAAAAGGTAACAACATTTGCAAAGGAGATATGGATAGAAAAGCCACTTCCATCTAATATTGGCCCATTTACTAGAAGAATTAATTGGGGTCAAGTAGCTAAGGATAGGATTGTAGCCTAGAAAGCAGCCGCTACTTGCCTTCTTCTAGTAAAATGCAAAATAACATATCACAAAAAATGGGGGATGGCAATCACAACCTTACTTAAGGCCTTCTCAACAAATGTGCACAGGAAGTTAGTAATAAAAAGTAAGAATGACCAGTGTGTCACATTTTTCATGAATAAAGCCCTCTGGGAGAGCAAACAGAGATGTCGCCTTCCTGTGGCACACCACAGAATGTGGAACAACACCCACACAGAAATTAATCTACAAAGCGCTATAAAATCTAATAAGAAACTGGTTTGGCAGTTGGAACAAAAACAAATAAAAAAGGAAGGGTTACATGTTTATACTCTGCTAGCACTAACTAAGATAAAAGAGTTCTAGAACTTTATCAACAATATAGCAAGCAAACTATTATTTGAAGACAATTCAGTTTCCACTGATAGGTGGTGTGCTCATGCTACAACCTTAAATTTGATGCAGAGATAATGCACACTACCACAAAGAACTTTCGTTGAGAAATCCTGGACGATCTGGAGAGGAATTCAATATGCATCACAGCAAAAGAGATATAAAGTACTCTCAAGAGCATTAAGGCAGATGGAGCACCGGGCCCTAATGGTTTACCAGTTAGCATACTGAAAGACAACCTGGCTTTCTGGGAACCGCATATGCATTGTTTAATCAATGAATGTATTTTGTCATCCATCATTCTGAAATCTTGGAAAGGCTCTATCTTGTTTCTCATTCACAAGAAGGGTGATTGTACTTTGCCCGCAAAAAACACATTATTTGCCCTGCTCGATGCTGACAGAAAGGCATTTGCAAAGGTGCTATTGCATGAACTTGAGGCTTGGATTAATGAGAGCAATATCATTCCATTCTATCAGACAGGTTTAAGGCAAATGCATCAACCACCAACAATGTGATTGCCCTCTCTTACCAGGGGAAAAGGGCTGCCGAATCAAGCAGACAACAGATGTATGCCTGTTTCATCAACTGCAGTGCTGCTTTTGATGGAATTATTCAGTACACCCTCTGGGCCAAACTTGCTAAGTGGAGCATTCCAAAGCAATTACTGGCAGCTATCATGGATTTATATATGGATACATTGATGAGAAGTAGGAACTCACATAACCATGCTGCTGGGAAAATACACACCAACAAAGGGCATAAGCAGGGCTGTGTTATTGCCCCAACTCTTTTTAATCTTTATACAGCTGACCTGGGTGTGGAGCTGTTGAAGGGTAGAATCTTTCCTCCCAAATTAGGTAATTGCAATGTTTCTATTATGCAATATGCTTATGATCTGGTATTGCTGGACCACACACAAAATAGCTCAGTGACAATACTGAGAGAACTCCATGCATATAACACCAAGAACCCTGTACATGTAAATGCAGAAAAATCAAGAGTCTTGGTGTTTGGACGAAGGTCTAAGAAAAGACAGCTAGAATTGCAGTTGGGCCGCTTTGGATAAGGTCAACTGGCAATTATAACTATCTCGGGTCTGAATGTCAGACTTTAGGAAGCCCACCTTCCATGTCAAAGCACAAACTGGAAAAGCTGCTATAAAACAGCCTTCACATTGTGAAAGTTGCATCACTGCCTACATAGTCCAACGGCGGAGGGAATTCTAAAATTGATTGCACCAAGTTTTTCCACACCTTACTTATGGTCATTTGGCCTTTCCTGAAATGCTCACTGAGACTCTGGAACGCTGCCACATATCAGCATATAGAAAGATCTTTGGTATCCCTAAAGGGACGAGGCGTACATTGATTCGCTTAGAATTTGGCAATTAATGTATCAACATCTTTTGTAAAAAGGACATAATTAAGTATTATCATAGGGAGTTGAGGTCCCCACCAGACTCAATGAGAACTGCATTAGGTACCATCTTTCAAGACAAAAAGTCTATCTGGGCATGATATTTATGGCCTCAGCCACATTGAATGTGAACCTCGAAGCCATCAAATATACCCAATTGATGATAGAAGCCCTAAAGAGACTATTGAAAAAAACAAAGTAAACTAGACTCAAGGGAGCTGGGCATCAGTAAAATCAAAGACCTTCATAGTTAGAGGACCTAGTTCAATCACATGATGGGCCTCACCTACAGCCTTACTTGTAAGTGGCCCTATGCGCTTTTAGCCTTCAGGAACATATTAATGACCAGGTTTTTGACTATGCCAAAAAAATAATATCAGGCTCATTGGGACATTCTAAAAGTCATCAAAAATGTTGCTTATGTGCCATTGCCCCAGAATCTGCTATTCACCTGATATGCTGTTGTCCAGTGCTGCTTGTTCAGAGGCAGATTTTTCTTAGACCCGTTTTTTTTTCAAAACGGTATGAGAACTGGCAACAAGATTGGCAAATGTATGGCCATGGCTGCACAGAGCCTGATTGACACTATGGTGCCAGATAAGGGATCATTGAATGTCATAGATGTACTTTTTGAGAATGCACTCAAGTTCTCAAGGTTTAAGCAGTATAAACACGAGCCGATTTAACATGACACTGCACAGCTACTGCCACTAATCTTATGCATGGTGGGCATGTATTATATGTGGCATAGGCAAATAGGTATGTGATGTATTTTATATGGTTATATCATGCATGATTTGTAAATTCTGTAGTGGCCGTAATTGATTTTCTTCCTGACATTTCAGTCAAGGGGTCTCTGGTTCACACATGGCACTTAAGGGTTTGAACCCGCATAGAGGATAGGTTTGAGCCATATATTGTATGTACTGGACACATTGATTCTGTCATTATCTCATAGCAAAGGTTGTGAATTTGAATCATAGTCCTATTTTTGTGATTTTAGAATGGTTGTTACAGCTCTTATGTATCGTATTTTTAATGGTCTTTAATCTATTGCTACATTTTTTTTATTTTTGGGCAACAACAAAGAATGTCATATATTGTGTTTGCTCCATTTTAAATGGGTTGTTATTATTTTTCTTATTGATGATGTTCTTTTGTAATGGTTTTAAATAACTATACAATACATTCTTTACTACTTGTTTTTAAACAGGGATTACAATGGAACTTGATATGATTCATGGTTTAGCTTTCCTGCAATGTGATCATCATGACTTTGACAGGCCTTTCACTCATGTCTCTTTTGGAAAGGGATATGTATATCAGTGTATTTATTTCGATAGTTTTATATGGTGCTGACATACCATTAAGTATTAACTGACTTTCCTTAGGGCATCGTCAAATAACACAGTGTGTAAAATCAAAGTTTAAAGAAAAAACAGTCACGCACATTTATCATTGTTGGGTTTGACTATCATTATTACGGATGTGAGTTGTAACAGTTGCCTGAAGGAGATAAGAGTATGTTTAGTCCTTAATTCAGGTCGAAGAGTATTGCAAAACGATATTTCTGCAAACATAAATGTTTGCCTCTGAATCTACTCTAACTTCTCAGGATGAGATAATGAGCATGTATAAAAGGCTGGACAGATTTTTTAATTCTTTGGATATCCAATGAAAGTCTTTCAGTATACGTATGACGTCAAATTTAAAATGTCTAGCTGCAAAGTGGCAACTATTGTCAGTGAGAACGTGAGTACTAAAGTGCACCTTATAATATAGCATTTTAAAAAAAATGGAGATGAGTAATTACAGTGGCAGAAATATTTGCACACATAGGTATAGTAAATGTTGGAGTGACAAAGGGGGCATTGTTGGGAAATTAGGAATAATTATTAGAAAACAGAAAGGGGAAAAGGAAATTGAAGGAGGGAGTTTAGAGAGGAACACGCTAATGCAAAATACACAGCCACAAAAGTCAGAAAAGTGCAGTTTTCAAAATGCAAATTTTCATCTAGAATAGTATTACTACTGACAAAAAGGCTCATATGTACTCCTGACCTACTGTGGAGTACATCATGAACCATACATGGGTAACCACTGGTACTGCAACACACTTCCACAGAAATAAATGGAGGTGGAGAATGACACTGATGCATTAGGAAACATAAAATAAATTTGTTTAAATAACATTTAAAATTAATTTTATTTAAATTATTTGTTTTTATATTATTTTTTAATATTAATGGTTAATGTTCATTGCTTTGACATTTTTAAATTATAAATAAAATACATTTGCATCAAAGATTGCGACTTATCCAGCACATATTTTACTGCAAGTGGTAAGGGAGAGAACATTTAGATTACATAATATATTGCATTAAAAAATGTAATTATGTTAAAATGCATTAATATATTTTACGTTTTAGTGCAGGTAGTTTGTCCCTTGTATCTGTGGTAAATCATGGGGATTTGTTACATAAATGCAGTTTAATATTGTTTCAATTAAAAAATAAATAAATGATGCAGGACACTGGGGAATTAACTGAAGCAAATTTAAAATATTTCCTAAAAAGGATTATAATGAATATGTGATAATATTTAGAACATTGCCACTATTTAATTCAGTATGAAGGTAAAAAACACTGGGGAACTTACTCACATTGCAAAAAGGGGTGGGGGTAACTTGTTTAATTCAATGTAGAGCATTCACATGGAATTACCTAAATATTCTGGAAGGCTATGCATAATTTGAGAGAAGAGTAATTCTGCTTTTAGCGCTATTTCTTACCCCAAAAATGCTCACTTGTGTCCAAAATTGGTGCACTAACAGTGTGCAATACAACAGAAGAAGAATGTGCTATTGGGGTAAGATTTCTGGCATCTAGCCCTATGTTTTATTGCACAATTTCCTCCTTGCACCCAAAATAGGTGCAAGAAGTCATTTTGCACTAAGAAATAGCACTAAGGGCCAGATGTAGGAAGAGAGCAATTTGCGACTTGCAAATTGCGAGTCCCTGCGACTCGCAATTTGCAAGTCGCAAATTGCTATGCAGTATGGTGTCTCAGACACCGTCTGCAACTCGCAATGGGGTCGCAATGACCCACCTCATGAATATTCATGAGGTGGGTCGCAAATTGCGGCCCCATTGCGAGTATAGGCACTCGCTAACATGGAGGCCTGCTGACGTCAGCAGGCCTCCATGTTAGCGACCTGCCTTTTCAATAAAGCATTTTTTTTTTTTAAATGTAGCCCGTTTTCCCTAAGGGAAAACGAGCTGCATTTCAAAAAAATCCGAAACCTTTTGTTTCGGTGTTTTCAGGGCAGGGAGTGGTCCCTTGGACCACTCCCTGCCCTGAAAAAATGTTTTGGGGTCCAGTCTCAAACTGGAAGGGGTCCCATGGGGACCCCTTCCAATTTGCGAGTGGGTTACCATCCACTTGAAGTGGATGGTAACTGCGACTCCATTTGCGACCGCGTACGCGGTCGCAAATGGAGTTGCATACCACTGCGACTCGCAAATAGGAAGGGAACACCCCTTCCTATTTGCGATTCGGAAATGCATTTTGCGAGTCGGTAACGACTCGCAAAATGCATTTCTGCATAGGAAACACGCATTTGCGAGTCGCAAACGGCAGATTTTGCCGTTTGCGACTCGCAAAGTGTTTCCTACATCTGGCCCTAAATATGCTGTTGGGGTAGAATTTGACCCCCAACTTACTCAGGCGTAATTGCATTATAGGTAATTCCATTTCTAAGAGTAAAGCAGAATCACTGAATTTACTTTGATTAAACTAGCGTAATTAAAATTATGATCAGTCCTAATTGTAACCTGGTGCTGAATGTGAAACTTTATATGGAATGTTTCAATGCCTGATTGGAATGTGTGCCTACACAAATTATGATCAGGTATCACCTCAACTTTGACAAAAAATAACACTTGCTGTTTAAGCCAGGGTAGTGTGATTTAAGTGACTTATTAACCAAGTACTGTGTACCTTTTTCCAACGAAAGTAGGATGTTACTCTAGTAGGCTTAACCTGATGTTTTGAATACATTCACAACTGTTTTTGTATTTAAAAAGTGTTCCAAGACTCCAATTGTGAATCAGCAACAGTCACAACTTCCCAGAAGTACTTCAGGATTTTTTTACATTTCCACATGATTTCTATTTGTATGTCTTTATGTCTGTGTAAATGTATCTAGTACTTATATACATGCCTAAGTATGTCACATTCTTGCCATTTCACTTTGGAATTCGTTTTTTAAGTC
Source organism: Pleurodeles waltl (assembly GCF_031143425.1). Lineage (NCBI taxonomy): Eukaryota > Metazoa > Chordata > Amphibia > Caudata > Salamandridae > Pleurodeles > Pleurodeles waltl. Next base: position 965,394,541 of record NC_090449.1, on the reverse strand, counting down.
TACTGCAAAAACAATTTTTCCAATGAAGCAAATATTCACAATCCATTAGTGTTGGACTTTTTTGCTTATGCAGGGTCATCCCCAATCTTTTTGCCTCCTATTTTTTCTGACCTGTTGCTGTTGGCTTTTGAACTCTGAGCACTTCACCACTGCTAACCAGTGCTAAAGTGCATATGCTCTCTGTGTAAAATTGTATGTAATTGGTTTATCCATGATTGGCATATTTGATTTACTAGTAAGTCCCTAGTAAAGTGCACTAGAGGTGCCAGGGTCTGTAAATCAAATGCTACTAGTGGGCCTGCAGCACTGGTTGTGCCACCCACATGAGTAGCTCTGTAATCATGTTTCAAACCTGCGACTGCAGTGTCTGTGTGTGCAGTTTTAACTGTAAATAGGACTTGGCAAGTGTACCCACTTGCCAGGCCTAAACCTTCCCTTTTCTTTCATGTCAGATACCCCTAAGGTAGGCCTTAGGTAGCCCAAAGGGCAGGGTGCAGTGTATGGTTAAGGTAGGACATATAGTAATGTGTTTTGTATATGTTCTGACAGTGAAATATTGCTAAATTTGTTTTTCACTGTTGCAAGGCCTGTCCCTTTCATAGGTTAACATGGGAGCTACCTTTAAATCTGATTAAAGTGTAGATTCCCTTTGGGAGCGGATGGAGATGTGGAGTTTGGGGTCTCTGAGCTCACAATGTAAAAATACATCTTTTAGTAAAGTTGATTTTAAGATTGTGTGTTTGAAAATGCCACTTTTAGAAAGTGGGCATTTTCTTGCTTATACCATTTATGTGACTCTGCCTGTTTGTGGATTCCCTGTCTGGGTCAGTTTGACAGTTGGGCTGGTTGCACCTCACACTAGACAGTGACACAAAAGGAGCTGGGGTGCAGTCTGCATTTCCTGATAAGCCATCTGTGCTAGGAGGGAGGGGAGGAGTGGTCACTTACACCTGAGAGGGCTGTGCCTGCCCTCACACAATGCAGTCTACAACCCCCTGGTGAGTGTCTGGGGCCTGGCCTGGGCAAGGCAGGATTTCACATTCAAAAGAGACTTTACTTTGAAGTAGGCCTACTTCAAAGGAGAAATTGGGTATAAGAAGGGCATCCAAAACCACAGACTTTAGAAACACTTCTAGAACCAAGAGGAACCTCTGCCTGGAGAAGAGCTGAATAGCTGAGGAAGAAGAGATGCCCTGGCTGTGACTGTGCTTTGTGGAGCTATCCTGCAGTTGCTGCTTCTGCCAGAGTAAGAGGGCAAAGACTGGACTTTGTGTGCCTTCCATCTTGAGAAGAAATCTCCAAGTCCCTGCTTGCCTCCTGTTGTTTGAAGTCTCAGGGACAGCAAAGACTTCTCTCTGCCAGCACCTGGAGTTTCTGGAGAGACTCCTACTCTGCCCTGTGGTGCCCATCCAGTTCCTCGGACCCTGAAAGGAGAAGCTGGCAGCCTAAAGACAAGTAAATCCGCAGGGAAAAGATTGACGCGAATCTGATCTGCTGCTGAAAAAATGACGCGCTGCCGGCTCCGCAGCTGAGAAACGACGCTCACAGGAAACGCGACCGAAGAATCGATGCATGGAGCAGGAGAAACGACACGCAGCATCGCTGACGGAGGCTGGGAGACCACAACCTCCGCTGCGGGTATTTTCAGATCATTGTGCGGCTGGATTTTCGACTCACGTACCATCGTGCTGAGTTATTTTTGACGCACACCTGCCCATGCAGAGTTATTTTTGACGCGCACCAGGTACATTTTCACGCTAGCAGCGCTAGTGTGTGTTTAAAACTACTTAGACTCTTTTGCATTTTTATTGATAACTTGACTTGTGTATGGTGGATTGTTGTAGTTTTGGTCTTGTTGTGTTTAGATAAATATTCCCTATTTTTCTAAACTGGTGTTGTGTCATTTTGTAGTATTTTCACTAAGTTACTGTGTGTGTTGGTACAAATTCTTTACACCTAGCACTCAGAAGTTAAGCCTACTGCTCTGCCAAGCTACCAAGGGGGTAAGCAAGGGTTAGCTGAGGGCGATTCTCTTTTACTCTGACTAGAGTGAGGGTCCTTGCTTGAACAGGGGTGAGTACTGCACCTACGACACAGGGGAGGGAAAAAACAGGGACACTCACACGCAACACCCCCAGCCACACCCTCACCCACCACAACACACATACTAATACATATTGATACATCACAGTTACACCCCCAATCCCCCCAGAAGAATGCAAAGACAATAGAAAATTAGTGTAACCATTGTAATATATTAAAATCAAGTAGGCAAAAATATATATATATACACCATTAACAAAATATACACCAAGCATAGAAGTCCAGGTACTGCTCCAATTAAGTCTGTGGAACACTGGGCCCATACGGTATGGACGAGGCCCACACAAGATCCTCGACCATGACGGAGAGAACACTGCAGGGGCATCAGAGAGCAAGAAAACAGGCACCTTATGGGGAGGGAAAGGGGTGGCACCTCAACCGCTTGAGTGCACGACGCCAAATCCACGAGAGGGCCACATGCCCACTGTTCAATCCTGGAGAGTGCAAAGCCACAGTCTCTCAAGTCTCACAAGTGGGTGGTCTGCCCTCTGCCATATCCTTGGGAGTGCAAAGCAACAGTCTCTCAAGTCTTTCCAGTGGGTGGGTTGCCCACTGCCATATCCTGGGAAGTGCAAAGCCACAGTCTCTCAAGTCTCTACAATGGGTGGGTTGCCCACTGCTTTTTCCTGGGGAGTGCAAAGCCACAGTCTCTCAAGTCTTTCCAGTGGGTGGGTTGCCCACTGCCATATCCTGGGGAGTGCAAAGCCACAGTCTCTCAAGTCTTTCCAGTGGGCAACAAAGCAACAGTCTCTCAAGTCTTTCCAGTGGGTGGGTTGCCCACTGCCATATCCTGGGGAGTGCAAAGCCACAGTCTCTCAAATCTCTACAGTGGGTGGGTTGCCCACTGCCATATCCTGGGGAGTGCAAAGCCACAGTCACTCAAGTCTCTACAGTGGGTGGGTTGCCCACTGCCATATCCTGGGAGTGCAAAGCCACAGTCTCTCAAGTCTCTACAGTGGGTGGGTTGCCCACTGTTCCATCCTGGGGAGTGCAAAGCCACAGTCTCTCAAGTGGATAACAGTCTCCACTGGTTCTGGAGGGGGACTTGTGCCCAGAGTGCTTCATCTTGCTAAGGACAGAGGTACTGGATGGATCTCTCCATTGGTTCTGGAGGGGGCATGGTGCCCAGAGTGCTTCATCCTGCTAATGACAGAGGTAGTGGATGGATCTCTCCACTGGTTCTGGAGGGGACATGGTGCCCAGAGGGCTTCATCCTGCTAAGGACAGAGGTAGTGGATGGATCTCTCCACTGGTTCTGGAGGGAGCATGGTGTCCAGAGTGCTTCATTCTGCCTGTGACGGACTCAGTAGCATCAGTGCCCTTGGCGCTCATGGGCCAGCGGTGCTTGATACGGCGGTGCCCTGTTCAGCGGTGCTTGAGACGGCAGTGCCCTGTTCAGCGGTGCTTGAGACGGCGGTGCCCTGTTCAGCGGTGCTTGAGACGGCGGTGCCCTGTTCAGCGGTGCTTGAGACGGCGGTGCCCTGTTCAGCGGAGCTTGATACGGCGGTGCCCTGTTCAGCGGTGCTTGTTACGGCAGTGCCCTGTTCAGCGGTGCTTGATACGGCGGTGCCCTGTTCAGCGGTGCTTGAGGCAGCGGTGCTCTGTTCAGCAGTGCTTGAGACGGCGGTGCCCTGTTCAGCGGTGCTTGAGACGGCGGTGCCCTGTTCAGCGGTGCTTGGAGTGGCGGGCTCCTTTGCAGTGACTCAGCTGCTGGCGGTCCTCTCTAGCCCAGCGGGGTTTGTGCTGGCGGTCCTCTCTGTCCCAGCGGGGCTTGTGCTGGCGGTCCTCTCTGTCCCAGCTTGTGCTGGCAGTCCTCTCTGTCCCAGCGGGGCTTGTGCTGGTGGCCCTCTCTAGCCCAGCGGGGCTTGTGCTGGCGGTCCTCTCTGTCCCAGCGGGGATGACGGCTGTTGCCTCCTGGGCAGCAGGGCTGGTGCTGGCGGTGGCCTCCTGGGCAGCAGGGCTGGTGCTGGCGGTGGCCTCCTGGGCAGCTGGGCTGGTGCTGGCTGTGGCCTCCTGGGCAGCTGGGCTGGTGCTGGCGGTGGCCCCCTGGGAAGCTGGGCTGGTGCTGGCGGTGGCCTCCTGGGCAGCAGGGCTGGTGCTGGTGGTGGCCTCCTGGGCAGCTGGGCTGGTGCTGGCGGTGGCCTCCTGGGCAGCAGGGCTGGTGCTGGAGGTGGCCTCCTGGGCAGCTGGGCTGGTGCTGGCGGTGGCCTCCTGGGCAGCAGGGCTGGTGCTGGCGGTGGCCTCCTGGGCAGCTGGGCTGGCGGTGGCCTCCTGGGCAGCAGGGCTGGTGCTGGCGGTGGCCTCCTGGGCAGCTGGGCTGGTGCTGGTGGTGGCCTCCTGGGCAGCAGGGCTGCTGGTGGTGGCCTCCTGGGCAGCGGGGATGATGGCGGTCTTCTCCGCCGTGCTGTTCTTCCCAGACTTGCTGAGTTTCTTGTGCCCCTTCCCCACCTGCTCCTCTGCCTGATGATGCTAATGCACACAAGAACAGGGAGACCACAAAAAGGGGGGGACAACAGAAGAAAGACATGTTAAGTGTATGCATTACCGCTACCGTTGGCGGACACAACAGAAACGGAACCCCCTGCACTATGCCGCCCTCTTGGGCTCCTATGTTCAATTCCTGGGAAATGGCCTACTAGGCTATGGACGACATCTGCACACATGGATGACACAGGGGCATGACTAGGTGTAGTTGGCACTCTACAGAGGTGCGGTGGGGTGCCACATGGCCTGCCTTATGGAGGGACCTTGCCTACGGAACTCGCCCTGGCCTAGGGAAACCCACAGCCCACCTCCCCCACCCAGACTCCTCCACTGCGCGCTAAATCAGCAGAATGAGAGTGTACTCACCCCCTTGTGGCTGCTGTGATGCCCTCAAGTGCCCATCCAACTCCAGGTACGCCACCGCCAGGATCCTGAACATCAGGGGGGTCATGGTGCGACGGGACCCCTCCCATGTTGGGAGGCCATCCCCAGCTGAGCCTCCGCCGTCTTCTTGCTCCAGCGGCGAATGTCCTCCCATCTTTTCCGGCAGTGGGTGCTCCGTCTGTGGTAGACCCACAGGGTCCGGACGTCCTTGGCGATGGCACGCCAAATATATTGTTTCTGGTGGGCTCTGACCTACATGAGTTGTACAGGGGGAAGAGAAACTTATTACCAACTGCACCGTCAAAGTGTTTGGCCCCATACCTACCCTTGCCACGTGGCACATATACTCACCGTCGTTTCATGCACGCCGCACTCTCCCCCCTTCCTTCTTACATCCACCCTTCTCGACACAGGCATAGCACATACAGCATGCTCCCAGTGTACTTAATTGTTTGTCTGGAGGACCGTAGAGTAGCATGTACTGGGGGAGGACCCCATCCACGAGTTTCTCCAACTCCTCCGATGTGAAGGCAGGGGCCCTTTCCCCAGACACACAAGCCATTGTCTCTTCCAGACCGATCAGATTCCCTTTGGGAGCGGATGGACATGTGGAGTTTGGGGTCTCTGAGCTCACAATTTAAAAATACATCTTTTAGTAAAGTTGATATTAAGATTGTGTGTTTGAAAATGCCACTTTTAGAACGTGGGCATTTTCTTGCTTATACCATTTCTGTGATTCTGCCTGTTTGTGGATTCCCTGTCTGGGTCAGTTTGACAGTTGGGCTGGTTGCATCTCACACTAGACAGTGACATAAAAGGAGCTGGGGTGTAGTCTGCATTTCCTGATGAGCCATCTGTGCTAGGAGGGAGGGGAGGAGTGGTCACTTACACCTGAAAGGGCTGTGCCTGCCCTCACACAATGCAGTCTCCAACCCCCTGGTGAGTGTCTGGGGCCTGGCCTGGGCAAGGCGGGATTTCACATTCAAAAGAGACTTTACTTTGAAGTAGGCCTACTTCAAAGGAGAAATTGGGTATAAGAAGGGCATCCAAAACCACAGACTTTAGAAACACTTCTAGAACCAAGAGGAACCTCTGCCTGGAGAAGAGCTGAATAGCTGAGGAAGAAGAGATGCCCTGCCTGTGACTGTGCTTTGTGGAGCTATCCTGCAGTTGCTGCTTCTGCCAGAGTAAGAGGGCAAAGACTGGACTTTGTGTGCCTTCCATCTTGAGAAGAAATCTCCAAGAGCTTGATCTAGAGCTTGCCTCCTGTTGTTTGAAGTCTCAGGGACAGCAAAGACTTCTCTCTGCCAGCACCTGGAGTCTCTGGAGAGACTCCTACTCTGCCCTGTGGTGCCCATCCAGTTCCTGGGACCCTGAAAGGAGAAGCTGGCAGCCTAAAGACAAGAAAATACACGCACAGAGCGCTGTGCGGGAAAAAGATTGACGCAAATCCGATCTGCGGCTGAAAAAAACGAAGGGCCACCGGCTCTGCAGCTGAGAAACGACACTCACAGGAAACGCGACCGAAGAATCGACGCACGGAGCAGGGGAAACGAGGTGCACCATCACTGACGGAGGCTGGGAGATCACAACCTGTGCTGCAGGATCATCGTGCAGCTGGATTTTCGACTCACGTACCGCTGTGCGGAGTTATTTTTTATGCATACCCGCATGTGCTGGGTTATTTTTGACGAGCACCAGGTAAATTTTCACGCTAGCAGCGCTAGTGTGTGTTTAAAACTACTTAGACTATTTTTGCATTTTTATTGATAACTTGACTTGTGTATGGTGGATTTTTGTTTTTTTGGTCTTGTTTTGTTTAGATAAATATTCCCTATTTGTCTAAACTGGTGTTGTGTCATTTTGTAGTGTTTTCATTAAGTTACTGTGTGTGTTGGTACAAATAATTTACACCTAGCACTCTGAACTTAAGCCTACTGCTCTGACAAGCTACCAAGGGGGTAAGGAGGGGTTAGCTGAGGGTGATTCTCTTTTACCCTGACTAGAGTGAGGGTCCTTGCTTGACCAGGGGGTAACCTGACTGTCAACCAAAGACCCCATTTCTAACAATTAGTATTTACTTTGAATGACTCTTATTAAGCAAAATTACTTATGGCCTCATTATGAGCTTGGCGGTCATGAGACTGCCAAACTCACGGTGGTGGTCTGACCGCTGCTGCTTTGGTTACGACTTTGGCGGTCAGACCACCTTTCTCTCCTTCAACATAGTTTCTGATGGCATGACAGCAGTTGGGTTTGCAACCAGTCATGGAGGCACTGAACTCAGTGCCACCTGCATGATTACAACCCCTATTTCCACCAGCCTTTTCATGGCGGGGAGCCTGCCATGAAAAGGCTGGCGGAAAGAAAGTGCTGGGGGCTACAAGTGACCCCTGCACTGTCCAGGACCAGGGTCCCTGTGCCCAACACCTCTGGAATGCACACTGTCTGCTTTGCAGACAGTGCAAGTCCCAAGGGTGCTGGAGTGTTAGGATATTGGCCTCGGCTCCAATATCCTAACACTGTTTCCACTGGTCAGCTCAGAGGGAACACATATTACAATGTTCCCGATGGTTAGTCCAGTGGGAACATTGTGATTTTTGGGGATAAAGTTACCGCTATAGTGGTGGCATCCTCCCCAAGAGTTTGGTGGTCTTATGGTGGGACCACCAAACTCATAATGAGGCCCTTAGTAAAGATTATAAAGAAAGCACAGTTTTAGATTACTTTTAAATTAAAGACAAATCCATTGCTACTTCTTTAATGTAACTATGCTAAACTATTAGGGATAATAACATTATTAGTAATATCCTGTCAAATCACATTGTGATTTGTAAAAATGTGTGGATGAAATGTTTTTCAGTGCATAATGCAACCATTAGTTTTAAGTTGATTGTTGAATAGTTTAGGGCATCAAATCTAATGTATGCAACCTATTCTATTATACGATCCCGAAAGATTTACTGTGAAGTGGCATGCACATTTATATTTCATGATTACTTTATTGTCTTTTATTTTTATTTCAGAATGAAGAACAAATTTTGGTATTTTGAATTTGGTACTTCTGAAACATTCTCAGCCACGTGCAAAAAGCTACATGAGTCACTGGAAATAGAGGTAAGACTCTATTTCTTGGAACTATTGGAACAATCAAAATGTGTGGAATGCCATAAGATATTGAAATGAAAATGTTATTTTACACTTTTCAGATGAACTGAAATGATTTACTCGATTCATGATATACTGACTAATTAATATAGTACAGGAAATTATTATGAATCAAACGTCTTCTTACAAAGTGCTTATTACTATTAATATATCCATTACACATATCCTTGCAAGTAGCTGCCCAAAGTACAGCTTGATACAGAAATTGTCACTTAATTGTTATGAAGAAAGCAGTGAAAAAGTAAGACAGCTAACACCATTAAAGAAATTTCCCAGCACAATTTCAGGGCGACCCTGTCAACCAGTGGAGAAACAATGTCAACATCTGTATTGATGCATGTCTAAATATCGCCACAGTTTTCCACATTTAGGGCCCGATTTTGGCCTAGCGGGAAACAGGCTACAGCACTGTCTCTGGCCTGTAATTGAGCCGGTTGCAATGCTGTAGCCTGCAGGGTGCACCAGCACCCTTGAAATGTTCACTGTCTGCAAAGCAGACAGAGAAAATGTTGATGGTGCTGGTCAGAATGGGCAGTGCAGGGGCCCCCCTGTGGCCCCCTGCACCCATTCTCCGCCAACCTTCCTTTGGCAGTGCTACCACCATGAAAAGGTTGGCAGAAAATTAGGCTATAATCCCCAGGGCAGTGCTGCTTGCAGCACAGCCCTAGTGGATTAGGAATGCCACCTACTTCCAGACTGCCAGGATCTCTGATTCTGGCAGAGCTGGCAGTTCCCTGGCGGTCCACCAGGGTTGTAATGTGGCACTCGGACTGCCACATTGGCAGTGTTGTCATAAATTATATAATTTCAGATGTAATCAGTCATGTTATCCATAATGGGTGTGAGTTATAGTTATTTCACACTACTTGTTATAAAGCAATGTCACTGATTTCCTTTCATGAATCCGGTTTTGGTAATTCTTATGTATTTACAGAACATTTGGCCCTGCTGAAGTTTAAAGTATGCAGGTGTAACCAGTGTATCTTTGTGTTAGGCTTATTACATACATTTCAAGACAATCTGCTATTCTGCCACATTGCTTAAATAAGTTACATTCACAGTAAAATTTACAATGAGTGCTCAGGAATAACACGAGTAGCCAGAATGTGAGAACCTGTTGCTTGCCCATGTTTGTTTCTTTGTTAGTTTTTTTCTCATTTCATCACAGAATCTGTCTACATTAAATATAAATGACGGATTTGCATTTTGTGTAATGACTGGTAATTTTGTATACCTTCCCTGAAATTTGATGTAATTATGCACAAGCAAAATATGCAGACCCGTAAGTAACTTACAGGTATTTATGTATGTATATGTTAGTTACTTCTAAAGCATGAACATAGCCAAAAGGCAGAAGAGCATGGTTCAGTATTAAAGGAAAGCCTACGGTCAATGGAGTGGTAGCTGGATTTTAGGAGAAGTGTATTGGTACTGCATTTTGATGTAAATGCATTTAAGATGTGAGTCTTCAACTCTTTCTTGATTTGGAATAGCGTTGGAGTGGTCTTGATGGATACGGGGATGTTGTCTCAGATCCGAAGTGCATAAATAGAAATGGCTTGTTGCCTTGTTTTATAATTTCTCACACTTTGCACTCTCCTGTCTGACAGTGCCCTGACTGTGAGTATGCAGAGAGTCACCAGAGATTGTTATGAAATTGTGACAAAAAATTATTTGATGACCTTTAGGCACGATTTCAAATGGACTTAGAACACCTGATCATGGGGATGTGAGGGAGAGTATGCCATTGATTACAAATACATAATAGAAAACATTTCTACTCCCTTTGCAGCATACTTCTGGCAAAATATTTGCACTCCAGGTCCAGAGTATTAGTGACTCTTACTACAATTTCAATTGACTTACGGGTAAAATGAAATGTAATTAATTAATGAGGGAATTACAAGGAAGGGCCTTTTAAATATTTTGAAAATATGAAAATGAGAGACCTGCGGCGGACCTTCGGGATCAAAAGGCATTTTACTCTCTCTTGATAAGACAAATGATGAAGATATAGGGAAGTAAACAAGAGTTAAAACATGTAGAAAACAATAGGACATTGTTGCAAATTTGCCTGTTGTGCATGGTTACTCCGATAGTTGGAGATGGCCTTACTCAGTGCCAAGGAAGGTCATTGTCACATTAACTTTTGATGGCTTTGCAGGGATTAGCTGTTAGACCTTTCAGCGTAAGGGTGATTTTCCCCCCCAAACTTTTTGCATTTCTGCTCCATCTTTTTCTGATCTCATTTTCTGTTGACCTTAGGACTCTGTGCATTTTACCACTGCTAACCAGCGCTAAAGTGCATATGCTTATGCCTTGAAACAGGGTAACAGTGGCTTATCCCCATTTGGCTTAGGTAATTTAAGTCCCTAGTAAAGTGGTACCACATGTACCCAGGGCCTGTAAATTAAATGCTACTAGTGGATCTGCAGCACTCATTGTACAGCCCACTTAAGTATCCATTAAAATCTGTATCAGACCTGCCATTGCAGCCTGTCTGTGCAGTTTCTCAGCTACCATTACGACCTGCAAGAAATACCTTTTGTCAGGCCCAATCCTTCAGCCCTAGGGTAAGCCCTAAACAGCCCAAAGGGCAAGGTGCAAGGTATTTAAAGAGTAAGGCATATACGTTTAAGTTTTACATTTGGTAGAAGTGAAAAACTCCTAATTCTTTCACTATTGCAAGGCCTACCTCTCCCAAAGGATGACACTGAAGTTGCCTTATTAATTTTAATAGGGCTATCTTGCAAATGGGAACAAGTAACAGTTCGTATTTGGTGTCTTTTGAATTTTAACATGTGAGAAAACAAGGCTGATTGCAGAAGCCCCCTAACTTTTTGCCCCCATTTTTCACTTTTGTTTGGTGTTTTCCTGACTGATGGTGCCCTAGGTACTGCTAACAAGTTCCAGGGCCTAAGCTCTGTGTAAAATGAGTATGCAAGTTAGGCTAATTATAATTGGCTATGTTAACCTACCTATAAGTCCCTAGTATGTGGTAGGGCATGTAGGTTTAGGGACCCCAACATAGGTAGTGCTCCCGTAGGTGCACTGCTGACGTGGCTACTGTGATTTTAGAGGCAGGTCTGCCTTGCTGGCTGCTTTTAAACTAAAGTTATATGCAAATCAACTTTGGAATTAAAGGTACTTCTAAAGTCTTAAACTGCCTTATTTTTGCATATGTCACCCTAAGGTGAACCCTATGTACCCCTTGGGTTGGGTGCCATGTAACTATAAGCAGGCACATTATAAAATTGTTTTGTAAGTCCTGGCGAGGTGAAATAGTCAAATTCGTAGTGAATGGCCTCCATAGACTAAAATGGGGAGACTTTATTTTAATTAACAAAGTCCCCATAAGTGTAGATACCTTTAGTTTGGTATCAAATTAATTGTTATAATAAATCCCACAACTTACACATGTTTGATTTAATATAACTATTTCAGGTAAAGAGTTTTAAAACTCTACCTGAACGTTGCCAACTTTACCTCTGTAGTGCCCTTCTCTGATTGGCAAGCCTCTGGCAGCCTGGCCAAACTGCCTTCATGAGGTGTGAAGTGGCCTGGGCTGAACACAAAGGATGTGATGGGGGAGGAAATCTGCCCCAGCAGATGGTGAACCAGGATAGGGGAGAGCAGCCAAGCTGCTCTTCAAAGGCAGGAAAGGACATTTGGAGCAGCTCAGGACCTCCCTCACTTCCTGCAACCCCAGACACTTGGGTGCCCTCTTGATTAGATTAGGAGGGGGCAGGACAGAAGGATGTGTTTAGGATTTTCAGCCACACCAGTGGGTGGGCTCAGTCAGATCTAACCTCCAAACATCACTTTCAACCATGATGGATTTTTGAAGAATGTTGCTCACTGGGATTGATTTTTACCACACTTCCCTGGAAGTGGTCATCAAAAGGGGAAGGACCCTGCCTGTGATAGGCAACCAGAACGCCCTGCGTTCCACTTCAGAAGCAAGGATAAATATGGTGGAGTTGCACCCACACTTCATATCCCTAAAATGAACAAGACTTAGAAGAAGGACTGCCTTGCTGGACCCCTGACCTGCACCTGGACACTGCACTCTGAAGGACTACACCAGCTGCACACTTGGGCTTTACCACTAAAACAACTTTGCCTTTCCCTACTATTCCTTCAGGAAGGGAATCCCTGTTTGCTACAGGTACAAAGGAGCTGTCCAGTGTCCCTTTCATCAAGTCCTGCAAGCAGAGCCCAGCTGACCAGCGTCCAGTGGGCATTTGAGGATTCTGCATTCTGGGAATTGTAGTCCCAACTCCCAAGGAGCAACTCAGAGATTCTGGAACCTTGGATCAAGTTATGGACACTTCAAGGACCCAAAAAGGACCTCCGGAAGGAGATCCAGAAGTTTGGAGATGTTTGGAGCAACTCCATAAGTGGAAGAGGTGCATTGTGGGAGTTGTAGTCCCAACCCCTAAGAGGCAAACCTGAGCCTCTGAACCCTTAGATGGTGCCATGGACCACTTTCCTGAGTCAAGAAACACTTCTGAACGTAAGTGTGTCAGTGTTACCTCAGGGGTGGCCTGAACTCTGGCCCTTGCCCCTGGCCCTTGCCCCTTTCCAGTGTGACATTTTCTTAACCCTTTGAGCACTTGTTGCTTCTATGCACTAGAAAACATTAATTCTTCTTATCCAATTTTAATCATTTCGGTGTCATTTTAAAGATAAAAATATAATCTATTTTTATAAATTACATACGTTTCTCCTAAGTTAATATAAACAATAGCCTTCTCACTCGTTGCTAAGCTACCCAGGGTTGAGCTGGGTTTAATTTAGTGAGACCTAACTGGACCTAAGTGGAGGTACTTACCTGCCTTTACCAATAATCCACTTTCTAACATAATGAAAAAAACAATTTTATGGTAAAACCAGAATTACAATTTGGGAAATGCCACTTTTAGAAATTTGCCATTTCCCTGCCTTAGCTGTTCAGTGCATACGGACTGTCTCTGGCTAAGATGACTAGATGTAGTTGGCAGTTGTTTTTTTGTGTATTCCTCCTAGGCAGCCACACATAACAGAGAGCTAAGGTGCGCCTGGATGGGGCATCACTGGCAGGAAGGGAGAGTGGAGGAAGGCACAGTCCTACTCACACCTGAGTAGGCTGTGTCCTGCCTTCCAACAAAGGATTGCATACCGCCTGTAGTTAGTCTGAAACAAGGGGAGGGGAGGCAGGACCCTGAACACTTCATAGGGAATTCAGTAAAAATTAATCCCACTTCAAAGAAGGCACTAGGGGCTAATTAAGAGTTTGGCGATCGGATGAGCGAACCGCCAAACTTGTGAGGATGTGGTGGTCATCAATCCGGCTGCCACATCCACCTTCGTATTACTATGTTCCCACCTGGTTGACTGGCAGGAACGTCATATTGCAACATTCCCACCGGTCAGCCTGACAGGAACAATGCTACGATATTGGTCTCGGCTTCCTGAACCCAGCGCCGCTGTTGCTGACCATGACTCCGACCACTGTCAGCCCGTCGGGAACCATGGTCCTGGTGGGGATAGCGGTCCGACAGCCAGGGCCACAATGTGAAGGTGAGACCACTTGGAGTGTGGCGGTCCAACCTAGGACCATCAATGTCATAATGAGGCCCCATGTCTTCTGGGCCTGTGAAAGACTTGCAAGGAAAAAAACAGCTGTGCTGTTGAAAGGCTGTCACTCTGCAGGACTTTTGACCTAAGCACTGCTGCTCTGACCTGCTGCCTGCTGACCTCTTGCCTGGGTAACAAGGACCTGTAACCTCTACCCAAGACTACAAGAGTGACTGTGAGGGCTAGTCTCTTGTAACCAGCATCTGAACTCTACAAATGTGAGTCCTAATCTGTCAACTGGTGCCACCCCACTCCAGTACCATCAGAAGTGCGCCTAAAGGTGTTCTGCCAGCACATCTGTGGATTCTTTAGTACCAATGCATCTCCTCTGCTGCACGGCACAAACCTGAGCAGAAGTGATGCATTGCCTTTGCTACGTGGAATTTCCCATCACAAAAGTCCTATAAAACACTGTCACAAAACGTAAACCAACATGACAAATCATTTTTGATATAACTATTAAACATATTATTTTACGACATCAGTCCAAACATTTAATACAACTCCAATATCAAAGAAGACTGAGATATTATATACATAATTTACAAGAAAATATAAACCTCACATACTAAAAAGCTCAAGTAACAAACTAACAGCCTCATTATGAGGCTGCAGTTCTAGGACAGCCAACCTCCAGGTGGTCTGACCACCAAATTACAACTTTGGGGGGCGGACCCGCCTAAATACCACCATTCCCCCCAGGAACATTGTTCCTGACGTAGTGATGGTGGTTGGGGTTATATTCTGCCACAACAGCCTTGAACTCATGCCACCTGGCTGATTACAACTCCTCTCTCCTCTAGCCTTTCCATGGCAGTGACCCCGCCATAAAAAGGCTGGTGGAAAGCCAGTGCCAGGGGCAACAGGAGGACCTCTGCACTGCCCATGTCCACAGCATGGGAATGGCTGGTGCCCCCTGTCCAGCACCATCAGACAGTGTGCATTCCGAGGGTGCTGCTGTGCTACGGTATTGGCATTGGCTCTCTTAAAGGAGCTAAGTCCTATATCGTAGCACTGTTACTGCCGGACTGATTGGCAGGAATGCGTATTGCTATGTTCCCGCCAGTCAGCTCGGTGGGAACATTGTAATGTACTCCAGGGGAGGTCACCACCATTGCAGTGGTGTCCCCCCTTGAGCTTGGCGGTCCCGCGGTGGGACTGCCAAACTCATAATGAAGCCCTAAATCTATCACATAAAGTGAATACAGCTCATAAACCATAAATATCCAAATACTCATCCCACAATATTTACACAAACAATGTAAAATATAACATTTTCCACCCAGAATAAATAAAATAAATATAACTTACTATTCAGTAGCTGCAAACCTTCTTCTATATCTATGAAGTCAAAAGTGATAACCCATCAAAAATAGGAAAAATACTTTCCAAATAGCCCAATAACAATAGCAAAAATAAAACAAATTCAATAGACATTACAAGTAGCAATCCAAAGTACCTTATAACTATATAAAAAAAACCTGAAAAATGGTTTAGAAAAATAAGCACTCCTGAAAACCTGAAAAAGGAAATCTAAGTAAAAATTATTGTTTTATGATCACCCAAAATTGATTTCCTTAAATATATATATATATATATATTTCCACTGCCCATAGGACAGGATTATTGACAAAAACATGTAATGCAAACCAGAAAACCTACCCGCAAAACCCATTACAATTCTCAAAATACATTTACATTACACTTAGGGCCTAACTACGAGTGTGGCGGCCCTTGTACCGTGGCTGTCAGACTGCCGCGGTTGTGGTGGTCTGACCGCCACATTATGTGGTTGGCGGACAGCCCCACCAATCTACAGTTGTCTCTGCTGGGACCAGAGATTCCGATAGGCTGACGGGGTGCAGGTTGGAATCAGCCAGGGAGACACTGAACTCAGCACTGCTCTGCTGATTACAACCTGGTCCTCTGCCAGCCTCTTCATGGCAGTTTCACTGCCATTAAAAGGCTAGCGGAGAACAGGTGCATGGGGCCAGAGGGGTCCCCTGCATTGCCCATGCCCATGCCAAGGGTCCCCCGGCCCAGCACCCATGTAATGTGCACTGTGCATTATGAGCATGCTGGTACCCCCTGCGGGTGGCAGCATTCCTGCCGGCTGCAATGCTGCCTCCACTTTCCCGCTGGGCTGGCCTGTGGAAAGCTTGGTTTCCACCGGCCATCCCAGCGGGAAAGTCTTAATGAGGCCATCAGGGAGGTAGCCAGCATTGTGGCAATAAGCCTGTCGGTAGTTTGGCGGACGGCTGTTCCCATCCACCAGATACATAATCAGACCATCAATCATCATTCAAATACGTAACATAACATAATGTAACTTAAAAATACATTACTAAAACAGTGTGCAAGAACCCTAAACTACACACTAGTAAAAACACTACTATTAATACTACTAAATGTACAAAAACCTACAAACAACACTATAACTAACGTCTAGACCTGCCCTCTACTCCCCGCAGTCCAATATATACCAATTTGGGGAAGGCGTTGGACACTAAGGGTAACATTTGCTTTTCCCACTCCAATCTATATCAATTTGGGGAAGGTGTTGGACACTAAAAGGGGGATATTTACTATTCTAATTATGATCCATACCAATGTGTGGAAGGTGATGGATGCTAAAATTGTGACATTTACTATTGCCACTCCAATTTGAGCCTATTTCAAGAAAGTGTTGGTCACTAAAGGGGGGATATTTACTATTCCTATTCCAATTTAGACCTATTGGGAAAAGGTGTTGGACTCTAAGAGGTTGGCATTTTCTGTTCACATTCCAATTTATACCAATTGTGGGAAGATGCTGTGCACTAATGGGTTAAATGTACGGTTCCCAATCCAATCAGATCCAATTGTGGGAAGGTGTTGTACACAAAAGGAGTAACTATTCCCACTTGAATCTATACCAATTTGGGGAAGCTGTTGGACACTCGAGGGATGATATCTGCTATTCTTCCTAGCAATCTATACCAATTTGGAGATGGTGTAGGTCACCAAAGGGGTGGCAATTACTGTTCCTAATCCAACATTTGCCAATTTTGGAAATGTGTTGGACACTAAAGGGATTAACTTTACTATTCACATTTAAATCTATACCAATTTGGGGAAGGTTTTGGACCGTAAATCAGTAACACTTACTATTTCCACTCCAATCTATACAATTTGAGTAAGTGCTGGCATGAAATTTATTGTTTCTACTACAGTTTATAACTTTCTATGCAGGATCCTACAAACACAAACATGTACTCATACAATCACTACTCCATACGTACACAAAATAAAGTATATTGTACTTAACAAACAGAGAAGCTAAAAGCCTACATTCATATTTAAACAATAACATATACTGTATTATTGTAACATTATTATCAATTACGAGATGTTTTAAATTATTTGCTATCATTCCACAACTGTAAACCATGAAATAAACCATGAAATAAAAAATAAAATCACACACCAACATTAGTAGTCATAAAAAAATATATAACATTTTTTTTAAAATAATACATTTTAAAAATAATTTTACCACAGCATCATTTTCAACATAAAAATGTTTAAACTATTTGAATTATAATTGAATTATAACAATTTTTCCAAAGCAATAAAAACAATCTAAATTTTAAAATTCAATTTACTTTATTATATTTATAATATTTAGTCTGTACTGTAACATTATAAATATATATTTTGTTTAAATATTGATTTTAATATTTTCAATGCAATAATATTTTTTCAATGTACTACAACTAATATATATATATTCTGCTTAAGTGTAAGTTGTTATTAATGAAAATTGTTTCTATAACAACATTAGGTATACATTTTACAATATTAATTTGCTTATCATTATCTATCCACCCTGATCCCCTAAAAAACTCAATATCCTGAGGCTAAAATATTATTAATCCTAATGGATTTACTTTTCATATATTAATACAACAGAAGACACACATTTCACCAATTTCATAATCAATAAATAATATTCCTAAAAACACAAATCAAAGATATTAAACATATAGAATACAACACACTACAATTTATGCATACAAGATAACACATACAAACAATACTACATACAACAATATTTTCTAAATCAATATTTTTTACAATAGTATTAAAAACAATACTTTAAATAAAATGTTTACCTTTGATACTCTTGTTGATGATATCCTTCGCACAATATTTTTGTATCACTGTATTTTTTCCTGATATTTTGTCCAAACACCATAGTAATTCTCCAATATATTTTGCTCTTTTTCTACAGCTGCTAACACCATGTAGGCGATCAGAGCACTCTCTCAAATTGGAATTTATCCTAAAACATTATAAGCAGATGACTTTGTTTTTGCCATAAAAGTGGGCTCACAAAATGTCTCATCAGCTCTGGAAGCAGTTGAGTCATTCAAATCTGGGAGGCAATAATTTAAATGAAACTGTAATCAAGTTATTTAACTCATTTGAAGTTGTTATGCCCCTGTATTAGGGACGAAGTACAACATAAAACCAAAAGATAACCCTAGATCCAGTTTTCAGAAAATTCTATAGATCTTTTTTTAAGAAAGTGAATGGGCTTATTTTTACTTCACTCTGTTCTGTAACCGAACCGAATTATGGGGTATTTGAGACACAAGTGAATATGTATTATTCCTTCAGTGACATATATTTATATGAATTCTCCTTCATAATATGTGCACAATATTTATTTGTAATTTGTAATTTGCACATCCTAATAAAAGTTTAATAAAACCAAATAAGTCGATCCATATCTTATTCAGGGCAATAGGATGTTTTCCAAGCTAGGGGAAAGTACACTTTCATTAAGCTATGTTTCTACAGAAGGTTTCTTCATGGACTTTGATTTGAATTTTCCATTGTTTTTGCAGACACAACCAGCTGAGGCTCACAACAAACCTGAGTGGTAAAAAAAAGTACTAATGGTGTCATACAGCAGAAAGATTTTACTGTGATTGATATAATTCAATCATTCTAGGCCACAAAGAAAATAACATGTAAATCCTTACCATAGTTTCCAAATACATTCTGCTGTAAAAGTGAGAAACAAACTATCTGTTCAGCAGGACTTTAAAACATGCAACATTTTACAAATGTCCAAATAGATCATGCAACAATAAATAAATAGATATATGTACAGTACTTAGAATGATACTGAGCTCTTTTAATGCAAAGCACAGAACCCTTAACTACAATACATAGCAGAGGTGCAATATTTGTATCTAGCTCCCATCTACAATATACTGTAAGAAGTAGGAGCATCCAGATGGATTTTTGCAGGAAGCAGGGCAACGCACAGCCACTTTCTCCATCTTTCAGACAAAACTCTCTGTCACAAACCAGTTCATTTTATCTTCGCATAATCACTAATTAGATATAGTGATACTGAAAATGCTTAACATATTCATTAAAGTTGAAAATGCCATAATCCTAGAGAAACAACACACATCATAACCCAATAACTTTTAAAGATGTGTGACTAACCTCCATATCCTATGATCAACCAGGATAATTCTATTTCTAAAGCAAAACTAAAAGATGATGGACAGAGTGTTGAAACTTTTCAAACACTCACCCCAGTCACAGATCTGAGTTAGTTCTATAATTTGTTTTTCTCATCATGTCTCCCCAGTTTGAATCCAGCCATATGCAAAGCAGTCTTGACCCTGCTCCCCGTGGGAACAGTCCAACCTGAACTGCCAGGCCTTCCCTGGACCGTAAACAAGCATCCTGGGACAGGTTTCGGGGTATCACCCCTCATCAGCCAGACTGGCTTGAATCCAATGGCACAGCAAGAAAGGGACCCACGTCTTGGCATATCGTGGAAAATTAGGGTGACTATAGATACACAAATGGTTGGAGGACGGAGTGATTAAACTTTTCAAACATTTCCCCCCAAGTCACAGACCAGGGTTCAATCAATTGTTTTCGGTTCACTATACCACCCCACTTTGGACCCAGCCATTTGCAAATCAGTCTTGACCCTGCTCCCCCTCAGAACAGTCCAACCTGAACTGCCAGACAAGGTCCTCCCTGGACCTCAAGCAAGCATCCTGCGACCGGTTCCGAGTGACCCAAAAAAAATGGATTTAGGCCCAGATCAATCAATCAATCAAGGATTTATAGAGTGCACTAATCACCCGTTAGGGTCTCAAGGCGCTGGGGGGGGGAGCTACTGGTCGTAGAGCCATGTCTTGAGGCGTTTCCTGAATGTCAAGAGGTCTTGGGTCTGGCAAAGGTGGAGCGGTAGGGAGTTCCAGGTCTTGGTGGCTAGGTCAGAGAAGGATCTTCCTCCGGCGGTGGTGCAGCGGATGCGAGGAATGGAGGCGAGGCTGGCAGAGCGAAGATTGCGGGTGGGGGTGTGGAAGGTGAGTCTATCGTTGAGGTAGGATGGGCCTGTGTTGTGGAGGGCCTTGTGTGCGTGGATGAGGAGTTTGAAGGTGATCCTCTTTGATACTGGTAGCCAGTGAAGGTCTCTGAGGTGGGGGGAAATGTGGTCACGGCGTGGGATGTCCAGAATGAGGCGGGTGGATGCATTCTGGATTCTTTGCATTTTTGTTAGGAGTTTGGTTGTTATTCCTGCATATAGGGCGTTTCGGTAGTCCAATCAGCTGCTGACCAGGCCGTGGGTGACAGTTTTCCTGGTTTCAATGGGAATCCACTTGAAGATTTTGCGGAGCATGCGTAGAGTGTTGTAGCAGGAAGAGGAGATGGCATTGACCTGCTGAGTCATGCTGAGTGTCGAGTCCAAGATGAAGCCTAGGTTGGGTGCGTGGGTGGTGGGTGAGGGCGCGGTTCCTAGGGAGGTGGGCCACCAGGAGTCATTCCAAGTTGAGGGGTTGGTGCCAAAGATGAGGATTTCTGTCTTGTCTGTGTTTAACTTGAGGTGGCTTGATTCCATCCAGCTGGCGATGGTGTGAAGTCCGTTGTGGAGGTTGTTATTTGCAGTTGTAGGGTCTTTCGTGAGGGAGAGGATGAGCGGAGTGTCGTCTGCGTAGGTAACTATGTTAATGTGGTGGGTTTGTGCGATGTTGGCGAGGGGGGCCATGTAAACGTTGAAGAGCTTGGGGCTGAGTGAAGATCCTTGGGGAACGCCACAAATGATTCTGGAGGCTTCTGACAGGAATGGTGGGAGGAAGACTCTCTGGGTTCTGCCTGAGAGAAATGACGAGATCCAGTCGAGTGCCTTGTCGCGGATTCCAGCGTTGTGGAGGCGTGTGCGGAGAGTGTGATGACATACCGTGTCGAAAGCTGCGGAGAGGTCCAGGAGGATGAGTGCTGCTGTTTCTCCTTCATCGAGCATGGTCCTAATGTCGTCTGTGGCAGCAATGAGTGCAGTCTCAGTGCTGTGGTTTCTGCGGAATCCGGATGGGGAGGTGTTGAGTACCTTGCTGTCTTCCAGGAACCGGGATAGTTGGCTGTTCACAATTTTTTCGATGACCTTGGCTGGGAAGGGGAGGAGGGAGATTGGGCGATAGTTCTTGGGGTCGTCTGGGTCTGCCTTTGGTTTCTTTAGCAGGGCGTTGTTTTCTGCGTTCTTCCATCTTTCTGGGAAGGTGGCTGACTCGAAGGAGCTGTTGATGGTTTTTCAGTGGTGGGGGCGATGATGATGTTTGCCTTATTGAAGATATGGTGTGGGCAGGGGTCCGAAGGTGATCCGGAGTGGATGCCGGCCATGGTGGTGGCGGTGTCCTCTATGTTGGTGGGGGTCCAGTTGTGGAGGAGGTGGGTGTTGCTTGGAGCGTTGGGTTCTTGGGTGTTTGTAGTGAGCTGGTGGGTCTGGGGTTTGAAGCTATTGTGGATTTCTTCTATCTTTCGACAGAAGTGGGTTGCCAGATAGTTGCAGAACTCCTGTGATGGCGGGGCTTTGTTGGAGCAGGTCCTGGGGGTGGAGAGCTCATTGACGATGCCGAAGAGCTCTTTACTGTTGTGAGCGTTGGCGTCAATGCGGTTTTTGAAGTGGGTCCTTTTGGTGGTGGGGATCAGTTGGTGATGTTTGCGTAGGGCATCCTTGAAAGCGATGTGGTTGGAGTTGGTAGGGTCAAGGTGCCAGGTTTTTTCCATTCTGCGACATAGCCGTTTGGATTCCTGTAGTTCTGGTGTGAACCAGCTGGCCGTGATTCTGTGGGAGGTGTTTGGTTTTTTTTTGAGCGGTGCGAGGGTGTTGGCGCAATCTTCTATCCAGCGATGCAGGTTGGTGGTGGCTATGTTGGGGTCCAAAGGTCCCAGGGGGTGGCGCCCGGGCGAGAGTGGAGATCAGTTGATCCATTGCTATTTTGCTCCAGTTGCATCGGGGATTGTGTGCGGTGGTGGTGAGTGACTGGTTTTTGGTAGCGGATGCAGCGGTGGTCAGTCCAACTGAGTTCGGTGGTTTGGCTGAAAGAGACGTGGTTGCTGGCTGAGAAGATGGGGTTGAGTGTGTGGCCTGCTGAGTGGGTGGGTGTAGTGACGAATTGCTTGAGGCCGAAGTTGGCGAGGTTGTCGATTAGGTTGCTGGTGTTGATATTGTTGTTATTTTCTACGTGGAAGTTTAGGTCACCAAGGAGGATGTAGTCTGTTGAGGCGATGGCTTGGGAGCTAATGGCGTCAGCGAAGTCGTCACAGAACTGCAGTCTGGGTCCAGGGGGTCTGTAGACCAGTGTTCCTCTGAGTGTGTTGTTGGCGTTGATGTGGATTTTGAAGTGGAGGTGCTCGGCGGAGTTGATGGTGTCGTGGGAGTTGGTGGAGGCTCTTATGGTGTTTTTGTGGACTATGGCGATTCCTCCTCCTGGTCTGTTGATTCGGTCTCTTCTGGTGATCTTGTAGTTTTCTGGTATGGCTATGGCTACGTCTGGTTCTAAGGCCGAATTCATCCAGGTTTCGGTGAGGAATGCGATGTCGGGCGAGTATGTGGTCAGGAGGTCCCAGAGTTCAATTGCATGTTTGTGGACGGAGCGGGTGTTAAGTAGGATGCATCTTAGGAGGTTGTCTGTTTTGATTTGGAGGTTAGGTTGCAGGTGAAATTGCAGGCTTTGCAGGAGAAGGGTCCTTTGGTGCGCGTCGGTGTGGACTGGAAGCAGATGGTGGAGCGTCCTGGATTAAAGGCGTGGAGTTCGTTGGCAGTGTACAGGTGTTTGGTGGCGCAGGAGGCGTGTTGGCCAGGGGGTCTGGCGCTGGGCGTGGTCTTGTCGCGTACAGTCGCAGACGGGCTTGCCTTTGGCGCACCTTCTGTGTGCCAGCAGCGCGCCCGCTGCCCATGTCCGCTGCGCATCTGCGCTACGGCCGGCATAAGAGGAGGGGGCGGGGCCTTCTGGGAGAGGAGAAGCCAAGAAGCCCAAACAAGCCCAAACAAGCCCAGACAAGCCCAAAACAATGGCAGCACTTACCGGAGCAGTGGTGAGGAGGAAGCGACCTGCCTGCATGGATGCAGGGTCAGAGGTCGCTTCTAATCTCACGCTGCAGCCGGCATAAGAGGGGAGGTGGGAGGGAGTGGCAGCTGGGAGGAGGGAGAGAAACCTCCAATGGGAGTGCGGGGGAGGGGGCAGCAAGAGTCAGGAGCGGGAAGAGCTACGAGGAGGAGGGAGGGGGGCGGGCCTTCCGGGAGAAGACAAGCCAAGAAGCCCAAACAAGCCCAGACAAGCCCAGACAAGCCCAAAACAAGCCCAAAACAATGGCAGCACTTATCGGAGCAGTGGTGCGGAGGAAGCGACCTGCCTGCAAGGATGCAGGGTCAGAGGTCACCAGATCTGTGACCGGGAGTGAATGTTTGACATTGTTCAGCATTCCATCCATCACATGTTCTTTTTACATTTGTCGCCCTAAGTGGGAAGTTTATGCCCAGACCTGGGTCCTGTGCTCTATGCCGCAATCATGATAACCTGGATGATGTGAAGTGATACTATAAAACGGCTCCCAGGATGTTTGTTTTCTGGTCCAGGGAGGACCTGGCCTGGCAGTTAGGTCGGACGGTTCCATTGGGGAGCAGGGTCAAGACTGATTTGCATATGACGCGGTCCACACTGGAATTGTGTGGTGAGCAAAGAAACTATAGATTTAGGTCCAGATCTCTGACTGTGGCTGAATGTTTGACATTGTCCAGCATTTCATCCATCACCTGTTCTTTTTGCATTGGTCGCCCTAATTGGGTAAGGGTATGCCCGTCTGTGCTCACCATATCACCAGATTCAAGCTAGCCTGGCTGATGAGGGGTGATACCCCCAAAATCGGTCCAAGGATGCTTGTTTTCCAGTCCAGAAAGGTCCTGGTCTGGTGGTTTGGGCTGGACTGTTTCCATGGGGAGCAGGGTCAAGACTGATTTGTGTATGGCTGAGTCCAATCTGGAAAGGAGTAATGAGTAAAATAACAATGGATTTAGGCCCTGATCTGTGACTGGGGGTGAATGTTTGATGTTGTTCAGCATTCTGTTCATGAACTGTTCTTTTTGCATTTATAATTTTATTATTAAGCCAGCATGTAGCTCTCTGGGCTCTAAAGTCAATCAGATTACCTATCAATTAGCTGGACCATGATAATGCTTATCACAACAAATCCAGCCCTTCAAGAACTGCAGAGAATGTTTATTCTTGGATCCTCTTTTTGGATTTATGGCCTTTTTTATTGTGCTTGAATTGCTACTGTGGGTAATCCAAATGCAATGGGGGAAAGATGATTCATTCTTGATGTGAGCTGTAACTGAACTTGTAGATTCCCAAAAGTGAAGGATCAACAGAGGTTTTGTTATGCTTTACCATGGCTCACCTTTTGTAGTTTGCTGTGACCAGCAAGGCACTCCTTGGAGGAAACTGTAGGATGCTTTCATAAAACAATGCATACAAATACCAATATAGTTTATAAATAAAAGAAAATAATCACCCCAGAAAATATTAGTACAAAAACAATCTTTTCATGGAAAATTGTTGCAAAATTAAAGAAAAAATGATAAAGAGCTCAAGAACTGTTTGCAACTCAACATTCTTTGTTAATGAAGAGTTGAAAGTTAACTGCGTACTGTATTGAACCTGTGGACATCACTTGATGTTTGGAGAAAAATGATTGAGTTTCTAAAATATATTGAAATCTGATACTTGAATGCTACATCATGCTAATTTGGGAAGAATGTTTACTAATATTAATAATTTGGTGCCTGGGCCATTTCAGTTTTGTCTGTTATATATTACATATATAGAAACATTTCAAGCACCTTTTTCAACAATACTGCTGGCAACTTTACTAAGTGCTGGCAATTTTGCACATGGTGGCTATCAGACCTATCACCCTTAGGGTAGTCTTCCTCCAAACTTTCTGTTTTCCTCCCCTTATTTTTGTTGATCCTGTTTTTGCTGGCTTTAGAACTCTGGTCACTTTACCACTGCTAACCAGTGCTAAAGTGCATGTGCTCACTCCTCAAACCTTGGTAACATTGGCTTATACCCAATTAGGATATTTAATTTACTTGTAAATCCTTAATAAAGTGACACTGCCTCTGCCCAGGGCTCGTAAATTAAATGCTAATGGTAGACTGATTGTGCCATCCACTTAAATAGCACTTAAACATATGTCAGGTCTGCCATTGCAGCCTTTGTGTGTGCAGTTTTAAACTGCTGTGTCCACCTTGCAAAATAACCCAAGGTTAGGCCCTGGACAGCGCAGAGGGCAGGGTGCAGTGAATGTAACTGGTAGGGCATACACATTTACATTTTACATGTCCTGGTAGTGAAAAACACTCACATTTGTTTTTCAATACTACAAGCCCTACTTTTCCCATAGGGTGACATTGGAGTTGCCTTAATTATGTAGGTTTAATTGTCAAGTGGGGACAAGCAATGCCTTCATGTTTAGTGTCTCTGGAATTGTAATTTAAAATCCTAGCTTATGTTGAAGTCGGATTTTAAATTAAATTGCAAATCTAAAAATGGCACGTTTAGAAATGTTCTCACTTAAAAATGCTCCTAGACAAATTGTTTAGAAATAATTTGTGTACATAAGATCCAGTCCTCAATTAGTAAGACTACTCCGGCTTGTTCAAATCCAATATATTAATCAATAGGATGCAGGAAGGTCAAAAAATGTTCAACAAATACAACAAATGTCATCCTATAGACAACAACACTGTATATAACCCCACTAGATCATGCAATTGTATCCTAACAGAAGAATCAGGAAGGGGTTATACCCTCCTCTTGACACAGCCCTTCTCAATAATAGCCTGGTTTCAGTCCCCTTTCAAGCAATATAATGATCTTTTAAATCAGCTTGCCAAATGAGAAGGTAATGTTGATGTTTCAGTCTGTGGTGGCAGTCAAAAGTTCACCAGACCATCATCCGGACTCAGGCCCTCATTCCAACCCTGGCGGTCTCTGACCGCCACGGCGGAGGGCAGCAGAAGCACCGCCAACAGGCTGGCGGTGCTTCCAGGGCTATTCTGACCGCGGCGGTAAAGCCGCGGTCAGAAAAGGGGAACCGGCGGTTTCCCACCGGTTTTCCCCTGGCCCAGGGAATCCTCCATGGCGGCGCTGCTTGCAGGGGGACTTCAACCTTCTAAATATGGGACCGCTAGCATCTGTTCTCCATCCACATCAGCTCAGCCTATGCGAGTGGGAATCATTTAGAAAACTGCCATTGGCTTGTCTTAGCCATTTGGTGTCTGCAGGCTGTTTCTGGATCACATGAACGGGTGTAGTTGACAGTGGGTTTGTGTATTCCTCCTAGACGCCCACACACAGTGGGGAGCTTAGTTGTGACTGGATGGCCCATCACTGGTAGGATGCGAGGAAGGAGCGGGACCCAGCCCCTCTTATACTTGAATAGGCTGTGTCACGTATCCACACAAAGGGCTGCATACCACTTGTAGATAGTCTGGAGCCAGAGACAGAAATGTAGTTCATCTGTGTACTTCGAAAGCATGCCTCTAGAAGTTGTTTCCCACTTCAAAGTTATAGCTGGGTATATATAGAGGACCTCAGACCCCACCACTTCAGTACACTTCCTTACCTGTGGATACTCTGCCAGGAAGGACTGATGTGCTACTGAAGGGACTGCCACTCTGAGAGTGACTCTAAGGGCTAATTGGCTGGTCTCCTGATCTAAAGCCTCAGAGACACAACAGGGCTCCAACAACATGCAGCTGCACCTGGCCTCTGCCATCCATGAGTGTATCCTGCCAATATGTGCAACCCCAGTCCTTACCCTTAGGAAGTGGGCTTAAGGAACTCTGCCAACCTCTGTCGACAATGTGGAAAAGATGCATCTCCTCTGCTGTGCGGCACAAACCAGAGCAGAGCTGATGCATCACCGCTGCTGGATTGGACCCATTGCAAAGACCTGCATCACATTGCAGCCCTTTGGAACCGATGCATCACTTGATTGTGCGACACGCCGTCCCATGTCCAATCAGCTGCAGCCTCAACATCAACCTCAGATGCTGGATGGCAGCCTCACAGACTGTGTACCGCATCCTCAATGACAGACTTCGCATCACAAGCCCCATCATCAATATCTTCGATAACAGTCCAGGCCCTTGGATCACATCCTCACCTTATTTTGGAACCAACACATCACTTTAAATGTGCAACGTATCCTCAACACAGGTCCTCAGAATGCACCGCAAACCAAGATTTAAGGTACTTTTTTCAGCAGGCCTAACTGGGTCCCTGTAGCAGGGCCATGCTCCATCTCAGTCAGTTTGAACTTATAGCTTATCCTGGTCTGATACAACCAGATTCACAGTTGGTGCTTTCTGCTTTTTTGGTGCTATTTTCACTAGAACTTTAAAATTGTATATCTCCGGGTCTAATAGTTGTATTGTTGTTGTTTTACACTTGTTTTATTTATAACAGAAAGTTCTATATTCCCTGGTGTTGGATCCTTTTTATGTGTGATTTTGCTTTACTATTGTTTGAAGTGTTGCACACATTTTTTAAATATTGCCTGTAAGTGAAGCCTGATTGCTCTTTGCCAAGCTACTAGAGGGCTGAGCACAGGTTAATTTAGGGTTGGTTTGTGCCTCACACTGACAAGGATTGTGGTTGCTGATTGACCAGTGGTCACACCCCAGTCAACTAACAAATCAATTTCCTAAAGTGGCCACTAACCTAATCTTGTCTAATGTGCTTGCTATTACAAAAAAGATAATATTTGTTTGCAGCACTGCATACTTTTAATGGAACATAAGTAGATCTTTTTTACCAAAAAGGTTGGAGGCACACAAACAACACCCATGTCTTCATATCTGTTGTGATCCCTTCCTCTTCAAGAGAGTTATTTGCAGGTGTGTATGTATACTCCTTTTTAATGCATAAAAGAATCTTGTTTAAAATTCTCCTACTCATCTTCAGAGCCTATAGATCTACTGGGCCCAGTTTTCCAGTAGCAAGATTTACCCACCACACAACCAAAAGAACTCTGGGACCTTCTAACACCATCCTCCCCAAACCCCTCCCCTTTTAGACTTAAACCCCAAGGTGGTAAATCATTTTCCGTTCTAGGTACAGAAGCATGGAACCATCTTCTTGGTCATTTAAGACTCATTGGTTATGAAGGATTGTTCAAGAAGCAGCTCAGGACCTCGCTTTTTTCAGCTTCTTACACGTTTTGTTATTCTCTCATTCTTTGATTTAATCTCCGTTTGAGATGTTCTTATGCTTGATCGAGTAATTTCTGCCGATTAGCACCAAGATGCTTCTTTGGGAGTGGTAGTGCACTTTTTAAGTGCCAGATTCATTCATTTAGCGTTTACCAAAATAATTTCTCTGCCCTTTGGAATCCAAAGCCTGATAATCGTGTAGAATACGTTTTTTTTTCAAAAGATCTTGTTATGTCTCTTTACATAAGTTTACTTCCATAAGGCTCGTTAGAAATTGGTCAGTAGTCTATAATGCTTGATTGTTCATTTAATTTTATTAAGAGAGGTGTAGTGATTGCATGCTTTAGTAGAATCAGGAGAATACATGTAAAAAGACAAACAGAGCAAATTTCTGACATTTGTGGTAATGGTTGGAAGAAATCAATTCAAGCAGGGTGTAGTGCAAAGTTTCACCAGAATTGTAACTGCTTCAGTTTAGTGCAAAATTTGCAGGAGTACTTGCAATGGATGATTCCATGCTGTCCGTGTGATATGAAGATGAGTGACTGCACATTTAAGACTATGGGAGTACCATTTCGTAGAGGAACAACATCTGAGAGCAGCATGGCTCCATTTTACCCGTCACCTTTCTATTTTGTTGAGAGTTTAGCTGGGTTTATTAAGCCTATATATAATTCAAAAAGTTGTGTCATTCCTCTGCATTTATCCACTACAATCTTCACACATATGAAATGTTAATAGAGGAGGTTTTGAGTTAGGCGACTGTAGGACATCCAATAATGATAGGTGTGCTACACTATCTGCTCTCTTTAGTGTGTCCAAGTTCTTGTAGACACTGAATAGTGTCCAAAGTCCTATAAACTGTTTTATGCTTGTTCCTGTGCATCATCCTTGTTTTGAGACAATCTTGTTTTTTGTATGTATGCATGTTGTAAATGTATAATGCAAAAAGTCAAAAGTCAGCAGGTCTCTGTCCAGTCCAACATCAAAACAAGGATACAGTAAAAAGTGGTTGGAAGAGAAGCTAGTTTCTCAGAGGAGAGGTGGAGTGTTAGCTTGTTGTGATGTAGGGTTCTTTAACATGATGTGTCTTCAGCGCTATCCTAAATTGGACAGGCACTGGAGGTGGGGGGCTGAAGATACATAGATGCCATTGATGAAGCAGAAAATGAAAGTTTTGATTTATTAACGCATAAACGTAGTGTGAAATAATCATGTGTGACTTTAACCGAACTAATAAAGATTGTACGGGGACAAAATGTGCCCTTAGAGTAGTTCGCCAACATTTATAAGCGTGCTTTATATAACGTGGTGTATTAGAATTGCACTAATCCGACATAATCATAAACGTGTGCTACGATTTGCTTGTTTGAAATGCGTTAGCTTAGCATTACTTTAGCGGAGGCTTTGGCCTAGTGGCCTGGTCTCACGGTTTAGATGCTCGTATTTTTCCACTGTGCTATTAAACGTGTATTTTTGCTTGAAGCTGTACTTTTCCACAGAAACCGTTCACATGCTTATCTTAAAGTTTCGTGCCAGCCTGGCATATTTTCTCTTTACTTCAAGGTCGACTTGCAGGTGCGGACAATGGAGGCTCTGAAAGTGAGCTAATTGGTAGACAATGTTGCAACTTGCGTACCCATCTCCAAGGATAATGTATGCTTAAGTAAAAGCTTGAGAACTGGTGTTTTTGATTGGACAATTTGAAGCTAACCTATGAACCCTCCAATGGAGACCCTACTGGATTCGAACTGTTGTCTATAAAAACCAGGTGTACGACAAGAGATTAGGCCATTACCCGGACACTACGCTATTTTGTAGACTTCGTAGCTATTATGGCCCACTTTGTTGCGACGCCATTTTGAGAGACTTTGATGCTTTCTCTAATCGAGAGAAAGAGACTTTGATGATTCTTGCCCTAGAGACTTTAACTTTGATTTGTCCCTTTGCATGAAGTAGTAGTTTTACTTTGCCGCCGTGAGGCAATCGCCCCGTCCACCCCTGCCCCTTTACCCCGACCCATGCTGATCGAGAAACGGTACCTGTGAGACGAAGACTTCCTTGTATGCTGATCGTAATTGGTAAATATGAAAGGAAATTTGTAAAATTGCATTGTGTTTCTTTTAGGTAACCAACTGCTGATTTTGATAAGAGCCCCAGTTAGGAGTTTTCTAAATTAATGTTGCTAAATTGTTTTTGCATGAAGACCCACATGCCGATGCTAATTTGAGGTTAGACGAGGATTCCATATGTCGCACGATGCAATTTGAGATCTTGTTATGCTGACTAAATGTATGCAATTAGCTCATTACAGATTATCGTATTAGTGATTTGCATTGCCATTATCGAATGCCTTGTGATCCAAATGCTACATAGATTACACTTGTTTCGCCGTTATGGACAGCTATTAATGTTCATTTATGTTTATCATTTGGTGTTGAGACACATTTATATTGTGCTAGCTTTGTTAATATAGGGAAATAAATTCACTAACTTTGCAATAAACTAGTGTGGTTATTCCTGACTGAAAGGTCAGGGTTCGCCGAAATGTATTCTGGACTAATTGTTAAGTGTTATGTTGATCAAGGTATTGCCTATGTTCGTTATTGATTATTGATTTGATGCGACTGAACGATATAAGAGTACGGAGAGTTCCCACTTAGTCAAAAGATTAATCGGCCTAAAGAGCGTCCGAACACAGGTAAATTATTACTACGGTTCGCTCTATCAGTAGATGGTAGCAGAGGACGGTTACGTCTTTTGGGACCCTGTACTCTTAAACTACATGGTGTTGAATTAACGGTTACGCATTTTGGGACCCCACTCGAGAAATTGAATTAGATTTTTCTTGGATAAAATAGATTGACAGAATGATGATGGGCTAGGTCCACCGCGACTTTCCCGGGATCTCGGAGCTTGCGAATGGAGAGAATGGAGGTGTGGATTCGGCGTTGGCGGTACTAGTGATGGTATGAGTGAAGTTAGGGTTTTGCGCTTGCACAGCTTATTGCCGCAGGGTGTGTGAAAAGGTTGCGAGGATTTTTCTTTTAGAAGATAGCGGAGGTGCGACTCCGAGTGTAGAAGTAGAGAAGTCGTCGAACTTCATAGAAATAGCGGAGGTGCGGCTCCGAGTGTGAGAGTAGGGAAGTCGTCGAACTTCATGTGCGTGTGGCGCTTTGTGCATAAAAAGGTCCACGTGGTTGTTGTTGTTGAGACGGGCCCTGCGAGGTCAAGAGACTCCGGAGTATGTTGATCCATGTTGTGGTCTGGGCGGTTTAGTAGGTTGATCGGGCGTGGTCAACGAAGTCGGTACGTGTGTAAGGGAGTGAAAGAAACTTCGACTTCGGGCTTTGACAAGATTCTAAGTGCACTAGAACAGATCATTGACAAGTTGAGAGTAGATCTGCGGGTCAGATTTGCTTGCGAACGTGGGGACCGAGAAAGACGGAATAGCGGCCGAGGCTAGTGAAAGGTCCCTAAGGTCCTGAAGCGACTGTGTTACCCTTCCTATAGTAAACCGACAGATCTGTTTTAGTTTTTGGTAGCTCGCGATACATGCAAGAAGTTGTTACGAGAGGAGCTGAGTGAAGGAAGGCTAGCCGCGAGGCATTGTCAGCCGCAGTGTGTGTGAGTGTGACGTCACTAGGAGCCGCGCTGGGATAGGTTGGTTGGAGAGAAGGGTCACGCACGGATTGGACGCAGTCCGTGGGGCTCGATTGTAAGGGGAAAGGCAGGCGAAGAGTATTCCGGGAATTAAAGTCACCTATTGATTACAAATTTTGTGGAATTAAAGTCAACTATTGATTATAAACTTTGTGAAATAAAAAGACGAGAAAATGAAATTCCTTAAAGCATTTAGGAGTGCGATGAAGGGGGAGTCTTACATCAAAGCGAGCGTAGGAGAGGAGACGCCGCCCGAGGGCACACCAGCTTACATTGTAATGGAAGAGAAGGGGGTAGCTCCGTGTCTTTGGCTAAAGCAATGGCACAAACTGACAGAGAAACATGGGAGCGTAGCGTTCCCGATACATGGGACATTCAATATAAGGATCCTAGAGAATTTGAGATTCACGATGTATGACATGAAGGTGCCTCCAAGGCCAGCCCAGTTTGAGGCTCTAGCAATCTGGGAATTAATGGCTAGACAGCAACAGAAAAATAAGTTTGAAACAAGGATGAGGAAGGTAGAAAAGACACTAGCGGATGCTAGGTGGGATAATGCACAGAAGGTGTGGAGGTCAGATGTACTGCAGGGAATAAAACTGTTTCCCGCAATTACTAAGGAAGAAGAGGAGACAGGTAAGAAAGCTACCTGTAAGACAGACAGGAAGTGTTCCAAGGATAGAGAGGACGAGGAAAAATTGAGAAGAGAAGAGGAGTTAGAGGATGAGGAGTTAATAATGCAATTGCTGAACGACCGTCCACCACCTTATGCGGAAAATGGACAAGGTCCGAGTACCAGTTCTGCCCCTCCGGCACCGGTACAGAACAGTGAAACCCAGAGTTCAGGAGCGTCATCGGGATCTAAAGACCCGAGTTTACTGTTTACCCCGCAGATACCGCAGGTTAGGAGAATATATCCAGATGTGCCCATGTTGAAACCAGCAGAAAATTATCAGCCGCAGATGCCAGGGTACTACAGCAGTGACAACAGTGGAGGAATGATTCTAGAACAAACCGTAAGGGGAGTACAGAATGGTCACAACCAGACATTGGCACAAGCTGAATCAACTCAGTTTTTGATGCCTCAAAAGCAGATGCAGGGAGGAAACGCACATGCTCAGATGACGGGGAGTCAGATGGGCATGCCGGCAATGATGACCCATAGTATGGGAATGAACATGCCTCAGAACATGGGAAATGGACAGAACCCAGACGCGATATCACTACCCATTACTGTAGGTCCACCGGTACCTCTGTACAGTCAGCCTAACTTAGGTATGAGCGGTCAGGGATCAATGCTGCAGAATGGGACAGAAAGGAGGTGCATAGAGAACACTCCAGGGATAACTCCTATAGCGGCTCAGCCAAATGGATCTGGATCCTTGATGGAGTTTAGTCCCATATGTGCTCAGTCTACACTGGTGAGGTCGAGTCCCCCACTGATAATACCTCTAACATCGAATACTAAAAAGTTGCCGCAACCATCAATGGCAGTCGATGTGAATGCTACACTGATGGGGGTAAATGCGCAACAGCTGACACAGTGGTTCAACAGTTTAAATTCCACACAAAGTTCAGCCAGTGGGAAAGGAGAAGACTATATGAATAAGGTCAGGTTGAACATGGAAGCACAAGAATTGGTGGAAGGGACTATGGGTGTCAATAGGTTAGAGTCCTACACGGAAGAAGAGCTGAGGTATCTATGTCCCAGGATTACGAAGGAAGTGAACAAGGTACATAAGAGCTTGCAGGAAGCAGCTGACCGAAACGGGGTTGACATAGACAAGATGAAACACTTGAGCAGAAGCTACAGGTTGGATTTTGGGACCACAGATTTTGAACACATGAGGTCAGCAGGTATGAAGACACACCTTAGAGAATTGCTACAGAGTGCACAAGTGTGGAGGTGTTTAGACAAGTGGGAAAGCAGATGGGTAAAGAGGAAGGAAAAGAGGAGGGACAGTGCTACAGAGCATAATGAGAAGAGACCACAAAGCAGCGAGACAGTAACTATGTTACCAATGAGGGAGACAGCAGGGGGAAAATTAATACATGTACCATGGCACAGAAGCGGCATTCAGTCTTTTACGGACGATTTTCCCAAACTGAGAGAGAAGCCGATTGAATGGTATCAACAGGCTGATAGGTTTGTGAAGCTTGCAAAATGTCTCTGGGAAGACCTGAACACTCTCTTTGAGATCGTGGTTCCGGCAGATTTGTGGGAGGATTGCAAAAGAGCTGTAGGTTGGCCGACAAGTGAACCAGAGAGAGACAGGGAGACAGGTGCACCATCACCTATGGTGATGAGCTTGTACTATAAGGTGATTGAGCATTTGAAGACGAAGGTTGCCGCGAAAAATGTGTATTGGCAGAAGATTGATCGAACTGCCTAAGAGGCTAAAGAATCGATTCATAGTTACTATGAGAGGTTGTTGAAGGCGTTTAAGAACTACAGTGGCACGGAAACAATCGAGGCAAAGGATATGCTTCATTTTGTGTTCAGATTTGTGGAAGGGCTGAGACCAGAAATAAGTCAAATGATAAAGTCGCATTTGATTTGTTGGCAGTCGAAACCGATTGATGAGGTGTTGACTTATGCGAAATACTGTAGCGACGAAATTGAAGTGAAACAGAAAAAGTTGAAAGAGAAGGTGATGATGATGCAACTTAAAGCAGCTCAGACAGGTCTGCAAGGTTTGCAAGGGATGCAAGGGTTCCAACAACAGGTACCGCAACCGCAGCCGCAGTTGCAGGGAAATATGGCGTTTCAGACACAGGCGAGAGGCAGAGGCAGAGGAGGTTTTGTGAATAATGGTCCGGATTTGAACACTGTTGGGACGGGTGTGCAGGCAATGAAGAAGGTGATGCCGTGTCACGTGTGCGGAATTGTAGGTCATTGGAAACGCGAGTGCCCGATGGTGGTACAGGAAGGTGCAGGTGCAGGTGCAGGTGTAGGTGTTGGTCAGCAAAACAATGATGTCAATGCATTTCAGACAATGAGGGGACCGAAAATGAGAGGTCCAAACCCAAATTTTCAGACCATAAATCAATTGCAGGGATTGCAACCTATGCAGCCGCAGCAGATGCAGATGCCTCGTATGCAGATGACGCAAATGCAGCCAATGCAACAGCAGTTACCCATGGTACCTAATCAGCAAATGCAAATACCCTTGGCACCAATGAGTCAGCAGCAAGTGATGGTTCCTCCACAGGTCTCGGGTCAGGTAATGAGTACAAATGGCACCGTACAACAGTTCCCATTACACAGTGAGAGTGGAATAAACAATGTATGGGAGAGTGAGAACTCAGAAGAAGAAGGAGATTGTGTACTTGCAGCATCCTTGGAAGTTGATCAAAAGGGTCCGTACGTAGAGGGAAGAGTAATGGGTCATCGTGTCTCGTTCTTGGTTGACACAGGAGCCACGCGTTCAACTGTTAAGAGTAGTGAAGTACCGAATTTGCCACTTTCAGGGAGGACAGTTCAAGTGGTGGGAGTAGCAAACAGGCACCTGACGAACCCAATAACAGATTCGGTACCAGTCAGCATCGGTAACTATCAAGGGGTACATCAGTTTGTGGTATGTGACTCAAGCCCGATAGCACTGTTAGGGAGAGACCTATTGTGCAAATTGGGTTGTTCGATCATGTGTTCGAACGAAGGAATAACAATCCAGACGAGCAGTGATGGGGAAGAGGAGGACAGTGTAGAGGGGGATGAGATGGAAACTGTAGATGAAGAGTATCCTCTAATTTGCCTTTTCCCGATGATAACCGAAGAAGATATTCCAGCCGAGTTACGGGAAACAGTCGGAAAGGAGGTGTGGGACATGACAGGGAAAGAGGTGGGATTGATGAAAGGAGTGGAACCAGTGAAAGTGACTGTAAAGCCCAATGCAATATTTCCCCAGACCCCACAATACCACATGGCACAAGACACCCTCATGAAAGTTGCCCAACTCATTGACGAATTTGTAAAGCAGGGAGTACTGAAAGAAGTGTTAAGCAGTCCATGTAATTCACCA
This sequence comes from Pleurodeles waltl, assembly GCF_031143425.1. Classification (NCBI taxonomy): domain Eukaryota; kingdom Metazoa; phylum Chordata; class Amphibia; order Caudata; family Salamandridae; genus Pleurodeles; species Pleurodeles waltl. The sequence continues at coordinate 965,358,517 of NC_090449.1, read as the reverse complement.
ATAATGGGACTAATAAAGCCGAGTGGAAAAGTCCGACTTGTGCAGGACTTGAGGAAAATAAATGACATCATAGTCAAGTGCTGCCCTGTCGTACCGAATCCAGCTGTGATAATGTTTCAAATACCTTGCGATGCTGAGTGGTTCTCAGTCATCGATTTGTCACAAGCATTCTTTTCTGTGCCTCTTCATGAGGACAGCCAATTCCTCTTTTGTTTCAAATTCCTAGACAGAGTGTACAGTTGGTGTCGAATTCCTCAAGGGTTTTCTGAGTCGCCGTCAATCTTCAATCAGATTCTAAAGAAAGACTTGGAAGAGTTAGAATTGCCATTCGAGTCAACCCTAGTACAATACATTGACGACTTACTGGTTGCATCAAAGACAGAAAGTGGCTGCACAGCCGATACCATTGCTCTGTTGAACCATTTGGGAAGGAATGGACACAAGGTGTCTCCTGCCAAATTGCAGTTCTGTCAGGAGAAAGTGAAATACTTGGGTCACCAGATAGAGAAGGGGTCACGGAGAATAATGAAGGAAAGAATAACAAGTGTACTTCAAATGAGTCCGCCCAAGACGAGAAAGGAGGTGAGGAAATTTTTGGGAATGGTGGGCTACTGTCGCCAGTGGATTCCCAACTTCTCGACTCTAGCGAAGCCTCTACTGAAACTGACCCAGAAGGATGCTTTGGATCAAATTGAGTTGAAAGGAGATGAGATGGATGCTTTTGTTGAATTGAAAGAGTGCATGTGCAGGGCTCCAGCTTTAGGTATGCCTGATTACACAAAGCCTTTCACATTGTTTTGCCATGAACGTGATGCATGTTCTTTGTCTGTCTTGACTCAAGCCCATGGTGGCGTAAACAGACCAGTAGCGTATTTTTCAGCTACTTTGGATCCGGTCGCAGCAGCACTCCCAGGGTGTTTGCGCGCCGTAGCAGCAGTTGGTATCAGCCTCACTCAGAGTGAAGGAATAGTGATGGGACACCCAGTAACAGTCATGGTCCCTCACTCAGTTGAAATACTTTTGACCCGCTCCCGAACGCAGCACATGACTGGAGCTAGACTCACAAGGTATGAAACGATTATTCTGGGCTCACCGAATGTGCAGCTGAAAAGGTGCACTACGTTGAATCCAGCTACCTTGCTCCCTGGAGAAAATGCTGAAATTGAGAACGCTGAAGACGTTGAGCATGACTGCCTTCAGGTGACTGAATTTTGCACAAAACCTCGACCGGACATTAAAGATACTAAACTTGATGAAAATGACCAAATTCTTTTTGTTGATGGTTCTTGTCTAAGAGACGGGAAGGGGATTTTGAAAGCAGGATACGCTGTATGTACTGTAACAGGTGTCTTGGAAGCGGGATGGCTCCAAGGAGTCTATTCTGCACAAGTAGCAGGACTTGTAGCCCTTACCAGAGCATGTCAACTGTCTGCATTGATGAAAGTCACCATTTACACTGATAGTCAATACGGGTTTGGGATTGTGCATGACTTTGGACAACTATGGTCACAGAGAGGTTTCCTGACTTCTTCAGGATCCCCAGTGAAGAACGGGGAAAGGATAAGGGAATTGTTACATGCCATTCAAGTGCCAGCTGAAGTTGCAGTGGTAAAGTGTAGTGCTCATACGAAAGGACAGGACTATGTTTCTCTGGGAAATGCATATGCGGATCAAGTCGCAAGATTTTGTGCCTTGAACTGTATATTACTCAGAGATGAATGGAATTCAATAAGTGAACCAGAACTCGAACCAGCTGAAGCATTTGCCTTGAAGGTCGTAGATACAATAGAGGAACTAAAAGCACTACAGAATAATGTCAGGGAGGATGAAAGAGATTCCTGGATTAAATCACAATGTATAAAGAGACCAGACGAGTTATGGGTTTCAAATGAGGGAAAATTTGTTTTGCCAAACAGTCTCTTATCACAGCTTGCGTGGTTCTATCATGGGCAAGCTCACCTAGGGAGAGATGCCATGATAAGATTGTTCAAAACTGATTGGTTTAACCCCAGATTTCGTCAAGCTGCAGAAGCAGTTTGCCATCGATGTGTCACTTGCCAGCAGATGAACCCAGGAAAGGGAACGGTTGTGAACGCGAGTCACATTGGTAGGGCAAGCGGGCCTTTTAGTCGTATGCAGATGGACTTCATTGAGATGCCTGTGCATGGAGGTCTAAAGTATGTGTTGGTGATTGTGTGCATTTTTAGTCATTGGATAGAGGCATACCCCACACGTAGAAATGACAGCCTTACAGTTGCAAAGCTATTGTTGAGAGAATTAATACCACGTTTCGTATTCCCGATCTCTTTAGAATCAGATAGGGGAAGTCACTTCAATAACGAGGTGATAAAGTTACTCTGCGAAGCGCTGAACATTGAGCAAAAACTGCATTGTAGCTATCGCCCTGAAGCATCAGGACTGGTGGAGCAGATGAATGGTACACTGAAATCAAGAATGGCGAAAATATGTGCATCAACACATTTGAAATGGCCTGACGCGTTACCCTTAGTGCTAATGTCAATGAGAAACACCCCTGATAGAAAAACCGGACTGTCTCCGCACGAAATTCTCATGGGCAGGGCTATGAGACTTCCTGCAGTTCCCGCAAACGCGCTTTTGAACATTACAGATGATATGGTGTTAGACTACTGCAAAGGTCTAGCTGACGTGGTTCGCTCTTTCTCTCACCAGGTGGAAGCGACCACCTTGCCACCGATCCAAGGTCCAGGACACGCACTGAAAGCAGGTGACTGGGTCGTGGTAAAGAAGCACGTGAGAAAGTCGTGTCTGGAACCCCGTTGGAAAGGCCCTTTCCAAGTGATCCTGACGACAACTACCGCTGTGAAGTGTGCGGGGGTTCCCAACTGGATTCACGCCAGTCACACAAAGAAGGTGCTGTGTCCCACAGATGAGGAAGTTGAAGCGCTGAAACTGCCAGTGCCTGATAAAGCAGTGCCAAGTGCTGAGACAGAACCAAAGCGAACTGAAAACGGACAGGCAGAAGCGGGAGAGAGAGAGATATTATTGGAGAACGAAGAGTCCGACTCACTTGGGGAAGACCAAGGAGAAAGTTCAGACAGCGACGAAGAAGCTGAAGGTGACAAAGAGCCTGAAGCAGCTGAGGGTAGCAAAAAGCCTGAAGCAGCTGAAGGTGACAAAGAACCTGAAGCAGCTGAAAGTGATACAGAGCCTGACGAAAGTAACGGTGAAGAAGGGCTCGAAAAAGGTGAAAAAGCAGGAGAGCCTGACCAGAAGAGGGCTTTCCCAGAAGCAGACGATACAGAAAAAGAAAAAGAGAACGTGATCGATTCCCCTGAAGGAGGGGACAAGGCAGAGCAGAACGAAAAAGTTCAAACATCTACAGAAAAGGTCGCAGGTCCATCAAATGGACACGGTGCAAAGAGGAGACTAAGTATATCACCAGTAAAACAAAGGACTGGAGAAGGTTTGAACGACGGAGAAAGGCCAAAAGTAAAAGAGAAAAGAAAAGAAGTGTCTGTCGTGGTACCAACCTCGAGTGAAGAAAAAGACTTGACAAAAGAGGAAAGTACCAGCGAGGCAGAATCGAAAAGAGAAGCAAAATTGAAAAGGAAAAGGATACCGAACAGAAGGTATTCCGGTCCTGAATGGGCATACTCAGTCAATGACGATTGGACTGACGAGTTCGTATCTCTAAGCATCGAGAACGAAGAAGAGGAAGAGATACCAATAGAAAAGAAAAGTTTTATGGACAGTGTCGATTGAAAGAGTAATAAATGATATTGCTTGCTACAATCTAACGTGAAAGAAACAACCAGCTGAGACATTGCTAAACCGGATGAGACTTGCTGAACTGATAAAGACTGAGTTATTGCCGAATTGAGACAAATGCTGCTAACAGATAAGTGACTGGCCTCCTGAAGAAAACTGTGTGAACATTGCGATCGTTCAGCTTTGTAACTGAATTGCTAAATAGTTTCATTTATAGGTGCTTCTAGCTCTCTGATTCTATACAGATCATGACGCAAAACAATAGAAAGAAATATTGTAAATATGTGTGTATAGGCTTGGTAATTGCATGTGTAATAATAATAATGGCAATTGTGCTTGGAATGCATGGAAAGGGTGAGAATGAGAATATTGAGGCTTCTACTATTGCTCCTGTTACTGTCACCGAACTAACCGCATTGAAAAGACTAGCATTGGATGAGAGACTCTTGCACGATAGGAAAGAGCTTTCGTATAATGTTTTCTATCGCTTGCTAACAGAATATGTTGAGACAATGGATGCGAAAGATTGTTATGTGTGTACACAGATACCGACATCAGTGAAGGAAGGGGTGACATATCACCACATGCCTCTTACATACGGGATTACATGTAGTATAGTAATGTCTAGGTTTTATGGTCAAACTAACATACAGTATTTTTACTCAAATTATGATGTTACCTTTGCTTATGTTCCTATAATAGCGCAGCTAAGCCAGATTGCTAAAGATTGGGATGCTAAGATAATGAGGGAATTTTTCGAGCAAATGCTACCTTTTGAAACGGCTCACGCTCATAGGGAAAATCTTACCTGCTCTCTCTCTGCAGTAGAAATAAGCTTTTTAGATCGTACAGATGATAGAAGGGCACAAATGAAGGCGAAATTAGAAAAGGAGTTACATAAGAGGACTTCAGTAGATAATTATGATTTTGCTGCAATAAAGACACAAGGAAAAATTGCTTTAGATGCTTGGCATGTAGGGAAGTTTTGTATATATCGAGGTGAATCTTATTATGACAACATTTTTGTAGGAGCGAGTGAGTGTAAACACACGTTTATCTTTAAGGCCAAATGGACATTCATGATGGATGGACTTGACCCTGTCATACCAGGTGTATATTACATTTGTGGATATAATGCCTATTATCGTCTTCCAAAGGGATGGTGGGGAAGATGTTATTTGGGTATAGTGTTCCCAAAGGTTTATCAACTGGATGACCTATCGATGATTCAAAAGACATCTGGATCCCATCGTATCCAGAAGAGAGAGACCGCAGCTGCTGTGGTAGGAGATATATTTGGAGCCATGATTCCTTCATTGGGAGTTGTGCTGAATTCCATCAAAATAAGAAAGTTGTCTACTATAGTGGATAACATGTTGACAAAGTTTTCAGGTGCTATAATCCTGATAGATGCTGAACTTGCAGCGGAAAGAGCTATGACTCTTCAAAATAGGCTTGCTTTAGACATTCTTTTAGCAAAGGATGGTGGCGTTTGCAAAATGCTTGGTGCACGACACTGTTGTACCTATATACCTGACAATAGTGTGAAAATTAAAACTATGCTTACTAATCTAACAAAAGAAAGTGCAGATTTGAAGGAACTGAAAGAACCAGGAGTGTGGGAGAAGGTTGGAAAAGGACTTGCTTCAGTGGGACATTGGATTGGGGGAATTTGGAATGGAATATTGTTAAAAATAATAGAGGGAATTTTAATAGTGATAATTTGTGTATTTGGAATTTGGGGAATAAAAAGGGGAATAATAATGATTATGGAAAGAATAAAAAGAAGAAAGGAGGAGAAAATTATGAAAAGAATGGCAGAAGAATACAAAGCACAAACTAGGGGAACTAAAAGGAAAAGGGAACTGACAGAATTTTATTGAAATAAAATTTGTGGGCTTAATTTGTGTGATGACAAGTAGTCATCAGAGGAGGGATTGATGAAGCAGAAAATGAAAGTTTTGATTTATTAACGCATAAACGTAGTGTGAAATAATCATGTGTGACTTTAACCGAACTAATAAAGATTGTACGGGGACAAAATGTGCCCTTAGAGTAGTTCGCCAACATTTATAAGCGTGCTTTATATAACGTGGTGTATTAGAATTGCACTAATCCGACATAATCATAAACGTGTGCTACGATTTGCTTGTTTGAAATGCGTTAGCTTAGCATTACTTTAGCGGAGGCTTTGGCCTAGTGGCCTGGTCTCACGGTTTAGATGCTCGTATTTTTCCACTGTGCTATTAAACGTGTATTTTTGCTTGAAGCTGTACTTTTCCACAGAAACCGTTCACATGCTTATCTTAAAGTTTCGTGCCAGCCTGGCATATTTTCTCTTTACTTCAAGGTCGACTTGCAGGTGCGGACAATGGAGGCTCTGAAAGTGAGCTAATTGGTAGACAATGTTGCAACTTGCGTACCCATCTCCAAGGATAATGTATGCTTAAGTAAAAGCTTGAGAACTGGTGTTTTTGATTGGACAATTTGAAGCTAACCTATGAACCCTCCAATGGAGACCCTACTGGATTCGAACTGTTGTCTATAAAAACCAGGTGTACGACAAGAGATTAGGCCATTACCCGGACACTACGCCATTTTGTAGACTTCGTAGCTATTATGGCCCACTTTGTTGCGACGCCATTTTGAGAGACTTTGATGCTTTCTCTAATCGAGAGAAAGAGACTTTGATGATTCTTGCCCTAGAGACTTTAACTTTGATTTGTCCCTTTGCATGAAGTAGTAGTTTTACTTTGCCGCCGTGAGGCAATCGCCCCGTCCACCCCTGCCCCTTTACCCCGACCCATGCTGATCGAGAAACGGTACCTGTGAGACGAAGACTTCCTTGTATGCTGATCGTAATTGGTAAATATGAAAGGAAATTTGTAAAATTGCATTGTGTTTCTTTTAGGTAACCAACTGCTGATTTTGATAAGAGCCCCAGTTAGGAGTTTTCTAAATTAATGTTGCTAAATTGTTTTTGCATGAAGACCCACATGCCGATGCTAATTTGAGGTTAGACGAGGATTCCATATGTCGCACAATGCAATTTGAGATCTTGTTATGCTGACTAAATGTATGCAATTAGCTCATTACAGATTATCGTATTAGTGATTTGCATTGCCATTATCGAATGCCTTGTGATCCAAATGCTACATAGATTACACTTGTTTCGCCGTTATGGACAGCTATTAATGTTCATTTATGTTTATCATTTGGTGTTGAGACACATTTATATTGTGCTAGCTTTGTTAATATAGGGAAATAAATTCACTGACTTTGCAATAAACTAGTGTGGTTATTCCTGACTGAAAGGTCAGGGTTCGCCGAAATGTATTCTGGACTAATTGTTAAGTGTTATGTTGATCAAGGTATTGCCTATGTTCGTTATTGATTATTGATTTGATGCGACTGAACGATATAAGAGTACGGAGAGTTCCCACTTAGTCAAAAGATTCATCGGCCTAAAGAGCGTCCGAACACAGGTAAATTATTACTACGGTTCGCTCTATCACCATTCAAGATCCTGGGAGCAGTCCTAGTGTCTTTTTGCAGACATTATAGGTACTAATATGACTTATTTAGAAATGTTTTAATATTATGCACCTATATCAGTTTTATTTTGGTAATTAACAAGTAAGCACTGGCACCACGAAGGTCCTCATTAGGAGTGGCCCAACAACTGGTGTAATAATTATCCCACCGGATAAAATCAGAGTGCCTGCAGTCGGAGTTTATCGGGTGACGTAAATATCACCCTTTTACGAATTTTTGGGAAAAACTATGTCGATTTTGGTGCTTAACCCCTGCTGAATAGCTGCAAGTTTTAACCTGCTATATATATTTTTTAAAACGTATAATTGCGTTAACTAGAATTCTGCACATATCGCAGAACAACGAGCTGCCCATAATGAGGGCGCTAGTCAGCCATTTGGATCCTACCAGGGTATGATATAATTTTCATATTGTGTAAATATTGCACTCAGTGGTCTGTTCAAATGACATGTTGTGATGGTCGGTCAGTGAAAATACCAGTACAAAATTGCTGTCTCACAAATGTAAATTGACTCCGTCGCTGGTGCAGTGCTTAAAAGTGCCCTCCTGCATGCCACTCTGAGCAATGTGAGAGCATGAAAAAGCAGATAATGTGCTATTGGAATTCTGATATTGTTTGAATATCTTAATAAAACCGACCAGCCGCACAATTGGCAACACACTGCCTAAGAATGATGTATTACAAGCCATTCATTTGAGAAGGTGTTATAAATTCCTTAATCTACGATTAACTTATTTTCACAATGTGTAGAAGTATTAGTCTTTTGTTTTATTAGCTTTTATAAGTGTTAATATGGTGGCCGCCCCTTCAGACTGTGTAAGTATGAACTATCGTCCAGTCTCGACGTCAGAATGTAACTAGCCACAGTAAAGTTCGTAATTGTCTGACCCCTCTGCACTTATGTTGCACCCCTCTTTGCTATGAACTGAGGGAAAATAAGAAATGCACATTGCACGCTTATATTCAACATTTCTGCTATTTAAATAGCTCCAGTTGGTTTTGGGGACTCCAGCTCTTTATAAATTAACAGCAGGGAAATACCAAAGGTGTCAGATTGCATATTTATCATCCTTTTTGTGTAGCACTTAAATATGTATTAAGAAGTGACTGACATAAATTAGGCAGATTTCAGAAGCCACAGGCCTTGGCTTGTAGAGGACCCCCCTCTGCTTGACATTTCATCCTTGTCAAAGATCAAATTATTTTAATTTAGGCTGTAAATTATAAGGAATGAAGACTTCTTTGTGGGAATTCCCTGTGGTAATCTGACTTTTGTTGTAACTGCTGCTTGTCAGTGTGCAAAAGATATAATATGCATGCAAATAAGGTTAAAAAATATGTACTATCTAATTATCCAGCCAGTACATTCCACTTGAAGACAGTGGGAGGCCTGACACACAGTATGTGTTTGATTCATTGAGGCCTGCAGGGTATTTACACAAGATAACTTTTAATTATGAAATTAATATCGTTTTATCTGGAATGTACTGCAATAAATGAGCATGAGCATGGTCTGAATTTTTAAGCAAAATACATCTTCTCACATTTCTATCACAGTAAACAGATGAGAGAAAACGTTTTCACATTAATGGATCGTGTAAATTGTTTGAAAAAGAATTAACAATGTGCCCTTCTATAGCTGTCAGGAAGCATATTTTCACAATAGCTAGCAACTTAACATTTTTATTAATCCTGCTCTCATTGGCGTAGTAAAATAAACAACACGTTTGAGACGTTTAACAGATCTAGGGCTCGATTTAGAATTTGACAGATGACGTGGATGTGGAGGACGTGACGTCCCCGATGGTACTCTATCCATTGGCTTTAGAGAGTGGTCTTCTCTGTGTCTAGAAAAGTACCTCTGTTATCATTTTTCCTTTCAAAAAGTTTGTTTGTTGGACGGTTTTGTCAGCTCTTCACCAGACCTTTATTCATTTTTTAGTTTTTCAGAAATAAATTTCCATAGAGGAAGCAGCCTTATCTAAATCTGAAAAACAAAAAACTAATGACCCCTACACCATGGAAGCTTTCTTCTATGCTATTTGGGTCATTATAGATTTTTTAAATATCCCTCACCTCCAGACTTTTCCTTTTTATTCCACTGTCCGTTGTAACAATACTGGGAGTTTTTATGGTTTTACTCAACAGCCCTTACTAGGTGAGTGGACCGAGAATTTGACAGGATTACTTGGTGAGGGCATTCCTTTGTGTTTGTGATGGAGTACAATGTCTTCAAAACTCTAAATCAGCCCCTCATTCAAAAACATCCCAAGTTAAAAACTAATTGAAAAGAGGAGTATATAGCCCACACCCAGCTGAAGCATGTTTGCACCAGGTATGAAGTGGATAGAGACACAGCCAGTACTAAGAACTTTGGTGCATCTTACAATTTGAAATTGTGCCTCCATACTTTATTCCTGCCAATGAGACCTTACTATGTGCTTTCTGGAGTACTCTGCTACCTCCCAGTTGATCGCTTCCAAGGAGACTTTTCTAGAGTTGATTTGCTACTGCACAGCCCCTAGAAAGGAGGACAAATTGTAGGTGGGGCTCATGCTCCCACAAGGGAAAGCAATTCTGTGGCCTTAGTCCGCCAACTACTTTTGATGCTTCAATATAATATAAGGGCTAAAAACCAGATTTGTTAGTGTATGGTAAATACTCAAGAGGAAAAATCTAATTTAGCCTGGTGTTTCGAACAACCTTGTACTACTCCTGTTGACAGAGCAAGTCAAATGGGTGAATGATGAGTAGTGACAGAAAACGTTTTGTTTCAACATCTACAGATCTAAACATTTTAGAAACAAGTTACTTTGTCCTATAATTTATTATCTTCTTAATGATCATGCTGCCCGGAGGGGCTGTGGTCTTTATGTGTATTAAGTCTCTGAAAAAGACTTGGTTAGTGTGATTCCTGGATCTGTCAAGACCTATCATAGATATGTTATGCAAGGTGGTGATATATTAGCATTTTATTAGAATGATCTCATTACATACAGTATTGCTTATGTCAGACTTAGGGCCTCCTTATGAGTTTGGCGGTCGAGCGAGGCAACCGCCAAGCTTGGGGTCTGACTGGCGGGAACATTGTATTACACCATTCCTGCCTGGCTGACTGGTGGGAACAGTGCTATGGTATTGGTCTCGGCTCTCTTATGGGATCCAAGGCGAATACCGTAGCACTTCAGCACCACCAGTGTCCTCCCTACATTGCTGTAATGGTTTATTACTATCCAGTTTACTTTGTAACTTTTTTGATTCATTTATATAATTAACACGTGAAATTAATTTTGGAATGAGGATGTGGCATATCAAGATTTAAGAAAAAAACATTTCAAACTTCAAGAGTTATTATTGCTAGTACAACATCACAGTGTAATAGATCACAAAATACAAACATTCAATCCGTCAGTCATTAATTTATATTTGGCCCTCAGGCCATAAAAGTGCACACAAGAAAACAATTTCATTCAATATAGCAACACTCACAGTATAAAATAGTAAATTGTCATAAAAGATTCCATCAAATCCGATAAAAGAAATACACTTAAAAAATAAGACAGGTTATACCATATCAGCCCTGAGCAGAACCCATCTAAGTCACAGAGGCGACACTCCACAAGTAAAACATTAACCTACAGAGTCCAGTTTGAGCAAACAAGGGGTGATGTTTATACTTTGGGTATCTGTTCCTTATTCTCAGAGCGAGATTGACAAAATGTTGCCACAGCAACACAGATCTCCAAATTCTCTAGTCTTTGCAAATGTGCAAAAGCCTCCCTTTGAGACTTGGTATTAAAAGAGCGAAAAATGGAGGTCAGAAAAAAATGTTTCCTGGCATGGGAGTACAGAGTACAAAATACAATAAAATGCAGTGTACTCTGTTTTGCAGTGTTATTGCTCGTCCAGCTCAGTAATAAAGAGCCACAGGCTATGTTCCAAGGGAAGACCACTAGGAAATGCCATAAATCGAAATGCAGTCTACTTAAGTAAAACCTCATATTTCCCTTATGGAGCCAGAAGAGGTAGACCTCAAACCCTAATGTCTGAGTAATTAAATTATAGTTGAGAATGACTGAGAGTTTATTAAATTCCACCTGATGAAGTCTACTTTTCTTACTCCGGTTGGCTTCTTCACATTAAGTATGGCCTTTGTGTCAATACTCGTCAGATTGCTAAAAAGTCCAGGAAATCCCTTGTCTATGAATTCCTTCTTAATATAATTTAACCAAGGATATCCAGCACACAATCGAGAGAAAGACAATACCCCAGAACAACCCTGGACAATTGTGCATCCAGATTGTGCTAGAACCTAAGCTATAATAAGAGGGGTTCCAGTTTAATTTTGTCCCGCAAGGGAGCCAGCCCTAGTTCCTATGAAAACATAAAGGCACAGGAGAGTTGTGGGACCACCAGCATTATTTTCAGGAATTTGTTTTCAACCTGTTGTTTATAACCCCCTTCTCCTGCTCCATAACACACAACAGAAATACATTTTCTCTTGTATATATCAATCATTTCTCTAACTGCTTTTTGTGCACATTATGCCAGGATACATTTTGTTCAAAGGGTAGGCCCAGATACGCAAATTACTTTACCTTCTGGACTTCCATTCCCCCCAAATAAAATTACCTAGGTTTTACATTTTTGGGCCAGTTTTGACATTGTTTCAAGATCCAGATTCCCCATGAAAGAAAAAAACTCATCTAAGAGAAGCTGTAGGACACTAGCAGTTGTTGTCATTAGAACTGCATTGTCTGCATATAAAAGCACTGGTAGAGACCTGGACTTTATCATAGGCAGATCTCGCCCCAATATGGTACAATTTCCTTAAAATCATTAAGATAAATAAGGGACAAGAACGGTGCAAACACCCTTGCCTTACTCCTAAATGAGACCGAATGTTATGTATAAGTGCCCATCTCGACCATACCTGACCCTCATAGTAGTGTACCAATGCAGTCTTTATAAGAATCAGATTAGACCCTTGTCAATTTCCATGTTGGCCCTCTCCTCCCACAACTTCCTCCTATTGACCAGGTCAAATGCAGAGAGGAGGTCCATGAATGCAAGGATATTTCCCCTTCTGGCTTTACTGTATTTACCAATGGTCAGATGTAAGTTAAGACACTGCTCACTGGTACCTACTCCTGGCTGGACTCCATAAGGGGCTCTTGATAAACACTAGTTATCCTACAGCCAGGCTTCTAGCTTTGCAGCAAGTACAGTCTCCAGAATTTCCAGGAGAGAAATGGGCATATAACAGAGAGGTGATTTCCGATTCCGATGATTAAATATGGGCACAGCTATAACTTCAGTCACGAGGGCATAAGATTCCCTAATATAGCAGCTTTATAGACGTTAGTCAAAATGAGTGCCCAGAGCACCACATTTTCTTTAAAAAGATCTAATGGGAACCCATCGGGCCAGGTGCTTTTCTCTCCAGACCTTAGGAGACAGCAAGACTGATATTATTCATCATTATTAAATCACACAGGTCCCCGTACATTTCTACATTTTGAACTGCAACTTCATTAAAATCCCTGACCAATGCTATATTCTCAGAATTAAAAAATGTGGTAAAGTGATCCACCCACACATCGGCTGGAATCACTTTATCTAGTGAAGGCTTATCATGTCCCACAGAAAATGTTTATTGACCACCATCCAAAAGGAGGATTTATGCTTCAGTCTAACACCTTTAGTCAACTCTTCTCCGGTGGCATTTCTTACCTCTGATCTAATAATCTCCAATGTCATTTTATAGGACCACCATGCATCCAAAACGTCTTCGGTAAGGGGGGGTGATTTAGATAAGGCTGCTTCCAATGTTTTATGGGCTACAGGACAAGCACTGTTAATCCAGCTACCTGGAGGTGGGGGTTTAGGTGCTCCATTACACCTTAGTACTTTATCAACTTTGACATAAAGGGCACAAAATACGTCTAAGATAACTTCAGGGAATTCTGCAACCGAGGTCAAGACATAGAGGCTCTTTCTGAATAACTTCAATTTAATCCTTAACCGTTTGCTATGAGAGTTTGTTAGTGGTATAATCCCAAGGGTCCCTACAGTATTCCCCACATGCAAATCTAATAGCAAGAGCAGGGAGTTATGGTCACCTAAGCAAGAGACGATAACCTCATTGCTCAATATGGTGTAAGCTAAGACTAAGGAAAGAATAAAGAAGTCTATTTCACTTTCCTTTGTAGGCCCCGTACAGAGTGGTGGGCACACATCCATCTTAAATTCTTTTACAAAGCCCAAATTATTAACTGCCATGATCCTATTCATAGCATCCTCGACTAAGATGTTTTGAAAATTCAATCCCTCCCCCATCTTTTTCCTTAGCTCCACATGGAAGAGGGTCACTACTGTCACATAGCTTTATATTAAGATCTTCCCCTCAGATTATAAGGATCTCCCTGCTATGATCATCTATAAGGGTTTCTTAAGTGGATTCCACACCCTCAATTACTACCAATACCCTTGTATCAAATACATTAATATACAGATTTATCAAGGCAACATCATACAACTAGGGAATCTGTAATATGATCAGCTGGAAATGGGCTGAGTGACTAATGTTTCTATATGAAATGCCCTATCATTTTTACAGAAATCAAAATGGCTAAGCTGTGCTTAGCTTGCCTTGATCTCGATGGGAAGGGTCTACTGCAGAAGGAATGGAACCCGTCTATATTAAAGTCAACCAGTGACCTTGTTTTCTGTAGGAGAATAATATCAGTTTTGCCAATTTCCTGGATTCAGTCTGGTTTGTCAACTTATTGTGATGTTAGCTATGTTCCAAGACATGTTCTTAAATCACCAATTCCTACCTCTAAACTACTTAAGCTTCCCGGAGGGGCCGTGGGAAGCCTTGGTATCTCACCAGTATCAAAACTCAAGGATCCCACCGAAACCCCCCATGGCACTGTAGACCCAGATGACCCCAGACTCGCTATGGCTGCTAGAGAACTTGACTACATGACCCCATCCTACCTATCAGAAAGTCAATCCAAATCTTCTAAGGAGGCCAAAGAAAGAGTTCTGCACTTATATGTTGAACTACTGATTCAATGCCCTTGGCTGAGAGGTGGCGCATTGCAGGGGTAAGGGGAAGACTTTTGGTCAAAAAAGTAACCCAGTGGTACAACTTGAATGGGACCTAGGTCCCAGCATTGGGGAAAAAAAAACCTCAATGACCGACCCAATCTGTGGCATTCTCATGATCATTATAAGTCTGTCGCCCTGCCATTTCACTGTTAAACCAGTGACTCCATTTGTTTTTATGGGCAGGATAATTTTCCTTTGTGTATGGTGCTCGTTCTAGCACATCTTTCATTCCTAAGACATGGGGTGTACATTAGATCAGCAGATGAGGGAATGAATTGACAGTGTTGTGCCTCAAAGTCTCTGGTTGCTGTGTGCCCATGCCCAATAGAGCAGCCCTGAGATGCCCGTCTTCCACCCAGTAGGTTTGCTCGTACCCCTTGGTCTCTGCTGTCACAAGTCTATGCTTGTCTGCCCTTTATGAATGGAAACAGGCTGCTGGTGAGCAGTTGTGGTAGGGCTATAGGTACTAGGGCTACCTGGGGTAGGGCAGCAAAATGTTGTTGTCAAGCCAGGAAATACACAAATTGAGTAAGGATGCCACAGCTTCAATGACACAAGTGCACATGGCCTTAACTATCTCAGTAGCACCATCACTTACCCTCCATTCCTTCAGTCCCGGGCTCATCTTTTGTGTTGGTAATTGGATCGACGGGCAGCAACACTGCCTCCTTCATTTCCCCCGTCAGTAATCTTTTTCTTGCTTGGCCTCATGTCTTAACTTCTTTTGAGAGAGATTGAGGATAATTATCACCTCGTTCTAAGTGGCCCACAGGCACACCTGCTGGGACACCAGCTCCAGCAGTAACTACAGAATAAAAGTCTGGTGAGCCCATCACTACGCCTCTCAGGTGCAAGGTTCAGTCCTCATCAGTAGCAGACATAACAGGCAAAATCTGTAAGTCTGAAGGTGATGAGAGGGTCAGTGTTCTGCCAGCTCAGTTTCTTTACTGATAACACCCACTACCCACTGTGGAAAACAATCCAAAGTAGTGCCTTGTGCTAGTGATGGAGGATTCATTGTGGACTTTTGTTTCCCCAGGCTGATGAAATAAGGCCACAGCACTATCCACTGAAAGTTCCAAAAGATGCAAAAAGGCAGCATGACCAATAATACCTTATCATGGATATTAGCGGTATGGACCCAGCATTACTTCCGGATGCTGATGGATGCAAATGGGCCCTCTATTGGCTCAGCCTTCACCCAAACAAGTGCCCAGATGCTTCCTTCATTGCACACAGGGAAATTTCCCAATGGTGTGTCCTGTGAAGCAAGAGTGCTCTAGTACTCAAGAGCATGCTTGGGTCCTGAGGAAGTCTAGGGGATGTAGTTGCACCCCAGCTGCGGGCCAACAGTCCATGAAAGCAGCAGTGTGGACAGGGAAATCTTCTAATGGCATGTCCCGTGCAAACATTCATAATATGTAATAAAATATTGAAAATCAAGTCTCTAATTTTTAGTAGGTTAGAAAAAAAAATAAACATAAAAATTAAGTAACAGGTTACCGCCTATAATACAATACAGTGTTTTCTTTTTCATTTGTAGCCAAAATTATACATTTCTAGTGAAAAGGCAATAGAATACAATTTGCGTACGTACAGCATGTGTTTTCTAGCATGACCAAAGCAGAACTAGAAAGGGGGCGTTGTATAAAGCTGTTTAGCCTATCTCAGATTATTTACCAGATATCACTTTAGAATATTTTTAAAATGATGAATAAGCCACTATAATGTAAGCCATGGCATCCTCCTCAAGGCTACGTATCTGGAAGGCTATTGACTCTCAGAGGCTCTATAGATGCATTTTATGGAAATGGCATTCATACTAAGAAAGTAAAATAATGGTTGTTCATGGATAACTTATTGACTTTGCAGCCAATAGAAAGAATTTGATATCTGTGCAGTAGGTTTCAATATATATCAATAATTTCAACATTTCATTGCTGTGACATCAAGATTGTTGAAGCCTCTTCCAATAAAACTATCATGGAAGTCACAATGTAGAAAATATTAGAAAATAATGTCTGTGGGGAACTATGTATTTCAGCATATATAGAAAGTAACAATCATATACAAAGTTGCTGTTAGAAAGGTGCAAAGTGCAGCTACAGATCACATTATATTACTACGTTCTCAATGTCAAAGTGAACAAAATAAGTGTGGCCCATCAATAACTGTAAACATCAGTAACTGTAAACAGTTCCTTTAAATTAAACCCAGCACTTTAAGAGAGATATGAAAAGAAATGTATTTAGGTTCAACAATGGATATCTGTAAGAAGCTATTGAAATGTGTAATTCTTTTATAGTTATTACCATGTGAAAGGTGTTAAGTCTCACTTGTTTAAAATGTAATGTTTGATGACATTTTAGAAAATAATACCTCTGTAATAAGACTGATTGTCAAGGGTGCATTGCCCAAATTCATTATAGGAGCCATATCGCAGCCCAGAAGTAGAACTGGAGTAAATTCTGGACCAACATGTGCCCTAGATATACAAAGCCATCGTCCAGCTCTGTATGTACCCTACTTAATTAAAAGAAAGAATATGACTAGCAACTGTGATCTCATGAAAAATGTTATCGGGATACTTTAAAGGAAAAGAACAAATTAAATTTGGGTATGATAGTAATTTTTATCATACTGATATGCTCATTGAGTGATAAAGAAAGAGAGTACAGTTTTTTAAAATAGCGCTTAGTTTCCCCTGAAGCAAAGCTTTTAGTTTCACTGTACAGATTTCCATGTGGCTTGCCTTCATTCCTGGAGTTGGAAGTACAAGACCCAGACACTGAAATGCAGAGGATTTATACACTTCTATCCTTAGAAATCCTATAAGGATGTTTCTAGGAAGGAACTGTTGATTTGCTTTTTCTGAGCACTACAGTTGGTGCATGGTAGGGGAGACATAGTAAGTCAGCAAATTCTGCCTGACAGCCAGTCTCCCAGAGGTGAGAGATGTGAAATCTCTGCAATTTGCTGGAGAAGCTGTGGGCTTGCCTAAAACCCAGAAGCTGGCCTATTGAGAGAGGAACAGAGAGAGCCTGGCTCTTTATGAAAACCATAAAGGGCTGTTAGAAATTGGGCTTCTGGATTTGTGTACAACACAGCTGCTGAACCCACTTCCAAAGGTCCGGGACTGGATTGGCACCACTTGGCACGGCAGGGCTCACAGGTGGCAGAGTCCAGAAGCTGTGGCAGAGGTGAGTGAAGTCTTTGATGTCCCTGAGACTTCGGAACAGGAGGCAAGGCAGCAAGCCGTTGAAGTAACTTTGGTTCTGTGGATGTAGAGATTTAGGTCCAATACTTCTCACTCTTAGGCAAGGGGTGCAGCAGCCAGGAACAGCAAGGCATCAGTCCAGCAAAGTCCACCAGTGTTCCAGCAGAGTGACAGTCCCTATAGCAGCACAACAGCCCTTCTTCCTGGCAGAATGTCCTCAGGTCCAGAAGTGTACTCAGTTGGTAGGATTAGAAGTACAGTTCTTATACCCAGTGGTGCCTTTGAAGTGATGGGTGACTTAGGCTTTGAAGTGCACACATGCACTCAATTTCACACCCTGGCGCCAGACACACTACAGGGGGGTAATTCAGCTCTTTGTGTGGGGAAAGACATAGCCCTATTAAGGTGCAAGTGTCAGCTTCTTCCTCCCATTCTGCTCAGGATGACCTGTCCCCTGGTGATGACCCATCAGGATGTGAATGGCCCATCAGGCACACCTCAGCTCCTTTTGTGTGCTAGAAGAAATGCACAAGGCCCAGCTGTTGCCCAACCCAGATGTGTATTGAAGGCAGGAAGCAGGCACATGGGGCTTAAGAGCAGAAAAAAGACAACGATCTAGTAGTGGCATTTTTAAAGCGTTAATCATAAATCCACTTTACCATTAAGGAGAATTTATTATAGCAAACCCCTATGTATCAGAAATGACTGTCCTACTCCTTTTCAATCAGGAATTACACATAATAAATGTATTAAGGAATCCCAAATTTTATCCTATGAGAGGGTGTTGAAAATTGGGTCTCTCGATGACAGAGATATGCACCCTATCCAAGTAGGGACCACATTCTTAGTCAGAGTAAGTCAGTTACACTCCCTAAATTAACCTGTGCTCATCCCGTGGTAGTTCTGCACAGAGCAGTCAGGATTAACTTAAGAGGCACTGTGTAAAGAATTTGTGCAACACTTAATTACAGTAACACAGTGAAAGACACCACACAAAGACAAAAATCCAAAAAGTAAAAGTTGAGGGATTAAAAGTGAAAACAGTGCTTAGAAGTATATAGTGGAGAAAAGGTTACTTGAGGTCATAAGGGACCAGTGCAAAGTCCAACTCCAGGAGGATAATGATGGAGGGAAGGTCAGCAATAGCACCCACAGAGGGTCTGCTGAAACAGTACCTTTAGAGGAAGAAAGCATAATCAACGAAGGAACAGTGCGTTGGTTTTCCTGTTGCACTCAGGTGATGTGTAGTCGGCAGGCTCTGTGAAAGATGAACGTGATGCATTGCATTTTTTCCACACCCAGAGTGATGCATCAGCAGTGGCCTTGCAGCATGTCATCATCAAGCCATGCAGCCTATGAATCCCTGGTTATCGGGCAGCTGCGGAGATGCTGGTGATACTGTGATCCGCCGATTTTTCCACTGCACTCAGGGTGATGCACCAATTTGTGAAGATTAGAGCTGCAAAACCTACTTCTGAGACAAGGACCTGAGAAGTGCACCTCAGGCAAGAAAGTAACTCACACGGAAGAGTCCAGTAGTACCAGGAATGTTGCAAGCAGTATTTGATGTCCCTGAGACTGCAATGAACAGGGGGCACACCAGCAAGCCCTTCGAGATTCTTGTTTGCAAGGATGTAGAGAGCAAGCCCAGGCCTTCTCATTGCACGACAGAAGAAGCAGACAACAGGCCAACACAGCCGAGCAAACAGCAAAGTGGCAGTCCTTCCTGCAGCACAGAACACAACATCAGTAGGCCAAAACAGTAACTCAGATGCAGAGTTGCAGCCCCTGCTGGCAGAAAAGCAGTCATTCTTCCTGGCACAGTGTTGTTGGGTCCACTACAGATCTGATTTTCTGGGGCTTGGGGTTCAGTACTTATATCCAAAAAGGCAATTCAAAAGAGTTCTCTGAAGTGCACAAGGGTCCCTTTCATCCTAGCCCTGTCCACCATGCTACCTGTGGGGAGTAATCAGTCCTTTGTGTGGAGACAGAACACCATCTATTGAAGTGTCAAGCCCTCCCATTCCCTCAGCTCAGGAAGACCCATCAATATGCAGATGAGTGTCCCGTGTTTGGGGCTGTCTAGAGGGAATTCACAAAGTGTAGCTGTCAACCAACCCAATCCAGTCATGTATTCAGAGACAGGTTAAGTCACAGAATGTTTTAAGGTAAGAAAATGCTAACTTTCTAAAAGTGGCATTTTCAGATTTTCAATTTCATGCTCAACATCACCACAAGCTGTGATTTTTAATTGTGAGTTCAGAGACACCAAACTCCATATTTCCATCTCTTCCAAATTGGAAATCACACTTAAAAGATGTTTCAAGGTAATCCCAATTCTTTTCTATGGGATGGATAGACCTTGCATTAGTGTAAAGTGAATTTAAGAGTTTTTCACTAACTGGACACGTTAAACTTAAAAGTGCATGTCCAACTTTTTAAACACGCCTCACCCTTCCCTTGGAGCTACCAAGGGCCTACTTTAGGGGTGACATCTAGTAATAAAAAGGAAGGTTTGAGCCTGGCAAGTGGAAAATGGCAGTTTAAACTGCAGAAGCAGGCTCTACAGTGGCAGGCCTAAGACATGTTTTAAAAGCTACTGTAGTAAGTGGCACAATCAGTGCCCCATGCCCACTAGTAGTATTTAATTTGTAGGCCCTGGGCACATATGGTGCACTTTGCTAGGGGCTTATAGGTACATTAAATGTGCCAATGATGGAGAAACCATTGTTACCACATTTTGCAGTACAAAGCACCTGCACGTTAGCACTGGTCAGCAGTTGTAAAGTGCACAGAATCCTAAAAGCCAGCAAAAGTGAGTCAGAAAAACAGGAGGTCAGATGGCAAAAAGTTAGGGGAAATCACAAAAAGCTGCCAGGTCTAACAGAGGGGAATGCCTCACAGTAGTGAAAAAGGAATTTACAAGTTTTCACTACCAGACCATATAAAACTAAAGAGTATATGTCCTGCCTTTTACTTACATCGCACCCTGCCCTATGGACTACCTAGGGCCTACCTTAGGGGTGTTTTAAATGTAGTAAAATGGGAAGATAAGGCTTGACAAGAAGTTTTAAATGCCAAGTTGATATTGCAGTGAGACTGTACGTACAGACTCTACAATGGCAGGCCTGAGACATGTTTACATGGCTACTTAAGTGGGTGGCACAATAAGTGCCACAGGTCTACTAGTAGTATTTGATTTACAGGCCCTGGGCACATGTATTGCACTTTACTATGAACTTATACGTACATTAAATATGCCAATTGCGTATACACTAATGTTACCATGTTTTAGGGGAGTGAGCACATGCACTTTCGCACTGGTTAGCAGTGGTAAGCTGCCCAGAGTACTAAGGCCAACAAAAAAATGAACTCAACAAAAAGTGGGGGCAAAAAGGCAAAATGTTTGAGGGGCACACAGGGCTGAAAAGATTTCTCCATAGGTACATTTTAATAGTATTTGTGGGAGGGGCAGGGTGTGGCTGGAAAATGTGAAATGCTACAAAATGGAAGGGGTTTATATAGTGGAAAGTGGGGTTTATGGAGGGTTATGGAGAAATTTATGGAGGGACATGCACCCTCCACACAAAAGAGTCAACCCATTCCTAATCTCAAACTGCAATTCAAATGCTAAAATAGCAAACAATGGCCCAAAAAAGTAGTACATGTAATCCACCTCAGAACTGAACTAAAGTCCAGAACCACTCATGGCCAACTACAGGCTACACAATGCCCTCCTATAAAAATAAAAGATGGAGAGACTTGAAATAGAACTGCATTGCAAATAGAAAGTGAAATAAATTCATTTATTTTAACTATAACAATATACATTTATTTAATGTTGAAAGAAAGTAGGAATACAATACAATATAAATACTTTTATTAAAAATATGTTGATAAGTGTTTAAAAATAAGTATAATTTGAATTTCTTAACATAATTAAATTAATTTACTTTCATTCAATACATAATGTTTAGCAATTTAAATACATAGTAGATAATCACAAACATTTTACTTTAGGTGGAAACACTTTTCAGTAAATCTTTAAAGATAATTTTCATTTAATTTTTTATATTTTTACAATAATTAAACATTGAATACAGAATTGATATAATAGTGCTGTAGCACTGTTTTCAATTTCTTCTACATTCTACATTCTAAATAAATATAGACAACAGACTTATTAATATTTAATCTAAAATATTTTTACTATTTAAAAAAATATATCATCATTCATTTTACAATTTCCTTCACTGTGGGGTGAAAAGTTACTCGTACTAAACTAGCACTTGTAAATTTGATTCTATTCCTGTTTCAGGGGATGGAGACATGTAAGTCTACACTTGTAGTATGCTCAGAAATTGTGACTAGCCAGAAATAGTACATTTTAATATGTGTCAAAGTGAAGCCCCTGTCAAGTTACAAACTGAAATGAGCTATAGGTATCTGCATTTAGATATCAATCACCTGAAGTGATAGAGTTAGCTGGCACCGATTCATTCCTCGCCCTATGCTTCCCTGCATTACTAAGCCATTGTAGGAGTTTGGGAACTGCAGCTCCTATGCTAAACTGCTCTAGCAGACCTATCACCACTGAAACAGGACATTGTGGTATATGTGGGGCTTTTAAGCTTTGTTGTTTGACCCAAGCATTACAGAACCCTGCAGTTGGACCCCCATTACTGTGTGTAGTATTTCAATTGCTATGCTGTGCACCAGGCTGGACAGTAAGATATTTTGCTTGTTTGTACATTGTCACTTTCTATCTACTCTATGGACTATGAATTGGGTCTAACAAGGATCTTTACAACTTGCTACAGTCTGTAAGTCCACTCATTGTTTCTGTCCTTACCACGGAACAAAGTCAAAGTTTGTTGAGGACATTCTTAGAGAGTTAAAGGAAATAGAAAAAAAGTCCTTGCACTCTTCACTTTACTGTCTTTGCAATCTGGGTTAGCCACATGAAACTGATGGTGATTTGATATGCAAGGCAAAACTGATGAAGGGGCAGTTGTGTGTATCTTAATCTAGTACTATGATTCAAGCATGCTATAGAAACATAATTGTAACATACCATGTGTGGCAACAGAACATTGCTGTCTGTGCCAACTGAATGAAACAACAAAAGATACTGATTTGAGTTGGTTTGGCACCCTCTTTATCTGAGGAAATGATGGGTGGCTAAGAGTCTGAAAACATGGCATTGCTGATGGGCCGCTTCTGCAGGTTGACTATCCAAAAGTACTTTTCAGGAAGAGCAAGGTACATTAGAAAAGGACCATGGAGGCAGACGATGTCAGGTAAATATGCACTCGTGGTCTTCTCAACATATAATTTATGGACTGGCCACGGTAAGATCAAGCAAGATGGAGATCAGTGCTCAATGGCAGAGTGAGAATTTAAGGACAATGATCTATCTGTATGAGGAGTTCATGTTACAGGTTGGGTTAGTACTGTAAACTGACAAAGGGGAATCAAAGTTTCTCTTGGGAGCTATATTGCTCCTCCAATGGGATTCTACAAAAACATCACAGGTATAAATAGTAACAATAGGGATACAAATTAAATTAAATATACAATAGAGATTGGGGTTTGGATGAAGGCCAATGTACTTTTACTGGGAGTATTAAAGTTTATTATGGAAAACAATTGTTAAAATAACAGCCCACTTGTCATTATGAAATGTTTTGGCCGGACATGGGTGGCAAGTTTCAACGTGTCACCTAAATGGAACCAGGTCCCACAAAGTGCTTGGGGATCTCTTGGTATCTTCTAATTAGCTCAGTAGGTAACAGTGGTAAAGAAAGTTTGTAGAATTGAAATTGTCAAAAAAAAATATTCGAGGATATTGCTGACAGAGGTTGAAAGATGATGTAATGCATTGACAGAGCAAATGTCACCAACCCACATCTTTTGAAATTAGTGTTTCTAAATGAAGCAAATGAAGCTTCTGGTGAACTACTGTAATCCCAATAAGCAACACTTTCTCAATGAACATCTTGTGTAGTTTGGTACAGATGATTTAAAGAATGAGTGAGAGGTTGGTGTACCCTTTGATGTCATGGGGTACACAAATATAGTAAATGGTAGCGTGGGGACAGAGGCAGTGAACAGTCTAACACAGTGTCCCATTAGAGTACAGTGGCTCACACACTGAGTAAATTACTTTTCCAGACATACAATATACCAAGAGAGACACAATCTCATCCAGTGAAGATGTGTTTCTACAGGACTTAATAGAGGATTCATAAATGAATACTGCATGTTTCCTTAGCATCAAGTAATTATAAAGATTATTTATACCCCTATTATTTCCATGACAAATCAGAGTGAAAGAAAAGGAAGCAGGCCTGGGTTTTACAAAAGGGTAAATAGTTATAAGCTATAATACAGCATTATTACTGAGATATAGTATGAGGAGATACCATTTTGAGTCAAATAAAGCAACGCATCTTCACAGGACCATAGGGCAGTATGTTTTATTCAGAATAATGAGACGGTCTATAACTAGAAAATGTGGTTAATAGTGTTCTGTTCAGTGTATGTAATATTGGCCAGTAAAGAAAGGCCTGACTAGTGGCCAAGACTGCACAAATGGAATATTAAAGTTTATTTCTAACCTTGAAGCCTTAAAAAAGGTTCATGCTTTAATCCTGGATGTAAACATGGCCGGAGTGCTTTCGTATTCTCAAGGTAGAAAAATTCTGATTCTTGAAAAATTTGAATATGTTCTAATCTTTGCAAAGGTATCAGCTCCTTTCTGGAACTCACTTCTAAAAATAATGGTCTGGTGTGAGCCTTTAGTTATGTTGTTAACGAAAATAAGATAAAACATGAGTAACATATATGAAAAAGTCGAGATTTGAACAGTACAGCAGTACAATGGCTTGTAGTTTGTCTAGATCTACTCTTGTTTTAAAATAATCCCTGTGGTAAAAATAAGACAGCAAATATAATATATGCTGGCACTAATGAATGTAACCTTGTTCTTAATGTGATTCATAAAGTTGATAATCTTAGCAAAAAAAACATAAAATAACCATGGTTCACTATTCCTACCCTCTGGGTGTATAGTTGAATTATTCCAAGTGCCCCACCCCTTCTTTGGTGAGTTCCTGCTCATGTTTTTGTTTGAAAATTTCCCAAGAACCATCACACCATCCTCATTTTACTCCCATACTTAGTCAGTCCTCTTTATTATTTTCTGATTTATTTTAGATTGCATGCTTGTCTCCAAAGCACTTTTTCTGTTTTGTATGGTTCTGATTCTTTCCTAAATGTGAGTGAACAATCTTCTGAGTGCTTATTCATTCTTCAGGAGCATTTAACAAGCGTTGCGCTGTACACCTAGTTCCTTGGATTGCTAAATTAATCTCCTTTGATGTATACGTTTAATGTTGTTACTGTTCCCATAGTCATTGATGAAGAAAGGAAAACACAGGCAATATCAGATTTTAATCATGTCTACCCATTGCCTAAGATGTATGCAACCTCGAAACAGCTTGATCAATTAGCCCTCAAATATTTGTAGTCATTTTTCTATTGTAGGGCTGCTACGCTACACTAAAATTACACTTACTGGCAATTTGATTGCGGCCTCATAAAAGTGCTGATTCTCGAAGCACCTTTTATTGTTACAACAGTACCTGTTGTTAAAATCATAGAACTCAGTTGACACCTTCCACAAGCATAAGGGAAATTGAAATTCCATAATTGATGATGCAGTGAAGCATCTATTCTTTAATTTAAATTTCACTAAATAGTGTTAAAAGCTTTATGTTGAAAGTACCTAGCATCTGTTTTTTGCAGAGGATGCATCTTTTTCAGTGCACTCTTGTGGCCAATGTGATCTATGCTCGGTTTCTTAAGATTGAACAGTCTAAACAGAGATTTCAACACAGATTTGAGAAAACTGATCATTCTCCTTATATTCTCAGTTTAAATACTCCATTTATACTATGTTCATATGATGAGGAGATCACAGACCACTGTAAGGCCAACAATTTCTCTCTAGGCCCTTTATAGATAAATATTTCAGAATTAGACACCATGAAGTTGTGTTCATCCACATCTTCTACCGCAGGAAGATGAAGTAGGAGGATAAATGATTGAAACTCTACTTGCGCTCAGATAGAAGTTAAACCTGGTATTGCTAGAGGTTGTATCACACAATGTCAACTAAAACTATTCTGGCATAACATGAATAATATCAGAGGTAAAATATTACTGGCAAAATTATAAACTTTCATTACCAAAAATGTAATTGACAAACACATTTGCAGTAAAGCTATAGTAAAAGTAAAAAGATCAATTACCAAATTCTTCAAAAATATGGAGCACCATTCACAAACATAATTTTAGAGTACTTAAATTAGTGCTCTGGCGGTGCTATTTAAATAATTCACAATTCATATCTTTTCTATATGGATCTCTCTACCAAGATGGTGGTGATCTCCACACACATAAATGTATGTTTTTGTAGTAAATGTGTCACAGGGACCAGGGACACTGGTGGGAAGATGACGAATAATTACTACAAAATGGATGGACTAAGAGAAAATGTAGCAGGGGTTTAGGGAGTGACATGCTAATACAAACCTTTCCTCACCTCAGAATAAGATCATTGCAATTCACAAGATACATTTCCAAATTACTACAATCCTAACAGTGTTAAGACAGCCTTAAATGTCCAGGCTTGGAGTAAGCCATACATAACACATGCACAACCACTGGAACTGTAAAACATTCTGATGGAATATAACAGAGGAGGTGAATTAAACAAGTTCCCCACAGCAATTAATGTAGAGTTAATTACATTCTTTTAAAGTTAGTGTAACATATAGTTATACTTTTATTTTGTGTCAAAAAGAAGTATAATCATCTGTTAAACATAGCTTAAAATACACAAAACATAATAAGACATTTGAACAAAAATACATTCTAAAACAAGATGCATGACATAATTATTCTTTAAGTGCAATGATAAGCATTTCTTTTATTACTACTTTCAAGTAAACTACATTTTTAAAAACAATATTATTGATAAATACCAAAAAAAGATAATTTTATTTTGCATGTTTCATTTTATTTTTATATATGTATTCACTTAGAAAACCAAAGGTTACGGGGACGTTATATTGTCTGAGTGGGATGTGTAAGTGTCTGAGTGGGTGTGTGAGTGGGAAAAACTGATTGAAAGAGAGACAGACAAAGAGAGAGAAAGAACGTGAGAGGGACAAAGAGATTGTTTTAGGCTTTGATGTATGATATACTTAGAAGGAGATAATACTGTAGAATTAAAAATAAATTTGTCATTCTTAAAAATTAAAATATTTGTACTGTTAAAAGGGAAGCGAATCAGGCTGGACTCGAACTCTGAGTGCTCAGCATGAAGGTCGCTATTGCTTGCTTTTTTTAATTATTTTTTTTAGCCGTTTATGGGCTAGGAGAGACCGTTGCAACTCCATGAAAAGATTAGATGAAAATAAATCCTTTTTAGCCCCGGGGGGATCCCTTTCAACCCCAGTACCAGAGCTAAGGAGTTAAGGTGTTCGTACTCTGGCCCCTTTTCTTTATTCTTTCCTTTTTTTCTGAGATTCTGCTGAAGCCCAAAAGCTCAAAAACTACCAAACAGTTTTCCACCAAAACAAAAAAAGATATCCTTCTGGACCAGGGCCTACGTGTTTGCCAAATTTGGTGTAATTCCGTCCAGTAGGTTTGGCGCTACCACTGTTCAAAATGGAAAAATGATCAGGAAAATGTGTTTTGGGACCCCCCCTTTTTTTGAGCCCCCCCCTTTTTCATCACCCTGAAACTTTCCAGACACCAAGTGACATGACTGGCAAATTCTTTTGGAAAGCTTTGTGAAGATTCATTTCTCCATTGCCTGCTGTATGCAGGTAGGGAGTGTGTGATGTGGCGGTTGCCCTGCTCCCCCACACATGAGCATGGGGAGCGGGATCAAGGTCACCAGCAGTAGGGGCCCAAAGATAGAGCCTCAGGCCCCTTTTCTCTTTGTTGAAATTCTTGCACCCAGCACTCTAGTTCTCCCCAGCGGTAATTGAAGGAGGTGGAGTCCCATGTGCACCTGTCCTTGCAAAAGGTCAAAGGTCCCCATTCTTTAAACAGTCATAACTCAGACTCTGTTTGGCTGATTTGGACAATCTTGTATCATTTTACTGCTAGTGGTATACACTAGCCACTCGGAGCAGGTTTACAAGACATTCAAACCTCCAAGGTGGTGTACTTTGCAGGGAGCTGTTTCTACCTACTCCCAGTGCCATCTTTCCCCCTAGTCTTTGTTTCTGGGCACAGAAGTGCAGATCTTTCCTGAAGTTGGTGCTCAGGGTGTCTCATATGGCCACCATCACTGGACCTTGAAGAGACCCTCTGGTCTTTTGCAGTCCCCAGAGCAAAGAGTACAAAACACTAACTGCCCTTTCTCTCCTTTGTACAAGAGTTTTCAAAGGAGGGAGGCAAAGACTCTAGAAGCAAAGCACCACCATCACCTCTCCACCTTTGTCCCAATTCTCCTGCACAGCATGCTGGGCCAGTTCAAGATGACATCATCTAGGAGTCACTGGCCACATCTGCTCCTGGGGTCTCAGCTCCACCCCTAAATTACATCACAGCCAGGGTCTTTCCCACCACAAGTTCAAAGAGGACCCCCTCCTTTGTTGGCTCTGGTTGTCTGGGCTTTCTCCTTTGTTCAATGAACCTGGGATGTCTCCAACCCTGGTGCAATGTGAGAGGTATTTAACAGGTCCAGATTTTTTAATTCTTACTCTTTCCTCCTCAGGAGCTGAGGGAAGTGCTGTTAATTACTCATTTTGTACGGGGCAGGCTTTGTTCCTATTACTGGAATGAAATGTAATTACCTTAGCCCAGGAAGGTGGTGAATGGCCTGGGCTCTGATCCTGAGCAGAGACAGAGAAATATGACAATTGTGATTGGCCTATAAATTGTACAGACATCTTCTTGGAAATCTCAGATTTGAGTTTTGCACATATGGTCCACCTCATTATGATATGACACAGGACCTGGTACGCCAAAGGAAAGTATAACTGCACTCTAAGGGAGTTTTTCCTCTATGTGCATAATAAGGTGTCACTGCAGACAAAACAGTAAACCACACTGGCTTTCCCTATTAGTGTGCACTACCATTATAAGGTCTACCGCAGGTCAATATCTAATCCTGCAGAGTACCCACTGCATCAGGCTACCTGTGCACCTTTACAGGGCTATGTGCAATAGTAGTCACACACTAGCCACGTATCCATGTTTAACCAGCCAAGTGTCCATTATCCTTGTGGCTGGTGATCAGCATATCTTAAAAGGTGGACAATTCAATTTTGAGAAGAAAAGTACGCCCCACGTGGGTCGACGTTGAAACTCTAGCTGATGCTATTGAGAGGTGTGGGGATCTTTAAGTGAGATGAAGTTTAAATCCAATCTAATGCTGTGTATCTGCTGGTGGGATACTTTTTACAGCAGGGAAATGGCTCCTGCAGATTGTTGTTTCCCTGCAGCCTCACAAGAGGTCAGCCAACTGACCCTTGAAGCCCACTTCTTTGCCCTGGGTAAACTTGGGAGCAGGTCCGTCCCTTCAAGTTTCCTCACAGGTCTTAGCAGCAGGTAAGGTCCTTATTCTGCTCCTCCAAAAGTCCAGGGAGTGTTAAAAAAGGGGGTGCTGTGGGGTGCCACATTTATGTCTGGCACTATCCAGAAGGTCTCCTTAACCAACAGGGTAACCATTCCAGGGGGCAACCCTATCCATTTTTTTAGTAGTACTTAGTAGTGCCTTTCTGCCTTACTGCAAACAGTCCAAAATTCTACTTGCCATGGCAAATCCAGGATGGACAGTATCACCAGCCAGACCAAACTTAGGTTTTGTAAGTTGAGGGTATGTATGGGAGGCTACTATGGAAATAAATAGCATTTTTCCTCATCTAACACCACACTCCGGTTTGTAGTAGACCCTGTACCCACAACAAAACATGAGACAGACATTTGGCAGGATAAACGCTGGGTCCCTCAGCAACTAGACAATCACTTTTTATAGTACAAGTGCCTCAGACAGACTTATCAGGCGTGGTTTGTAACTGGTTTGACAGCAGAGGCAGATGTAACCCCCACTCTAATTGTTGAAACTAAGCTCACAGGAGACATCTCTGCCTATTCAGTTCTACCTGTCAATTAAAGTGGTCTATTGTGATTTTTTGGGAGGAATTGTATACCTCATTAAGATCAAAAACTTGATTGATATCTGCTAGTGTAGATTACCCCCAGGAGCTTCAGGCAGGTAAAATGTCACTTTCTAATAGTGTTGTCTCCTTAATATTTATTAAACATCCAACTTCATTGAATCAGCTTTTAACAAATATTAAAGAGTGCTTGAAATGAATTCATGCTAGTCTCAAACCATTCCATGTAGCAAACGTAATATTTTAATATGTACTCTAGTTTTATCATAGGACAGCCAGAACTGTCCACGATTAAATACATTTCTGTGATCTTGTGCCTGTAGGGCCATGTGTTAAATTTCTACATGCCCCAAATTTAACTGCCATGCATCCTGCTATGTTGGCCTACTGAGGGATGACTTGTTAATATTTAAAAGAAAGGTTTTTCCCCTGTTAAAAGGGTTGTTTTGACAGGTCACACTGCAGGTTTCAACTGCAATGATCGGGCTACAGTGGTAGGCCAGCAGCCATGTTTTCATTTTCACACTAGTGGACGGCACAATAAGTGCTGTAGTCCATAGGTGACATTTACCTTTCCATGCCATGAGTATTGTTCCTATACCATGTATTATGGCCTTACAAGAGAGTTAAATTTGCCATCCATGGATTAGCCAATTTCTAAATGGTTTTGGGGTCAGAGCACATACACTTAGCACTGGTCAGCAGTGATCCAGCATGCTAAGTCTTCTTCCTCTTTTCTGCTATACAGAAGCAGCAACGAATAAAATATGGCATTCCCTTTTATATACAATTTTTCTTGTAACTATGTCAGGTCTACGTCAGATACAGGGGTGTAGCAGATGATATTTATACATAGTAGAATACATTCATTTTTGTGGAGAAGTTTCTTGGGGTAAAATCAGGCAGCGGCATTAAGGCCATACAGGGAACTATATCTCTTCTCCTTGAGCGGGCCTTCGATGAGTGGCTGCTTTAAAAGGCTGTGCACTGCTCTTCCGGTCATATTTCCAGAAAACACAGAAATCTACACTCTAGTAATATGGACAGACTAATACCACTCTAGACCGTATTACAAGCAAAAAACTCAGGTAATTCCACAGAATGAGTACTCAAAAGGAGTGTGTAATGCATGCCTGCAAGACTAATATATGGTGGGGCACGATGATGCCAAACTCACCATATTTACAGCTCCTTCCGATGCGGTACTTCTCCCCTGGCGCCCACGAGCATGAATGGAAGGACCTCCTTCCTGCTTAGTGGAATGCAAATCCAACCAATCTTGGAGCTGCTGTCATGCTGTTTTCAGCATGAGAGCAGCTCTATGTTTGATGGGAGAAGGCTAACCCAGCACTCATTTTGAGGATAGGGCCTATGCCAGCAATCCCCCAGCTGTTTGACTGCTGGGTCTACAGTGCGCATGTCGGGCTGGCCATAGCTAGACAACTCACCAACCCAACATGTGTACTGAAAGGGTCTGAAGTCATCCTGCAATTGCAGGTTTAAGCCCCACCCCATGGCCTCACGTTGTACACAGTGCGAGCTGGTGACAAAATAAAATGGAATCATTATGCCATTTTATTTATTCATGTTTGCCTCCTGCGCTCGCAGCAGCCGAGGCAATGCTCGTCCGCTGATTTATTTCACTATATAAAACCTCCTTCAGAGTTCTCCTGTCATGCTGATTAAATGCAAACAGGGGTTTGTGCCCAAATTTCCTTTACAAGTTAGTTGTTTGAATACTTTCATTGGCATGGTCGTTTTTCATGCAGAAATAATATTGTTGATGAAACAAATGCAAGATTTACAGCCCACAATGTGCAACAATTGTGTTATACTATAACCTCTTTTCAACTCCTGATCTCTGGAGCTTGTAATGGGGTGAGAATAGCACACTGGGGAAAAAACTGCACCTTTCGGTATTGGTATATCCATGGGTGATATAACTGAATGGAATTGACAAACTGCTAATAAAGTTGGCCTTATTGTATATACATCTGTTCTTGACCCTCCATGAAAAGGAAAACATAAATCAGCCACAACCTTTAAGATATGTGGAAAAAAAAAATAATAAACCCAAACGTTACATTGATTTTATCAATGTATTAAAACACAGCTGTGAAGTATATTTCTGTTGCACTATAGGTAGTTTACTTGTCCCGGAGTTGTGATGAATGCATTTCAAAATACATTTTCCTGAATTATTTACTGGCAATGAGATATGCCACACAGGCCCTCACTGAGTGGCCCAAGAGGATGGCACTATAATACTGCACCTGCTGCTACTGATTCCAGGGCACCCGGCGTTTACAGCTGGAATGAGAAATAACATGCAAGAACCAGTGTTCTGGAATTTTTACCCTGCATCCTGTAAAATGCTCCCCATTTGCAGGTAGTTTTTTGAACCCCAATGTTTTGCTTACATTAAGCAGGCAAATGAAATTGATTGAGACACTTTATTTCTGCATCATTCCACATTACTTTTAATCTCGAAGCAGCAATTAGCACTGATTAATGCACACACTTGCATTATTGAGCCACTCATAACGAAAGCCATAATGCTGTTAATGCTTGGATTAATACTGGTTGTCTTTATTACTCCTAGTTCAGGCTTTCGTACAACAGTCATGTCTCATACGTGGGCAAAATGTAATCTGTCTTATTCATTAAAATAAAAATAAACCCCTTGGACTGCCGCATAGTTTAAGGACCCCTGCTAACTCCACTCTTTCCTCTTTACATATAGGAGGGCTGTGCACTCTTCTATTTCTGACTATTAAAGTTACTAAATACTGAGTGTTTAAGACACCCCCCCCCCCATGACATACTCCTGGGGGGTGGGGGGGAGTGCAAGGGAAACTTGTACTGTGATAGGGAAGCCTTGAGTCAGAGTAATGATTACCATTAGGTCACTATTAAATAATCTGACTATTACCTTTCTCACCAATCTGCTTTGCTTCAGAACATATGAAATAATTGCATACCAAAACCTAAAAAGAAACAATGTCTGGGCCCCAAAATAGAAAACCTCATATGCAATAACACAACAAGACTGCGCCTTTTGCAAAGTACAATGATTTACTTACCACAAAAATCACAACTCTATTTTTCGCTCAAAACAGAGGACCCAAATGAGCTCAAAACACGGGACCGAAAGAAGAAACTATTTTTCTCATTCGTAACTTTTAATGCAACTCACAGGTGATATTTATGCATCCAAGTAGTTGATGCATACATATTTTTAATGGAGGCTTCTTTAAAAGCAGCCCTGGAAGGAGACACACTTCCGGTAGAGCAACCCAAAAAGTGGGAAGGCAGTGCCACTCCTGCCTTCTGATTAGTCAAAGAAACAGTCCATGAAATTCACTGTTTATGTTTGCTATGGAGTGATGTTGACTCTAGTAGGCCAAGCACTAATGCACTGCACGTTCTGTACTGAGTCAGAGGAAACTTGGCCTGGTTCAGAAGAATTCCATGTTATTTCAAGATTGCATATACCTGGCAAACAGCTTTCATTTCCTTAAAAAACGATATGTAAGTTAGCCTAGCATCGGTATAAGGGAAGACCTAAAATCTTAAAGGCTGAAGAATACTCACCAGAGGAGTCAATAATTTGGCAATTACTTTTGGGGCAGACGCTATTCCAAACTGAAGAACTCAAGATTGGTAGTGTTTCCCCTTTATACAGATTTTAAGATCCTGCTGACAATGTGGATAGATATGGATAGGAGGAGGATTGTATAACAGAGCTAAGCAGTTAAGGAAATCACCAAGAGTGATGCATGCCTGAAAAGAGTGTAGAGTTATCATTTTGAAGGATTCTTGTCATAGAAGCCTGTGTACGTTCTTGATATCTAGGATTGACTGACAAATCCCAGAAAGGTTTTGGACAAGGAAATTATGGAGTACCAAATGAGGCCAGATCAGGCATTGGAAATTGAATGACAGTGCCCTCATGAACATGTAGCACATGACCATGGAGACTGATCAACAAGGAGCAGAATAGATCGGGAGAAATCCTCTTGAGTACAGTAAAAAGAGATTCTGTAGCTGAACCTGATAATCTGTATGATGTCAGCACCCAATTTATCCTAAATGATCATACCCAAAAGGCACACCAATGGCTAGGTCCGGGAATGGTGTAGTCCATATACCTACTTTGATGCTCCTTGACTGATCAGTTACTAGTATTCATTTGATGAAGTTCAGTAACCAATGCTGAAATATTCTTATAATATGACAGATAAGAGATGTTGTTTGAAAATTAAGAGAAATGAATAAATAGACAATATACATGAAATATGCCATCAGTAATTTTTAGTAGCATATAAATCATAAGTGCACATGACTCAGTACAGTCCTTTATGAAAACTGGCAGAGATTTGCCTGCCAAAGGTGGAGAATGGGGCTCCAGGGGTATAGAAAATTGCATATCCTTTTATAGGACCTTAGACAAAGACTTTCATACATTTTGCACGAGTGCATGGCTCTTAGGATATGCCCCAATAGGGAACAAGCAAGAAGAAACATTTTACTGCAGAATAAATTCAGAGATTATCTAAAGGTAGTATTACATTGGAAGTAAGTCATTCTCACAGTTTATTAAAGCATGATAGCTGATACATTGTAAATTGAGACAGTTGGGATGTCCTTGGTTAGGCACAGTGTGGGAATCGTCTCTGGCAATGTGTTAGAAATGGGATTTCTGGTTGGCAGAGGTATGCATCCTGTCCAAGCAGGAACCACTATCCTAGTCAGGGTAAGTTACCAACAGTGTTTCCACCCTGGTAGCTTGGTACAGAGCAGTTAGGCTTAAATTAAGAGGCAGTGTGCTAAGTATTTGTGCAACATTCCAAACAGTAAAAAAGTGAAAACACCACACAAAAAGACAGCACACCAGGTTAGTAAAATAGAACTTAATTTACTAAATAGAACAAGACAAAAACAACACATGTTTTTTTAAAAGAATAAACTGCAGGAAAGCACTTAGGAACAAAAAAGCTCCAACTGGGGCTATCTGGTCGTGCCATTCTGGGACAAAAACAAAAGTTCAGGCCTTTGATGTGCACAAGGGTCCTCACATCCTGCTCTGGCTCCAGATTCACTACAGGGGGCGGGGGGATGCAGCCCTTTATTTGGGAACAGGACACAGCCTCTTTCGGTGTAATTGTGAGGCTGTGCCAGCTCCTCCCTCCCATCCTCACTAGGTTGGACCATCAGGATATGGATAGCCCATCAAGATGCACCTAAGCTTTCATTGTGTGTGGCTGTCTAGAGGGAATACTCAAAGCCCAGCTGTCACCCACTCCCGACAAGTGATCAGAGACAGAAAATTGTAACAATAAATCTGACTTTACCATTAAAGAGAATTCATCATTACAATTCCACAAGTACTAAACATAACAGATCTTTTTCTTCAGCTTATTAAATGTATTAAGGAATCCTCAATGTTATCTTATGGGAGGGGTAGGCTTCACAGTAGCAAAAAACAAATTTTGGAGTTTTTCTCTACCAGGACATGTAAAACATATACTTACATGCCCTACCTAGGGCCTAACTTAGGGGTGTTTTATATGTAATACAAGGGGAGTTTATGGCTTGGCAATGGGTTTTAAATGCCAAGACAACAGGGCAGGCTGATACTGCATTCATGCTGCAATAGCAGGCCTGGGACATGCCTTAAACTGCTACTTAAGTGAATGCCATAGGCAGTTTTGCAGGCCCACTTGTAGCATTTAATTTACAGGCCCTGGTCACGTGTAATGCACTTCATTAGGGACTCATAAATACATCAATATGTCAAATAGGTACATACCAATCAAGCCATGTTTTATGGAGTGTGCATAATCACTTTAGCAGTGGTTAGCAGTGGTAAAGTGCAAAGAATCCAAAGGCCAACAAAAACAAATTCATCAAATTGGAGGCAAGCAGGCAAAATGTTTGGGCAAAGACCACCCTAAGGCAGACAGGTCTAACAGAACACTTTCTGTTATTAGTGTAAAACTCACAAATCTTTATTTAGAACAGAAATAACAGTAATAGTAATTTATTCTGACATTGATGCAAGATGGGGGACAGAGTAAGCACAGTTTAGGTTAGCGTAAGCTAAGTTTATAATGCACTTAGCAAGAGAAAAGGAAAAACAACTCCTACATCTACATTAACAAGACTGAGGCCTGCAAGGTACTGTGAAAGTCCAAAATCCTCCCTCCTGCATTTTCGGTGTAGGTATCATTTAAATGTGGAAGTATTTAAAAGTTAATGATATACTGGACCTGGTACTTGTGGGTGAGGAGCCTCCCAGGCTATGGGCCCTACCCTAAGAATTCATCTTTGAAAGAGGAGGTCTGAATGACCTTATGAATTCAAAGTCCATAAAATTAGAAGAGGGACAGCAAGGACCAAACAACTTGTGATTTTATACCGACGTTTTCACGACCTCATCCAGTTGGAAACTCAACAACAAGCCACTAAAGGAAAGGTCACTTAACAGGACTTTCAGAGAGTTGTTGCATCCAGGCTCTCATCCTGATTTGTCATCTTGAAGCTATCATTAATCCTGAAGCAGGGACATATATTCAATTGAAAGAAAAGTTTAATAACATCTGACTTGCTTGTCCGTAATGGTGATACAAAAGGTGAATTCTATAGCCTGATGAACCTGTTCAATCAAGGATTGAAAATCGTGAAGCAATGAATCAACTGTGTAGGTGGCATAAGTACTGCCTCTAACTGCAAACTGTACAGGCACCTTCTACTTTCCTATCCACTGAATCAGTAGGGGGTGGCATTCCCTCAAATGATGGATAGTTCAGAAGCCAAATCTGCAGTCAAAGAATCAACTTTTGCCATTTCTGGGAACTCGGTTTGGAAAATTGACAATGGTTTTATGCAGGCTAGAAATCTTTGACAGTATGCTTTTGCATTTCCTTCTAGTCTCTAGCCAGAGCTTTCCAGCATTGTGTAAGGACAGAGAGTCTTGTTCTTTCTTTTGGTGTTGAAGGAGAAACAACTCATTGCTGTAAAGAAGTAGCAGGTAAGGCCGAATTATTGTGTAAGTGCATGATCACCTCCACAGGTCTGACTCCTGCACTTAACTTCCCCTGTGCTGCAATTCTTCTTCGCACACATCAGTATCACCATAGAGGGTAGTCCTTCTTGCATAACCCTGAAATTATGTGGTGCCTCTTCTGTTGAGAAAACTAACTCTGCATGCAGTATCCTATGAGGCTGCATTGTGCTACCTCACTAAGCTGGCATTCTTAATACAACAGGAAACAGGAGACTGCTTCTTACAAAGCAACAACATTACATGGACTGTGGCATTCACACAGGTCTGCTGCCATGCTGGAGACAGACAGAATGGTCCCCTCACCAGGCAGAACTTTTCCATGCTTCCATATTCCTTGTTGAAGGCTTGAAGGACAAATAAATGCCATACACACACTGCCTTTACAACATAAGGGCAGGGGGAGTGAGAGACACATTTGTGTTCTCCCTGGTAAATATCACTGTCACAAATAGCAGACATGTCCCATATATGGCTTCCAAGTAGGACCACCTATATCCTACATATGGGTTACTACGCTGTTCCTGGATACTTTTGTTACAAAAATACCCCCAATGTAACACAAAGTCAACACACAAACACATAGAGGACTGTGTGCCGTTCGGATGGCATCTCAAATATCTTGTCCAAGGTAACAAGCATACCTGTCATGTGATAAGGCCCCAAGATAAAGGTTGGACAACAGAGGAAGGTCACTAAAGCAGGCCTATTTGTGCTACAATGGTAATAATGATAGTAAAATAAAATCTGTGTATGTACAATATTATTATAGTGAATGAAAGGAATGTAGAATTCTGAGATACATACCACAGACTAAAAACAGAAGGAAGAAAGTATATAGCTATGATCTATGTCGATAACAAACTGAAGAGTTAGCAGGGAGCCTTTGCCTATGTGATAGTCTAGGGGGTTTCTTGTTTATTTTATTAAATTTTATGAGAGAAATTCTGCTTATTTAGACAAAGACCCATGACATAGGACTGGGACGAAATAGATGGACGAGAAGATAATGAGAATGGGGGTTGTCAAGCCATTCAGTACGTCATGCCTTCTACAGAATAATTTACCCCTTTTTGCTTTGAGACATATGCCATGGAAATATTATTCACATTTATGCTGAACAATTTCAAAGAATGTGACACTCAGAACAGCAGTAATAGAAAACTCTAAGCAACTACTTGCTGAAAATATTTGATTCTTCCAATATATCACTTAAACATTCAGTCCATTTACCTCATATATTTCTGTGATTATGACTCCATGGAGAAAGCAAGTTAATGTTTTACATTCAAGATTGTAACACACATCGTTTGTGTGCTCCGAGTGGATGATTCTTAATGATGAGCTGTGAGGATGGAGGACAGGTGAACGAAGGGAACATTTTTTCCATAATACAGAAGTGTTTTACCAGGTATTGCATTAAAATTCTATAGACTGGAACTCTGACATTCAACCATGTCCTGTCTAATTGGCCAGTCTTGTCTGCACATTAGAGAGATCAACTTCAAATGAGCTTTCGCAGGCACCTTAAAGAAAAGCAGAAATTTAGGTCATACACTGGTCATTTGTGCCAAAACCCTGTTCTTTTGAGGTGGTGAAAATGATTAATGGATTGACCTATTATTATCAGTTATGTCCGTACTTCTCTTCGTTAAGTGTTGGATTAAACTTTTTTACAGCTCCGAAATGACACATATTGGCTGTCAGTCTCTCCTATACAGATAACTGCCTGTCATTCTATACCATCACGAGTATAGCAGACTTCTATATTAGAGATGATAAAAGAAGCACACTGCCTAGCGTTTGAGCCTCCAAACACTGAGTAAAATGACCAGTAAAAATCTTTTGTGATTTTTGAAATATTTGTAAAGGCACAATGCTCACCAGTACCAAATCCCTTACCTCTAATTCAAATCAATAACGTCATAATTAATGAGCAGTTTGCGTAGAATCACAGCCACCTGAGCTACAGAATTTTAAAACATTACCACAGTCAAATATGTTCTGGACAGCATGGCCAGAGATTAAAAATAGTGTTTTTTTTAAGATAGAGAATAAAAACCTCTTATTTTTTCTATGATTATGGGGTGAAAGTGAGAAATAAAGTCGCTCATATATGCCAATGCTCACTCTCTGCTTGCCAACTTAGGACCTGATTATGAGTTTAGACCCCTGGTGAGGATACCACCGTTGAGGTGGCAGTCTCCCCACTGGCCCTATTACGACTTTCCAACTGGGCTGACAGGCAGAAACCATGCTTCCTGCCTGTCAGCCCAGTGGGAAAGGTGGCAGCATTGCCGTCAGCTCATAATTGAGGTTTCAGCATTGCTGCCACATGCGGGTGGCACCAGCAACCTCAAAATGCACACTGGGGCCCCTGCACTGCCCATCATTTGGGTACTGCATGGGTCACCCTGTGGCCCCCTGCACTTGTTCTCCTCCAGAATTTTCATGGTGGCTGAACCACCATGAAAAAGTTGGTGGAGAACAAGCTTGTAATCAACAGGGCGGCACTGAGTTTAGTGCCGCCCAGGCTGATTATAACATGCACTGCTATCATCCTGTCACGATCTGAGATCCTAGCCAAGACAGAGGAAGGTTGGTTGGTCTGTAGACCACCAGACTCGTAATAAAGCCCTTAATATTGCCTGTTAGTAGTCCTGTAATCCTTAACCCCGATATTGGCTTGCCTTCCTCTCCCCTAGTGAGCAAGATCAAGAACTGAGAACATGTCTGTGTAAGCTGGGTTACTTCATTGGGGGAGGGGTGAAACCCGACTCAATCAGCAACCACACTCTCTGTCACGGTAAAACACAATCAAACCCGATTCTAACCCATGCTTTATCCTCTGGTAGCTTGATACAAAGCAGTCAGTCTTAACTTAGAGGCAATGGGTAAAGTATTTATGCAGCACTTCAAACCATAATAAAATAAAAACTCAATACAAGAAAAATCTCACAACAATTAGACAAATAGATTAACATTTAATAAATTATTTAAGATCAAAACTACAAAAATCCAATGAGTTGAACCAAAAATATGCAGTTTTAAAGACTTAAGTAAAAATATTGCATAAAAGCACAAAGCTGCAACTGTGGTTATCTCGTCATGCCGGACCTAGACAAAATCACAAGTTCAGGCCAACCGCAATGGAGGCTAGCTACAGGGACCCCATTAGACCCGCTGAACAAAGTACCTTAAATCCCAGTGTGTGGTCTATGCAGTATTACTTTGTGAAGGTTCGTGTCTTCCAGTGTTGTTCTGACAAAGCTGTGTGGCTAGGCTTTGCATCGGTTCTGGTGAAAAGTGGGAAGAAGGACTGCAAGGAGATGTGTTACACCTGGAGTTAGATTAAATGAAAAGCTTAGGACAGAGGTGACTAGAGAGTCCTGGATGTTGGCCGATACCCCAGGAGGGATAGTAGGCATAAGTAATTAAGTGCATCAAAGCTTGGTGATGCTCTGCATCACTTTGCTTCAGTGCTGAAGAGACTGGCAGCTGTGCGGTAAGGCTTTGCAGGTCCTTGATTAGCTTTACCTAAGTTCCGAAGGGGACCACAGCTAGGCTGGCAGATCACCTTCAAGGGTTCAGGACTGGGGTGGCACCACTTGGGAGGACAGGACTCACAGCTGGCAAGTGCTGGGTTGAAGATGGAGGGCACTTATTTGTTCCTGAGGCTTCTCATCAGGATGCCAGTCAACTAGCCCTTGGATTCACTTTGGTGGTTCAGGGCTCAGGTTGCGGGTCTAGTCCACTCACTCAGGCAGGAGGGCAGCAGGGCAGGTCAGCAAAATTGCAGTTGTTCTTTCAGAAAGGTAGCACAACAGTCCTTCGTCTAAGTCTCCTACAGGTCCAGATGTGTGCTGAAGGTCTGGCGTTCAGTATTTATACCTGGTTTCTAGAGGCTTCCACCCCCTGAGGTGTCAGGCTTTAACTTCCTCACTGCCTTGGCCCCAGCTTGTCTGGGGCCACAAAAGTCTATTGACAAACCATTTGTGAGAGTGTTCAGGCAGAGCCTTTGCAATATGCAAATGTGGTTGCTGGCAGCTAGTCAATCAATCAATCAAAAAATTTATTTAGCGCGCTACTCACCCAACAGGGTCTCAAGGCGCTGGGGGGGGGGAGGTGCCGTTTACTGCTCAAAAAGCCATGTCTTGAGGTGCTTTCTGAAAGTCAGGAGGTCCTGGGTCTTGCGTAGGTTGGTAGGGAGGGAGTTCCAGGTCTTGGAGGCGAGGTAGGAGAAGGATCTGCGGGGGACTGTGGTAAGGGTGAGATCAGCAGAGCGGAGGAGTCGACTGGGTGTGTGGAAGCTCACACGTTCATTGAGGTAGGCTGGTCCAGTGTTGTGGAGGGATTTGTGAGCGTGGATGAGGACTTTGAAGATGATCCTTTTGCTGATGGGCAGCCAGTGAAGGGATCTGAGGTGAGGGGAGATGTGTTCGTGGCGTGGGAAGTTGAGGATGAGACGCGCAGCTGTGTTCTGGATTCGCTGGAGTTTCTGCTGAAGTTTGGCTGTGGTACCAGCGTAGAGGGTGTTTCTGTAGTCTAGTCTGCTGCTGATAAGTGCATGGGCGACGGTTTTTCTGGTTTCTATGGGAATCCATTTGAAGGTCTTCCATAGCATGCGAAGGGTGTTGAAACAGGAGGATGAAATGGTGTTGATTTACTGGGCAATGGAGAGGGATGAGTCTAAGATGATGCTGAGGTTGCGTGTGTGGGTGGAGGGTGTTGGGGGTGGTCCGAGGGTGGTGGGCAACCAGGAGTCGTCCCATACTGTCTTGTTGGGGCCGAAGATGATGATTTCTGTTTTGTTGGAGTTTAGTTTGAGGTGGCTTGCTGTCATCCATTTGGCGGTGTCGAGGAGTCCGGTGTGGAGGTTTGTCTTGGCGGTGGAAGGGTTCCTGGTGAGGGAGATGACGAGCTGGGTGTCCTCTGCTTACGAGATAATGGTGGTTTGGTAGGTCAGAGTGCCCATCCTGCCAACAGCTGGCCTCTCTTTGTCCCACTGTCTGACAGCAATACACAAAGACCAACTGCTATCAGGTCCACCTACTCATGTGACTCAGGATATAGGATGCAGGCACCAAATAGTTGGGGCAAGAAAATGGCAACATTCTCAAAGTATATATTTCAGGAATATGATTTCAAATCCAAATTTACCATAGAAGAGGGATTTAAATAACAATTCCTTATACACCAAACATGAACTGTCTACCTGCTCTCAATTGAAAGTTTATTAAATATAATAAGGTAACCCGAATTATCCTATGGAGGCGGTAGGCCTTTCAGTACTGAAAAATTAATTTAAGTTCTTTACCACTAGGAAATGTAAAATCTAAAAGTGTATGTCCAATTTTTAAGAAGACTGCACCCTATCATATGGGCTATTTATGCCTTACCCTAGGAGTGAATTATATGTTTTAAAAAGGAAGGTTTAGGTTTGGAAAACTTTTATTTAATTAATCATTTTGCTGGGTCAAAATGGCAGTTTAAACTGCACACACAGGCTAAAATGGCAGGCATGAGGCATGTTTACAGGGATACTTAAATGGGTGACACATTCAGTGCTGCAGGCCCACTAGTAGCATTTAATTGAATGGCCCAGGGTATATGTAGTACCACTTTACTAGGGTCGTATAAGTAAATTAAATGTGCCAATTGGATATATGCCAAGTCTACCATGTGCAAAGGGAAGTACACAAAACCTTTAAGAACTGGTAAGCAGTGGTAAAGTGCATAGGGTCCTAAAAGTCAACAGAAAGGGCCAAGTTCAACAATGACAATGTGAAGACTACCTAAGTCTTGAACAATACTTGAGGAAGTGTGTGTTTCTGCAGTGATGTTCTGCCAATAGCCATTTCAGCTTGAGGTGAGTTTATTTACCTCATTTTCTATGTGACTGCCAGGTGAGCAGAGCTTTTTAATAAGTAATTTTAATTTTAAGTAATATTTTGGCATGACAACTTTTGTTTTAGCATACATATGACTTAATTATTAACAGTAGTACTTTAGTCCTTAAAAGAGAATGGGGACTATTCACAAACAGCATTCTGTAATTCATTTCAAAATTCTACAATATTAGTACTAAGGTACTACAAAATGCTATTCACAGCTCAGAGCTGGAATAAGTCCAGCACCACCCATGGCCAACCACTGGTACTGAAACATCCTCCCAGAGAAAATAATGAAGGAAAGGAGATAAAATAAAACCTGTCAGAACCAATGTTACGTTAAATGTAATTATTTCGAATGTTTAAAATATGTATCAATACAACATAATGTTAAATATATAAACATAAAAGATGTATTATTTAATTA
Source organism: Pleurodeles waltl (assembly GCF_031143425.1). Classification (NCBI taxonomy): domain Eukaryota; kingdom Metazoa; phylum Chordata; class Amphibia; order Caudata; family Salamandridae; genus Pleurodeles; species Pleurodeles waltl. The sequence goes on along the minus strand of NC_090449.1, from coordinate 965,315,291 downwards.
CTAAATATGTTAACAACTTTGTGTTAATAGAAATTGATCAATTACTGTAATAATATTTGTTAAAATATAATTAAATTAAATGTAATTCATTTTATACATTCCTTTTATTATTTGTTATTGCCTGACAAAACAATTATGTTTTACTTCAAGTGAAAATCATTTTTTTATTTTAAGCTTCAGAAATAATATATTGTATTTAATCTGATATATTTAAAATAATTACAGATTTAATTCACAATTAAGTTAAGGGTGTTGTAGCAGTTCTAACTTGGGTCTGCATTCAAAATAACTTAAATATCCTTTTTACTTTCCCTACCTTTTCTTTACCATAGGGAGATTCTACAGTCTTATAATAAATGAGTAAACATGTTTTTGTATTAAAGTAGAACAAAATAAAAAAATAAATCAAGATTTACATTGTTGTAACACACAAACTAAAATAAAGTGAAAACACAACACAAGAAAAATCCTACAACAATTTTGAAAAATAGAGTAAATTTTAATTAAAACTTTGAGTCTAAGATGACACAAATGCAACCAGTTTACCTCAAGATCTCAAATGTTAAAGATTTCAGGTAAGTAAAGCTCCTAAAAGCACAAACCGCCACTTGCAGGTACCTGGCTGTGCGAGACCGGGTGAAAGCTAATAGTTCAGACCAACTGCGATGGAGTGCTGGTCAGATACAAAGACCAGGATAGTCCAGCTGAAAGCGTTCATTTCAAAGGCCAGCATGAAGAGTTCTGTTCATAGTGGAAGGGGCCGTGAGGACCTGGGAGAGCATTGCAAATGGTTGTCAATGAAGGTCAAAGAGCAGGCCAGGTAACACAGATGGTTGCCGATATAGTGCGAAGATCCTGTCAGGCATCACAGACAGTTGTTGCTAGAGCTCCACGTTAGCCGTCACAGTGAGCTGTCAATCCTGTAGCATCAAGTAAAGATCTTGCACTGCGAGACGTAGTTGGTGGTTGCAGTGAACCGAAGAGTCAGGTTTGACAGAACTTTGCACTGGCAAGATTTTGGTAAAAACTAGCCTGTTCGTATTCCAGAAGAATCCAAAACTTCAGGATTTCTATTTTTCTTTGGAGAGGAGATCAACTGATGCCACATCAAAGGTTTCGGACTTGAGTGTCACCTCTTGTGTGTCAGAAACTCACTTCAGCAGAGGCCAGCAGGGCTCAGGTAGGTCCAGTTGCAGATACAGGCTGCAGGTTAGCTGGGAAGTTGCAGGGAACCTCTGGAGCTTGTTATGCCCCTGTAGCTCAAAACAGGATGTCAGTCATCTGACACTTGAAGTCTCTTCAGCCTGAAATGAAGGGCGCTGGTCCAGTCTTCCTTCTAAGCAAACAGGGCAACATGGCATCAGAGTAGCAAGGCAGCAGAGCAGCAGTTCTTCTGGCTGCCAAGCAGCATAGCAGTCCTTCAGTAGTATCCACAGGTCCAGGAGTGTACTGAAGAGTCAACCTAAGGGCCCCCTTTATATACACAAGGCATTCTTTGGTATAGGAGATGTTGCTAGATGACTCCCTTTAAAGTCTTTGAAGTTTCCTGACTCCCCTGGCTGCTGGCTGTCTGCATGAACAGTGCAGGGCTGACAAATCTGTTGTGTGAAGGCAGACCACAGCCTATTCAGCTGAAAGTGGGGAAGTGCCCAACTCTGCCCCCCCGCCCTGACAGTTGATGGCCCATCCAGGCACACCCACTTCCTTTATCATGTGGATATCTGGGAGGAATAAACAAACTCAAGTTGCCAACTACACCAAGTCATGTGACTCAGCAACAGGCTGCAGGCACCAAATAAATAGGGCAAGAAAAGAAAAGTGGCATTTCCAAAATTGTAACTTAAAATCCAACTTTACACACCAAATATGAAATGCTTAACGGCTTCAAATCAAAAGTTAGCAATTGTTAAATATGATAAGACAACCTAATGTTATCCTAAGTAGGCCTCATGGTAGTGAAAAATTAACGTAAGCATTTTTCACCACCAGGACATGTATAACTTAAACATATATGTTCAACGTTTTAATTACAATAAACCCTACCCTATGGGATACTTAGTGGCCCATGTTTATACTTTTGACGCAAAACTGCACAAATGCAGTTTTGCGTCAAAAAGTATAGCACCGGCTTGCGTCATTCCAAAGCATGAGCCAGGTGCCAAATTTATGGAGTCCTGTAAGCCGGCGCAAAGGGTGGGCTAACGTCTGGGAAAATGACATTAGCTGTGTGTGGCTGTGGGCGAAGGGGTTTTTGCACCAAAAAATTACACTAGTCTGGTTAGAGGCAATAAAAATGCCTTTAACCAGCCAAGCGTCATTTCCTGATGCAAAACCATCCATACCACATAACACCTGTCTTTAAAAGACAGGAGTCATTCCCACCACCCCAATGGCCAGCACAGAGGACAAGGGTGCCCCAGGCATGGCCATTGCACCCAGTGCCATGAAGGAGGGCCCATTGCAGGGCCCTCAATGGCACTTAAATATATTTTTTTAATACTTACCCTACTTACCTGGGATGGGGTTCCCCCATCCTCTGATATCCCTCTGGTGTGGGTGGGGGTGTTCCTGGGGCTTGGGGTAGGCACCTGTGGGCTCTTTCCATGGTGTCTGACCATGGAAATGGGTCCACGGATCCCCTAATGTCTACCCTGACCCAGGCGTTAAATAATGACGCTAACGAGGCTTAGCGCCATTATTTAGGCCTGCCTCCCTCCCGTGCACCATAATTGCACGGGAGGATAAATAAGGTGCTTAGGGCGTTAAATCATTTTTTGGCTGGAAAATCATACCTTGCATCTCATTGATGCAAGGTGTATTCACACATTCAAAAAATTATTGACAGGTCTAGCGTCAAAATAAAAATATGGAGTTAAGTTTGCACTGATTTCAGTGCAAAGAAAGTATAAATATGCCCCTAATTTTGTTAATAATGTTGGTGCCATTAAACAAATCTTCATGAAACGTTCCAAAAGAGTTCATTCTCCTTGGCTGCCTCCTTGAAGATTTTGGGCAATCTGCTAAACAAAGGCCAAGAAAAAAGGCACCGTTGTTTTAGGGCACAAGTTATAGTTCCTTGAGATAACTATAACCAGTTAATTTTATTGATTTTGTTGTTTAAAATGGCAAGTTTTAACTGACATTTTCACCTAACTATATCGCCATTTAACATTTGGTTTTTGTCAGTCAAATTGATGAATTTTCAGAAAAATTCCCCAAAAAGTGCATCAACCTTGCTCTTCTCTTACAAAGTTTCCAGGTGGTCTGTCAAGTAGGGACAGAGAAACAGGTTCCCAAAACAACATTTACCTATACAATTTCTATAGGAAAAAATGTTACTAAATAATGGTGTAACAGATTTATACCATACTTGGCAGAAAGACAGATGTTGTTTACACATATTTGGTATCAGATGCTAAAAGATACAATGCTCCAGGTTTGTGCAATCACCACTTTACCTCCATCCCTGATTACAAGTCAAATATTTCACTGGAGGAAAACAAATTTGAAGATCTTGAAGCTATTTTTCAAATAAACGTGCTGATTTGCAATTACGTGAATGCAGCATCCTTGTTCAAAAGAGATTCTACACCTTGAAATTACTTTTTAAATAAACATGTTGATTCACCTGAAAGTAGCATCTTTACACAAATATTTGATATTTTTCCTCAATTTAAAAGAAGCTTGAAACCTCAGCACCCACAGGGATTAACAAGTTCCAGCCTGGTCAGATGAATCTAAACATGGATAGATTGATCATAGTACTTAACCGAAAAAAATCTTTTTTACAGTTAACCCATTGAGAAAATCCCAGTTTGACTTTTTAGTATGGTCGCTAGTTCTAAGCAAAGAGGCTCAACTAGAACTAGTTGCTGCTAAAATTGAGCTACCTTTTAACATACAGAAAAAAAGAGGAAATATGAAGTTGTGCCACTTTCTCGTGATTGACCAAAGAAAGATTCGATTAAGGATTCTAAAGACAAATTCATAACAATCAACCGTTTCCACATTCAAGACCTATAGAAGTCACACATAATTGGTTTTAGTTCTTGACTTTTTGAACTCAAGTTCTATGTATATTTATGGGCAGTTTAATGTACTGTACATAGTGCATCATTTTGCTTTAAGTTTTTCATGCCAGCATATATTTATTACCAGCACAAGGCCACCAAATGGAGGTGGTGACATTATTTTTCTCCTTTTTAATTTTTGGGGCCATGTCGGAAAGTGAACCATTGGACCTGCTTGCTAAATCCAGACATATAGGCTTTCCCACTGTTTCTTTAGAATGCTACACTGTCATATTATTGTATTATTTGTTTTATTGTGTGATGTTAATATGTGCAATGACATTTTAAGTTGAAGTATTTTTTATGAATATATAGCAACAATACCAATTGTACTTAAACTACACTTGAATGCATTATGTTGGATACGTGCATTTATGGACATACCTAATCTTTCATCCTTATTTCTGGATGGTGATGCTGGCTTTTGAACTCTGGACACTAGGGCACTGCTGTTGAGTCCCTAGTGGATGTGTCCAGACCCATAAAAACATGACAGAATTGATTAACTCATCATTTCTATATATACGTTTTGAGTAAGGCCATAGCATATGGTGCAGACAATTACACCAGTGGCATGGTTATGTGCCATCCACTAGGCTGACAAAGAAAACATTGATTCAGGTCTTAAACTGTGGCCTGACTGCTGAAGTTTTTTAAAACTGCAGCAGAACCTGTCACAGTAACCCTTTTTGACAGAAGAGAAGCCTAGTTTTAAATATTGAGGGCCTCATTAAAACTTTGGTGGTCTTTTGGCAAGACCGCCACAGTGGCGGAGAAGGTCTTGAACATCCTGCATCCTGAGGGCCTGACAGGAATACCTGGGGGAGTGGAGTCTGGTAAGTACCAACAACATTCATGTCTCACAATTGTCATGTCCTGCATGCTTCCTCACCCCCTATATACACCCCAATTAACACTCCACCCACTACAACCCTCTTCTAATCACCTAATACCCCTCCCTGGCATGCCACATGTCTACTAAACACATCTTGCCCCACACCCCTTGGTAATGGCATGTGAAGCACTGGCTAATGATTACACTTCAACCCCCAGAATGCAAAATACTAACATATTCATCACCAGTACACTGCACCAAATATTACTTGTCATGCATGTCAAACAAATATCCCATCTAACCCATCTTGATTCCAAGGACTGTTTAATCCATTGTGTGCCCCACAGTACAGGTACCTGAGTCTCACCTTGTCACCCCTGACAATGATGGACCTGCCAGCACTGAGACTGGGCACACTGTCCCAGGGGCACCGGCACGTTGGGGCAGGGTATGTGGAAGGGATGCTGTGGGCCAGAGGATGGGACCTCTAAGGGACATTACTGACCAGGTCACCATTTCCCAAGTCTTGAGACCCTACCAAAGTTCCCAAATTATGATGGGCCAAGTTATCACCATGTTGAGGGAAATCCAAAAGCTGCAGAGGGACAACCACCAGGAAGTCATGCAGCAGTGGCAGGCACAAAATGGCCACTTGGCTCCCATTGCAGGGGTGCTGAGAGACTTGAATACCACACTGAGTAGGTATTGTACCCAACATCTGGCCCCTTTATCTAGCAATGATATATCAGACCCTCTTACACCTGCGGCTGCTAATGGAATAGAGGCCCTGCCAGGGGAAGGACATGTCTCAGTCATCCCACCCTCTGTAGCTGAAGACCCCCCTGCAAACATGGACATCCACCAAGACATCCAGTAGGAGCAGATGCCAAGACCAAACTCATTGCCAGGAAGTCCTCTCCTGAACTGTTCATCTTGTGTGCCACAGATACACCCTGTTGACTGTTTTGTAACCATTCTCCATTTTCCTACAGTGCAAAAACAGGAGTCATGCCTACCACCCCAATGGCCAGCACAGTGGACCAGTGTCCCCTGGGCATGGTCATTGCACCCAGTGCCATGCAGGAGGGCCCATGTTAATGCCCCCAATGGCACTTAAAAAAGAAATCCCCAAATACTTACCAATACTTACCCTACTCACCTGGGATGGGGTCCCCCATCCTCTGGTGTCCCTCTGGTGTGGGTGGGGTTGTCCCTGGGGCTTGGTGTGGGCACCTGTGGGCCCATCCCATGGTGTTTGACTATGGAAATGGGTCCAAAGGTTCCCTAATGCCTGGTCTGACCCAGGCATTAACTAATGGTGCTAAGCAAGCTTAGCTCCACTATTTGCACGGGGTATAAATATGGCGCTATGAGCATTTTTTGGATGGAGCACCTACCTTGCATCTCATTGATGCAAGGTAGGTTCACGCATCCAATCAATGGTGCAAACTCCAATATTTTGACATGAGACTTGTCTATCTTCAAAATATAAATATAGAGTTAAGTTTGTGCCGAATTTGTGCAAGATAAAATGACTCAGATTCAGCGCAAAAGAGTATAAATATGCCCCACAGTACCTGGTATCAGCCATATCTACGTCTCATGTCTGTCTGCAATTTCCTTCTGCTTCTGACACTATCTGTCATTTCCCATGGTTGATCAGCCAAACAGGATCAACGCAAATCTGTGTTTGTAAGGGACGAGGGATGGGACAGAGCAGAATACACTCCTCAAATCAGAGAATTCATGTCCAGAAGTGTAACTTTGCATCTGCTATTTCAATACAGGAGACTGTAGACCATTCTGTCCTGTACACAATACAAATTACAGTCTGTATGCACAATTCACTCAGAGGCATGGGAGCTATCCACAAACCCACAGATGATGCAAGATAGGAGGTGACATGCTACCCATCTATTCCAGGTTGCAAATTTGAGCCACAACATTACGTCTTCTTCATGTAGTCAGTTGAAGTACTGATTAATGAGATCTTCCCTAGGGTCTCCTGCTTCATCTTCCCCTGGCTCTTCATCACTTGGCAAATCTGCATTTCCACCCAGAGGTTCTGCTGGCTCCCCCACATCTGGAATACATGGTATCTGTTGTCTGAGGGCAAGATTGTGGAGCATGCAGCAGGCAACTATTAGTTGGTATACCTTGTTGGGTGAGTAGAGGAGGGCTCCTCCTGATCTGTCCAAGCACCTAAATCTTACATTCAGGAGCCCAAAATTCTGCTCAACGACATGCCTTGTCCCCCCGTAGGCCTCATTGTAGCGTACTTCCCCTTGTGTGGTTGGATACCTTATTGGTGTCAACAACCAAAGACGGTCTGGATAGCCAGAGTCAACTGTGAACAAGTTGGTAGAAAAACACACGTATATATATATATATATATATATATATATATATATATATATATATATATATACGTGTGTTTTTCTACCAACTTGATACCTATATATATATATATATATATATAGGACATCAAACATTGTGATGGCGGGAGACATACATTGCAAACACACATTTCATTTGTAGCTTACCAACCAGCCAGGTCCTCTCTGTGTGGAGTCGTGTCATCAGCAGTGATTCAATGCTGTTCCACATAATGAAGGAATTTGGACTGATAATGGATACTTGGCACTGACTTGTAAAATCTAATGGTCTGCCGGACACACCACATGAACGTTTATGGAGTGGTAGTTTTACCTGTTCCTATGTACCTGTTCATTGGCACTGGGGGGAATCAAGGCTTCATGGGTGCCATCTGCATCTCCATCCACATGTGGAATGTGTCCCATAGCAGAAACCTCTGCCTTCACATAGGCCAAATCAGCATATTCGGGAAACCTGATGTAGCTGTCCAGGTGTTTTAAGAATGCACATAGTACATCCCTCAAAACCATACTGAACATGGGCTGAAACATTCCTGCAGTTAGGGCCACTGTATTCTGAAAGGACCTAGTGGCCAGGAAGTGTAGCACTGATGAGGCTTGAATGATGGTAGGTATGCTATAGGGGATGTGAATGGCAAACTTTAGGTCTGGCTCCAATTGATCACAAAGATCCATGACAGTATGACGACTCATCCAATATGTCTGACACAATGTTGCTCCTTCATGATGTGCAGGTCTTCTAGTGGACAGTACACTGGTGGTTGTCATCCTCTCTTCATGGTTTGAAATCTATGTGAAATAATTTCACAATAGTATGTGACATGCAGTATGCAGACATCTGGTAAAGTCAGATACATAACTCATATATCTGCTCTCCAGCTCAGTTACTCAGATATCTACAGTACAGCACCTAGGTATGAACCTGAACACCCTCCTTGATGCACATTCCCCTAATTAACTATTGAACTATACATACAGATTTATCTGATACTGTAAATGGTTGTAAGTCCAACCGATTTGACATGTCTTACACATATTGTGGCACATTATCATCTTTTTCAAACCACATGAGAACATCCGAGTAGGTGTACATTACTATCACCACATGTCCTTCAGTAACACAACATTTATTGCACTGATGCACAATGTGACAACTAAACATTAAGGCAGTACTTACAGTTGTACTGCACAATATGGGGTATAGTTAATGATGCAGATGATACAATTCTTCCATCAAAGTAATGTGTTTAAAATGGCAGCCACCTGACCTACTGAATTGCACACATGGAAGCGACCTAAGTCCGCCAGCGGAAGTCATCATGGTGGTAGGCAGTCACAACTGTGTTGGAAATTGCTATTGAAAGAAATTGTTACCTTTGGCGGAATTGGGCCAGTGGCGATGTCCGCCTGTGGTGACAGTCATATATGTGGTGGACGTGACCGCCATCTTCTGCAGTATTGCTCACTTGACTCCTGAAATTGCTGCCAGCAATACCTCCACTAGCTGAGCTGCTGTGTACTGCCTCTGGGAGCTATCATGCAACATCCTGCAGGTGATAGGGCCCCAGCCTTCACCCCTGAGGAGCTGGAAAAGCTAGTGGAGGAGGTCCTACTCCTGTATGGATGGCTATATGGTGTACGTGAGTCCAATGCAATACCAATGTGTGATAGGTTTGGTGAATAATGGTGAATGATGGTGTGTCTGAAATGTGAAGTAGTGAAGGTGTTGATGCATTCAGATGATAATTTGTAAATGTGTGTGAGTTGAGAGGATGGGAATGATTACTACTTGCTGTAACTAATGTGTACTGTCCACTACTATTGGTAAGGTGCATGTGGACATGACTTTTTCATTTTTTCTGTGTCATCCATGCAGGTCAACGTCCATCAAAGAAGGGAATTTGGCATGCCATTGCCAAGCAAGTGCATACCCTGGGGGTCCACAGCCTCTGGAGCACCCACTGTAGAAAGCGTGGGAGGACCTGAGACGCTGGGCCCGGAAGACCACAGAGGCCCAGCTGGGGATGTCCTCCCAATGAGGGAGGGTGCCCATCAGTACTTGTCCACCCAATGGCCCACATTTTGGTGGTGGCCTACCCTGAGGTGGATGGGCGTTTGAGGGCAACACAATAGCCACAATGGGGTGAGTACTGACAGAACCCATTAACTTGTAGCTGATAGTTTAGTGTATAATGTATAAGTACTGCAGCTGTGACGAAGTGGTAAGTGCTACAGGTATGCTGACTAACATACATACACAGATGTGGCCATTGTATTGTGCATGGGAACACGTTGTTCCCGTTTGTCTACCAAATAGTATGTGGAGATGCACATGTGAATGTGTCATATGTGTGACTCTACTCAGCCATGGATATTTGTAACCTGCTACGTCATCCTTCCCACATGGTGTTCCCAAGTCCATGTAACCAAATGGTTAGTTGTATAGCTCTTTGTTTTCTGACAACTCCTATTCCACTGGATCTGCTCTATGTGCAGCATTGGGTCTGACAGATGTGTAACAGGGCCAAGTAAACTGTGTCCTGTAATAGTTGAACACTTCATGTGAGGCTGTCATCCCAATCAGGCTTTTGTTATGGCCAATTTACTACACTTCTTTGATGTTTGAGGAGGTTTCCCCATTGTCATCTCAGATTTATACATTGGAAAATGCAAAGTTTGATAGGGGTGGACATCCTACAATGTGAATATAATGGTGACATTTCATAGTATTACATTGACATGTGTACAAATACCTTTCATCCTAATATAAGTGGTGTAGAGTAGGTAAGTGGCTACGCTGCTGATCCCTTTGCCCATGTATATTGTCCATGCTACATAGGGCAATACCATACCTATATGAGCGCAACATATGCTATTTGCTGCCTACACCATGTGTCAATTAATACTTTGTGCATGATTTGATGTTGAAGCCTCAATTTTCCAAAACTTACCTTAGCAAATATGAGGTTGTTTGGACAGCATTGGGTATAACTCTGCACATTTCTGCCTTAATGGTGTAGCAGGTATTACATTTCACATACACCTATTGGTGTGAGATATGTTGTCATTCACTTTGATTGACTCTATGTGTATGTGTCATTCATGGGTACATTAGTAATCACTTGTGTAAGTGTTAGTTCTGGACTAAGTTAGTAGGAATTCAGATGTTGTCATGTAGAGGTTTCTAATTAGCATGTATGGTAGGATGCTGTGAGCCCTTCATGCACATTGTTTGGTGTCCATTTTATTGTTGGTGTTACTATGCTCCCTCTGGTTGTCTGTGAATGCATCCTGTGTGCTAGGCAGGCCCCTATTGGCGTACATAGAATTGCTGTCTATGAGACACTGTATCACATTAGTGGGTGCAGGAACTCCTAAAGTATCTTTTTCTAGTATTTAGATAGATGTTTCAATGACATGCTCTGTCATTTTTGATACACACTGTATGGGAATGCCACATGTAGTGTCTTCATCACAGGTGTTTGCCATTGTATAAATTGTGTACAGAATGGTCAGTTAGGCATGTGATTGGAAATCAACATGCTGTGTCGTATTTGAAGTGACATGAGTTTACTTTCATGTAACATGACTACTGGAGATGGACTGGCCAGGTGTGGCATAGCAGCAGGCGTGATATTGTGTTATCAGTCAACTCCATTTACTTAGACTGATTTGATGATGAGCAGTGATGATCTGTATGGGGATAGATTTGCGATGTAGTCAATACATCTTTTGGATGATGCATTTGAGTTCATGGGATGGTGATGTAGTGGTCCGACAGTCAGCTTATGTTGCAGGTGAAGCTGTGTTCATATGGGAAAGTTGGAAGTATTTTGTTGTGACATGATGTGGGCAGTGAATGGTTTTTATCTGGGGCTTTATTTAACAAAGATGTATTATGTGTGTGACGAATGTGATGACTCTCTCTCTCTCTCTCTCTCACTCTTTCTGTGCATCAGCAGGCAAAGAGACGGGGCACAGCTGAGTGGGGAAGCTGCTGGCCACTAGACCCGGAGTGCTGAGACCACCGACACCAACCCGAGGGACCCAGAGGCCCAGAGGGCGAGGGCAGTGCCATGGGGGAGACAGGATCCACGTCTTCATCATCATAATCCTCCTCCAGTGGACACTCCCTGGCTGTGGTGGACCCATCTGGGACCATCCCAGCACCATCTCTGGCCGTCACTCCCCTTACTACCACCACCCTCCATGTAGTTCCCCACCCAGTTTGCCGAGCCTGCTCTGCCAAGAGGGTGGGCGTCTCGTTTGCCGCAGGCATGTCAGCCTCTGCCCCTGTCAGCCCTCCTGCCCTCATTGAGGAGGCTGATGACATCCTGATGTCGATCTCTGTCAGTCAGTCATCCATTGTGAATGCCATCCCGGGACTGGCAACTCAAGGCCAACAGAGTACTGTGTTCCTGGAGGGCTATCACAGTGCACTGGATGGCCTACAGATATCCTTTCAGGCTCTGGCTCCACACTGACAGCAGCGGGTCACCCTTTGTCTTCCGTCCCCCTCTACCTTCCTCTTCCCAATTCCAAACCTCTCTTCCATGACCCAGCCAAAGCACACAGACAGACATGCAGGCATCCACCTCACCATCCAAGGGTAGCTCAGACAAACACAAGCACCACAAGCCACACCACCTGCTTGAACACAAGCAACATACACCTACACAGACATCGACAGTCACAACCTGCCTTGACACCTCAACTGACCCAGCATCACAGACAGCACACATGACACACCTGCAGACACCACACCAACATTCACAGGTACAGCCACTATACCTATGTTACCCACAGACAGTACCACAGCAAACCCTTAGACATCCACCCCAGTCACCACACCCACAGACATCACAACCACTGAGATTCCTACATGCTGCACATCAACCATACCTGCAGTCACCATTCCAACAGTCACCCACCTACCATGGCATCCCCCAGCACCTTCAATCCCCTCTCTGTCCTGTACACATAAACACCCTCACTCACCCACCCAACAGACAGCCTCACCCACAAGCATGCATCTCTCACACACGCACCCACGACAACCACAATGACACATTAGAAAACCAATCCCTCACCCTCCACTCCCAAAGACCCTACTGGTGACCATCCCTGTGGGTCAAAAAAGTTTTTCTTTCATGTTTTGACCTTTTCGCTACTCCTCTTCCACCATGAGACCCCTAAACACTGTTTGACTCCCCAGGCCCGCCCCTTCTACCTCCAAGGCCTACCCGGGGCCCCCTGCAAGTACCCGTGCCCGTCCCCCTCCCAAGAGCCAAGAAGTCTGCCCCTCCCAAAAGAACCCAACCCTCCCCTAAGCCTAGACCTAAGCCCCTCCATCCCAATCCCAAAGGGCTCCCTCCCAGGCCAAAGCCCCAACCCCCCTCCAGTCCCCCCTCTAATCGCTGAGGTGCCTGCCTGCCTACTTGATGCCCCTACCTGTGGAGGTTACATGGCAGTCAGGAGTCAAGTTCAGGGCACCAAAATGTGCATCAAGTGCATGTTGCACTCTTTAAAATTAGACTGGCCTATGATCTTAGACATTATTATATTTGCTCCAAATTTTAATATATATGCATGTCAGTGTCAGGTTGTGTATGTGTGTCTCCCTCACCACATGTTCCCGATTGGTATGTTGTGTGCGCGTACATACTTTCACAACTTACAACAGTGACAGCTGAGTATGTGTACTTATGGTTGCTGTTGTTGTCTGGTGAGCAGGAGCAGCAGGAAGACATGGAGTTCTGGTTTCATGGCGGCTCCGAACGAGTATGGCTTCCTGAAGGTGAGTGTTTCCTTTTATACAGTTGGTTTCTGCCTGGGTTTCTTTGTTTTGTGAACACAGCAGAAACCTTGGCGGTGTGCAACCTTGTAATCTGTCCGGCAGAATCATGGTTTCCGCTGGCCTGCGGGTGCCTTCCGTCGTCCATGGCAGCTAGTCCACACAGGCAGTGCTGGTGGTACTTTGGCTGTATTCTGTTGGTCATAATATGGCAGTCTTCTCTGCCAGCCTGTTGGCAGTGCGACTGCCACCGCCAACATGGCGGCCCTGTGACTGCCAATGTTGTAACGAGGCCCTAACTAAGTAACCACTAAGTTGGCTTTGTAGTTCACAAGATAGGGTGCCTTGGTAATGATATCCTAATACACATACTTAGCATTTGTCCGGCAAGGCTACCCAAGTGTAGAAGCTTACTGCACGGTCCCTTTAATCAAGTTGCACTGGTACGTGGAGGCAAGCTATCATCGCTGCCCTCCTAAACATGTGCACTGTAAAGTTCTTAGAAATACTTGAAGCTAGATTAAAGCTCAATGGGAGGTTTGACAGAGCAATGACTGCTTGGGCCAGTCAATGTCCACTGCTAGAAGCAATATTACTAATTTTTGCGCACACACTTTTGAAATGAATGGTAGAATATGACATCATAGTCTGCATATGAAGCCACAGAGGGAATTTGATGTTTAGGTTCATGGTTTTATTATTTTATAACCACAGACTTGTTTTATAAGACGTATTTTATGGTCCTCCTGTCATTTTAGTGAATAAAGTATTTTCATATTTTTATTTTTCTATTTTGTTCATTGTTCACTTTTATTATTATTTTTTTAACAAAAGTGTGATGGTTTTCATTAATTATGCACGTCCGAAATAAATTTGAATTTGAATTTGATGGTGTGCCTTGTATGCCTTGTATTTAAAAATGATACATTCAAGAATATAGTGTTGGCATTTTGTTACAGTGACTAGCCCTTGAAAGCTATACAGGGCTGTAACTGATACTATGAGACAAAATAAAGTGAAATTAAAGTACTATTTTCCCAACTTTGGTTTGAGATAAGCTAGAAAAATGATTTAATCACCTTTTTCATCTTTTTATTAAACTCTATTTAACTGGTGAAATTAGACGTTTGGTAAATAAAAAGGAAAAGTAACCTTTAGGTAAATTAGGCTTTGCCTGATTGAAGCTCCAGTGGACTAATTAGCATTAGCTTGCCACCAATTGCCCCTGTCAATGCTTTTCCCTTAATGAGAAAACTGCTCCCAGGGAGAAACACTGGCTTTTGGCAGGATGACATGGGTGTGGGATATATGACTCATCTTAACTTGGGAAGGGCAGTGGGGGAGGGTTCAAGAATGTCATTAAAATGAAAAGTAGCAAGATGAGGCCTGCCTAGTCATAGGTTAGTATGAATGGAGACCTGGGTAAGAAAAATCACTTGATCCCTGGGTATAGTGTAGCCAGCTTAGCAGCTAGCGGAAGCTAATTATAGAATCAGTTTTATGTGGTTGAGAAGAAAGAGACTACTCATTTCTCTAGACATACCCCTAACTGGGATGCAAGCAACCTCTAAGGGTAGAAAGGTTCTACTGATTATTAGGCGATTTAACACAAAATACTGCACTTCGTTACAGTTAACAGAAAATAAATCAGGATGTACTACAAAAGGTTTGTCCTTGGATTTGTTTTCTCATTGTTTAGGGAGTGCCCCTGATTGACTTTCATCCACTCACTTTGGATTTATACAATAGTGACACCTAACCCCTGATTGATCACAACACTTTATGGGCCTATGGAAGAACAGAAAAGGAGGACAATACAGGTCTGCTAATCTGTGTGGATGCCAGAGGAGCTCCATCTTCTCCCACCTGACCCTAGGATGAAAAAGTAGACTCTAGGGGTCTATTTGCCAACTTCCCTTGTAGCTACAGGGACACATTCAAGTTGCAAGAGAGCCTTTTCCTGGAAATGCCAGCTTTCCAATAGCAACTGGATCTGTTTTGGGCACTTCTGCTCTATCTCAGTCAGTGTGAAATCGCACTAAGGCCCTGTTCAACAGAGAAAAGTGATTTCTGTTTAGCGATTTACTTTTTTTCTTGGCACATTTTCCTTTAAAACAATTAAAATGCATAGCTGTTATCCATGAAAAAAATATTGTACTGAATAAATATTGAAAAAAATGACCTCTACCTTAATTTAACAAAAATAGTTACTCTCAAATTTAAAGAAATCTAAACAAACGACCATAGCAATCGTAAATCAGAAATTACCATTATATATGTATTTAAATCATCATCTGCCATCCTGCAAACACCTGATTATGTCCACCTAGCAAGGATGGTGTGGGACAGTGGGAACAGGACCCACTTGATATGTAGATACCACTGTGTTGCAACTCCAATCACAGAAATACCGCCCACACTCTGAGATGCCAATTGGCCGTGAAAGTTCATTACAAAGGCTGACACATTTGAACTGCAATGGTCTCTGTCACAGTCATAATAGTGACAGGGCCCTACTTCCTTTAAAAAACAGTTTGTCATCATCATCATCATCATCATAATAGACAGACTATTACTGTGTCCTTTGCAAGGCTTTTAACATAAATAATCATATTGTTTCTAAAAATGAATTCAAACCTTAATTCATTATTATACATATGAGGAAAGACAAATATAGTCTGGGTAAATGTTTCAATAGCCAAGTGTTTAAACAGTCCTGATTGCTGTAAATATAGTCCCACATGGTGAAAATACATATTTACATATAGATAGTGTCTGCATTATTAGCCACGTGGTGAATATCATTAGCCATGCATAATGGCTTTCCCCAAACAGCTCAGCCATGCCAAGTGGCCTAAAAGTAGCAATATTTAGTTTTCCTCCAAAGATATGCTAAACAAATGACAACAACTTGGGAAACAAGTGACAACAACAGTAGTTAATGACCAATACCACCAAAATAGTGCTCTACCCAAGAAAAATCACTTACAAAAAGCAGGCACCATTTACATTACTTGGTATGGACATTAACTCCAAAAAAAAAAAAAAGTTTATGTCAAAGTTCAATAGTACATTATCAGAAAATATAGTCACATCATTGTTCCCAAGAGAAACGGCACAAAAGTGGTTCTGGTATGCTGTGAGTGAGTAAAGTGTACTCATGGGTCATTGCACTTCTGGAAAGAATGCAAGCAAGTTATCATAAAAGGAAATAAATTTGTCCCTAAACTTTTTCGAGATTCACACTATGGGACAGAAACTATTAAGCCACGCTTGTTAATTCTATAGTGATCAAACTCTTAATCAATGTGCATATGTAACTCATCATCTTGATTGAGGTCCCCTGGTTGTTTACTGTTTAGCATGACGATGTACTCAGATTCCATCATTCTCAAGCTATTCACTCTGTCACCTTCTCTTGCACTCATCAAGACCTTGTCAATTCCCAAAAATGAAATATTATCAGTAGTCTGATTATGTACCAAGTGCCAATGTCGTGCAATGGGGTAGTTGGGGTCATTGTTAAATATGGCACATAGGTGCTCTAAAATCATGTTCTTAACCAGGAAGATAGTACTTCCCATATATTGCAGTGCACAGGGACAAACCGGGACATAGACGACAAGCTCACTACTGCAATTTATGAATTTCTTAATTCTCACCTTTCCTCTTGTTAGTTGTCTTCCTGCTGTAACTGTGGGTGCATGCCTTGCATCTTCTGCACTTATCAAACCCCTGCTGCTTCTTGAGCCAGGTACCCAAGACACTCTAAGGTTTAATGGGGCAGCTGTGTACCAGCATGTCTTTCAAGGACCTGCTCTTTCAGTAACTAATACATGGAACAGGACTCACCAGTTTGCCAATAACGTGATCCATTCTAATTAAGTGCCAGTGTTTCCTCATTGCATGGTTAATGGATTCAGACTCACTGCTTTAGGTGGTAACAAACCTGATCTCATTCAATCCTCTCCTCCTTGTCTTAGGTATTAATAAACTTTCTCTATTAACTTTTGACACCCTTTGCCATACTGCCCTGATCACACTGCTGGGATATCCCTGGGACCTGAATCTTGCAAACATCCTACCCTGCTCAGCCTTAAAGGCCTATGTTGTACTGCTATTGTGTTTAGTCCTCAGCATCTTCCTATAAAGGATGCTCCACTTGAGACTAGGTGGATGGTGGCTACGGATATGCAGTATGCTATTACCTGCAGTGCTTTTTCTAAACAGGCCTATGGGAATGTAAATTTCCTCCACTGTATCTAATTCATTCAAAAAATTCCACATTTGCTGTATGTGTCTTACAGGTGAATTTGAGATTTAGTTCATAATCAGCCTCTGTCCAGGTGCACTGATCCTTCCACCAACACATGAATATACCCGCATAACTGGGATCAAACCAGCTTCCCATCACAGTTCCAGAAATGTGCTTAAACCATTGACCACCAAACAGGAAAATAATGTTCTCCAAACAAAATGTAAGCATATCTAGAAGCATCATGGAGTGGTCACAAAACTGCAGTTGTTTATCTCTTAAATGCACGAGTTATAATTACCTTAGAGCGCGAGTTACAATTACGTAAAAGAACTCCAACTCTAACTGCTAAATTTCTATGATTTTGTACGAGTAAATTCAGAATTTAACTATAATGTCCCTGTAACCTTTGTTTTTTTCAGTGGATATATATATATATATATATATATATATATATATTCATATATAATAATATATATATATAAGAAACACACATTTATATAACATATTTTGAATTTAATTAAATGTTAAATAATTGATATTAGAGGATGAGCAAACACAAGCTCATTAATTTTCCTTTAATAAAGTTAAAAAACTATTTTAAAAGCAAAGAACTCAACTAATAAACGACTAAAATAAAACTTTAAACAGTTAACCAATTACAATGCTTTAGTAATTGTAAAACAGAATAAAAAGCTCACACAATATTTAAGAAATTGATTCACTAAAACCATGCACTTCAAGGAGATGACAAGTTGCCTGATTGCTGAAAGGCAGCGGAAGACAGAGGAAAAAGCCACTCTTAAGAAAATCAACACAATATTTCCAAGTAAGTGAAATCAATCATACTTAAACTTAATTAAGTTAACAAAAACTGCATACACATACCTCAATCAAATAATAAATATATATTATCTTCATTTTTCCCACACACTGACAAAGAAAACCATTCTAACCAAAAAGAAAACATTACTGAAAATAAAAGTGGAAACAGATATCAAATTCCATTAACACATTTGCACATAAAAAGTGAGTAAAACGTAAGCAATATTAACCCTCTTAGCTAACAACTTCTCTTAATAGCACCAAAACAAAAGTTAATCAATAAAACACAACGTTTTACTGTATAAAACTAATACTACCAATGTTTTCCTACAGTCCAAAAGTAATGCCTGTGCTTAATCCCACCAAAATCAAAGAAATATTAAAGTGACATTTGAAATAATCAAAAGCATACCTGATTTGCCTGTTGCATAAATAATGTACTACTAAAAGTGCAATTATTATCAATACAAAAAAATTGCATAACACACATACAAAATGGATAACATAGCCTTACACAAGATCTCAGAATGGAAAAATATAATTATTCTACATAAACAACTACATGGAATACACAATAGCAAAGAAAGTACAGTATAAGCAGTCAAGGAATGCACTGGAAAATGTCAATAATTATTCTAATGCATGTTAGGGGAGGGCAACTACAAAAAATGAAATAAAAGAAGTAAATTTATAACAGAAGTACAATTAAGAAACACATTACAATACCTCAGGGAAGCTAGTGTCAGCTCCCATGAGTCTAGTGGCACAATCTTAATAAGTACCACCCCCTATTTTCCTGAATATACTACAGGCAATTCCCAACTTAAAATGGCTCATAGCCACATCTAGAGAGGTCATCAGAGAAACACTGACTGCTTCAAAAAGATTTGAGGATATACATAAATGTTGCTTTTGTATGACAAACTTACACAGAGGAACAGGTGGGTGATGGACTGCACATTGAAATCATCCCCTCCAGCAGTCACACAATTCTACACAATCCATGGAGAATAACAAAACAATAATGTCCTCTTGATAAGAGGATTTTTAACCAAGAAATAAACAAAGTGCAACATACCAAGAACTACCGAATTAAGTAAATTCCAAAACCAACAATTACAATTTTCAAAAATTAATTGTTGACTTCAAGCAATGATTTATACCACTCTAAAAATATATCCACATACAGCATTTCAAGGCTAACACTACCACTTTAGTGGAAGTATCTCAATACGCCTGAAAATATCGTCATTAGATGTTGAACAGTTCACAAATGCGGAATTTGACCATGAAACTAAAAATCTCATTGCCTCAGCCCATGCCCCTGTGATTGAAGTAGCATAACAGTACCACTGATTAATGGAATCACCTTACTAATGAGGAAATTAACTCCCTTAATGGACTGCTTTGAAGGTGTCAGCGAGACCAAATCCTCAGGGTACACGCATTGTTGCCAATAGGCCCATCTCCTGGCAGCTCCAACTCTACAAGCCTGAGCAGCGCAGAGTCTTAGAGTGGCCAAGTGGGGGGTAGGGAGTTAAAGAAGGGTACAGCGGGGAAGGAGACCTGTGGAAACAAGAATCACAGATACTACACAGAAATATCAATTACAGAACTCTTCGGAATCTGTCAACTATAAATCCAGGGGTCGCTTGGATCAATAGTAAATCATAGCGCCTTTCATAACTTTAAAGAAATTAAAGGTTAACACGGAATTCACTCAAAGAAATGTTACTTCACATTTCAAAAACTTTCCAAGACACACAATTTCAGTTTGTGTCTGTATTTTACATTAACCATAATCAAATATTCCCTTGAGTTCAAAATTATTGCCTTAGCATTTATTCATAACCATTTAAATCTTTTCTGAATAACCGGGCTTATACAATGTATCTCTGTCGCTACCGAGCAACTCCACAAGTAAGCAGCTGAAGTTGAAAAGTGACCACAAGAAAGTGGTAACGCTGTAACAGCAAAACATTTACTTAGATTGTTATCAATTTAAATATTTACAGCTGATTGCCAAAGATTACTACTTTCTCCCAAAAAAAGAATATCAACCTTTAAACAGTTTTATTAAATAGGAAAACGGATGATGGAAGCTAGAAACCACCATCTGTCTCACCGCCCTGAGTGTCTGCTACGTGCTGCTTCAAATGCCTCAACACGGGGAAATCCCCCGTAAACAAGCACGAACATGGAAACACCCGACTTCAAACAGAATAGCTCTGATCTTCACGAGATCTTCAGAATAGTGAGCAGTGAGAACTGGGCGGGGTCACTTAAATAGATTTGTGCCACGCCCCAAGTGCCACACCCAAAGCGTCCTGCCCAATGTACCACACCCAGAGTGCCCTGACCAAGATGGCTGTTATAAAGATACTTGGGACCAATGCCATGAATAAAAGATAATGTGCATATAGCGCACTGCAGCAGCTACTAGATTCTGCGAATGGCAGTTTCTGGACTAAGACTGTGTGGTGCAAACAGTAATGCACGGATTCTGGCATCAGGTGGGCCCTAGAGCGCGCGCGCAGCCATAGTGTTGACAGAAGGTACTTGGTTCAGCAGACTGCACCATTGTGTTCACAGATGCTAACCCTAGTATCATATAAAGATAGAATGTTTATGACAGTACCATGGCACAACAGGTAAAAACTAACAATGCAGTGAAAGGTTGGCTCAGTTCTTTAACTGGGAATAAAGTTGGATATGATAAAAAAATTTAAATCTGAAATGTTCAATGTATATGTTAAAAAGTGTAATTAAGTACAAAAAAATAGATGTTAAAAATGTTTGTTGTTAAAAAATGTGCATACGTAAAAATTATAGTTTAAATTTATATCAATACAAGTTGAAACAAAAACAAAATGTACAAGAACAGAAGTACAGAATTGTATATGTTGCTAAAATAACTGAATGTAACAAATACAACTCACCTTACAAAGCAGTGTGTCATTCTAGGATTTCACTTGAGAGCCTATAATGCTAAACAAATCATGTTATTAACAATTTACTGTCTGAACATGGAAACTACTTTCACCTATGAAAGTACAACCTAAAAATGTTATAAACGTTAAAAAAAACTCACTTCTCCTAGTTAACATAGAAAAACACGAAATAAAGTGTTCAACTAACAAAGTAGTAGATACAATGTTACAATGCTAAACAAAATTAATTAGAATAAAATGCATCAAATTAAAACTATTTTACTATTTACTATTACTATCAGACTTTGAGGGTGGGGACAATTTTACTATTCCCACTTCACTCCTAGCCACACTGGTGAAAGCATTTGATTTTGAAGACAATATATTTATAATTTCCACTCCAAACTAAACCACATTGCGGAAAACACTAGAACTGAGGGGGTGGATTTACTATTTCAACTCAAATCTACACCAGTTTGTGAAAAGCATTAGATTTTGAGGGGAATATATTTAATATTCTGGGCTCATTCTAAGCCACATTGAGCAAAGAATTGGTTGGATTCTTGATAGAATTTTATTCACTACTCCCGTTATAATATAAACCATATATTTAGGATAATAAAATATTTTAAAATATAACTGAATATTTTGCAATTCAATTCAATACATATAACTATAAAATAATGTTAAAATACAAACTACACATAAATGTTTTAAATGAAAAGCTATCAGAAATATCAACTTATTATTTTAATTTCCTAAATTCAAAATATAAAAAACTATTTCAATTAAATATTACCAAACAGAAGAACAAAATATGATATATATATAAATCATTTATAAAATGTAAAAAACAAAAAATTTAAGAAATTGTAATTGTTATTAAAATATTAAAAACCTTAACAAACTAAATTCATTAAATAGCAAATAACAATAAGCACTCCCCTCCAAAAAAAATATAACCAACTCCTAAACATTTCACAAAACAACATTTCAAAAATATAAAAGTATATGAAAATGTAAAAATTAACTTAAAGATATTTCAAAAGAAATTACATCACAAACAATATACATTTTAAAACATCAAGTTCACATTAAATAATACTCCATTCCCCAGTAAACCATAACCCACATATCCTGCTACTAAAAATTTAAAAAGAAACATAGTTATGATAATTAAAACAAAAACATAGCATTAAGCAATTATTAAACAACAATATTTTAAACTATAATATGACTTACAATGGTATTGGAAAATAAACGCATACATTGCCTCTCTTCTTACTTTCAATATTAAAGTCTTGGCATCACAGTAATATTGTAATGATATTCTTGCCCCACAATATTTTGTATTCAATATTTTGGCAGAGTGCCCCTAGTTCGGTGTCATTTTCTTCTTAAAATGTTCTCTGTTTTTATAAAGGCCCTGTGACATTTTATAGTGCTTGTCTTGACTTTATATGTTTAGTGGCTGCTAAATACTATACATATTTTTCATTAAGTTATTGATGTCTGCTCTGTGCTGTAGTTATTATCCCATGTTTATTTATTGAACTTCTGTTTTAGGCCTGACAAGAATTGGGGCTTATTTCTTGGGAAGTACTCTAGCATTATGGTTTATGAAAAGCTTAAATGAGCTTGCAACTGAATTAGACCCTTTGGAACTGGACAGTCTTTGCTCTGTGAATTACATCAAAGAGTTAGCCAGAAAAGAGACATTCAATGCTCTGACATGAAAGAAACCAATTATCAAACAGCTGACTTTAAAAATCTGAAGGGCAGATTTATGAAATTGGCGCCTCACCTAGTGCAGCGTCACTTTTCTTGTGCACCTTAGCGCCCCCCCAATGCCACCATGTGTGTGCCATATTTAAAATATGGTGCACCATGGCTTTAGTCAGGGATACTAGCATCATAATAGTTTACGCTAGTCCGGTGCTTTGCAGGATTAGGGTAAAAAATGTTGTCGCTAATCCTGAAAAGCACTCAGAGGCACATTAAAACCATTGGAAGCCTCCTTTTAATGCCTGCTCTGAGCAGACGTTAAAAGTGCTGAAACAAATGGCGCAAGGACATCCCTTAGATTTCCTTCTGCCATTTTTCCCCGCCAATGGGGGAACCTCCCCCTTTGCATACATTATGGCTGGGGCAGGCATAATGTGGCGCAAAGGTTTACAATATGGTCAAATGCATGCATTGCACCACTTTGTAAATGTGGTGCGGCGTTTTTGGCCTTCTAACATCAAATTACCCTAATAAAATGATGCTAATGTGGTGTTAGAATAGCGCAAGGCCTTCTTAAATCCGCGCCTAAATGTTGTCTCAGAACCTTGATTCTTTTATATACCATTGGATGACACCACAATATCTCTTTAAGTGCTCCACTTATAGTACAATACAACTAGTTTGCTCTTCAGATGTCTTTTTTGACCTGTTCTGAATGCACAGCTAGCATTAGATTTGTTCCATTATTGAACTGAGGTAGTCAGCAACATAACACACACATATCCTTTCCTTTTTTTCTTCCTTGATCTTCACACCATCATGGCTCTTTTCCATTTTATCTTCAGCTCTTATTTGCACCTAGCATGCTTCCAGATGTCAGCACATATGTTCTTCATTTGAGGCTTACTCAAGCTTCACTACTCCTCACAGATCAGTACACCTGTAATGCTCAATGTCCTCCTTCTCCCAGCAGCACTGTTACAGAGATTGAGATTGCCTCACCTTTCATTGCTTTTCCCATGGTAATACCTTGCTGCACTACACACTTCTTCTGCTCATTGCTGGAAAGGGAATGTAGTTCTATGCTTGTCATTCTATACTTGGGTCATGTGACAAGGCTATTATTTGTAAGTTCACTGCGTTCTTGTATTTGCACAGTTTGAATATGCACATGGGCTTGGCCTTCTGCTGCCCATACCAAATTCACAGAGATACACTTTACTACATCCAACACATTTTTTGTTGCCCTCCTTCTTTTACACAATCTAGCAAAGAAACATGCACTCCAATAGTCATGATATTATCCTAGCTAACTTTTCATTCTCTACCTCACACCAATATCAGTTTCCTGAATCAGGACCTCTGCCATGCTCTCAATGGCTCTCTGTATCTTTTGTGCTCATTTGTTCTTCTTCAAAGCAATGCTGTCTAGCATCCCCAGTTTTCATGAATGCATTCTGCTGGTTGAAACGGCATTAAAAGCTCTTCTATGCCCTGTAACAAAATTAACTAATTATGGTACCAAGGTGAAATGTATAATATGACCTCCCCACATATACATGACTGCTATATCCTGCCCTATAAGACCACATGTTAGAAACTTTGGGCTGCTGCACCACACCACTCACATGCAACAATATCATTTTGCTCAGTCCTGCTACATTAGCTCTCACATTCTGTACTCCTCGTATGATGGCCTGTACTTTTTCAGGCTTAACCTCCCATTCCCATTCCCATATCTGTGGACATTTAGTTATTTCTCCCAAACCCAAGTGACTTGTTCTCTAGCAACTTCTGCAGACCTTACCCCAAGGCCAATATTAATTTCCTCAAACATATCAAGTTGTTCTCTCTCCCCATTTCTCTCAGAAAAAAGAGGTATGGAATGCTCCACAATGGCACTAGCCCATGCCAATTCTCAAATAATGCAGAATCATTTGTTTGGATCCAAACTCCTTTAAAGAACTCTTGTGACCCTGCCTACGTTTAACCAAAACATCATATTTTCAAGCTGATGTTCATTGTGCGAATTGTTACAATTTGTATTTCTTATCCCTGTCAGAAAGACTGGGCTGAGGAAACTTTTCTGAGGCAGTATCCACTGACAAGTATCTACATGTTGTGACTACATGAGTTCCATCCTCCAGGTTTGTGACACATGAGCTTAGCTCTGTGTAGACATAATCATTTTTTTAGAAAATAATCTTCCACGCACCAAACTGTCTTTCCTTCAGAACTTTTGATCTATGTTCGCTTTAGCTTATGGAGTCAAGCAGAGCTTACTACAGTTCCAGCTCTACTCTGTTCTTGCATACACATCTTATCCCAAAGAAGCAGTTCACCTGTTCCTTTCTCGTGATACATTGAGCTTGATGTGGGTAAGCTAACTCAACTACACCACACTACCTAGTGACACATGTCAGCAATTTCACCTACAGCCTCTGTAGTTGATGGCATGACTATTGTGCTGGCCAAAGATGCCAGAAGCATCATAAGGAAAAATTAGATAAGAACAAATTGAACCGGAGAGCAGGGAAAAGTTACCTAGTGTAAAAACAAGTTGGATTCAAAGACTACAGATAAACAGCATGTGGGTTTGAGCATTGGAAGGATGAAGGAAATTGGGGGCTATTCTACAGCTGATTCCCCAGTGTATCCTAGGGTTATCAAACAGGCACATGAAGCTCAGAGGGTTCAGCGAGAAGGAAATAATAAGGAGTTGCATGTAGGGCGGAGAGGGGAAATCACTGGGTGCTGCAACTAGGTCAGAGAGAAGTGTGTCCCATTCTCTGGCTAATGGTCATCTACGAAGGCCCTTAGCTTCCTCCCTATGAAGGGCAGTGCTTTCACCTTTGGCCCGGGTCACCAAGGCTTGGGCAATGAATCAATAGCGTGGGTGGCATGTAGTTTTCCATTTCGTGTAATGGCTCCTTTTGGAGATCAGAGCTAGGTCAAGAAATTTAGCAACCACTTTGGCCTCTTCGGTGTCTTGTAAATACTCAGGTCCCTGGCCTCCCAGGAATCAATGCACAAGAGGCAAATTACCTGAATCTGACTCTGTGTTACCTCGAAGCACAAAGGCATTAACTGAGGACAGTCCCAGGGAATTTGCTGGAATTCCCCAGCATCAGCCCCACAGTGGGCACGAGAAGCTGTTGATGTCAAGAACATTCTA